>NC_081425.1:73683983-73983983 GCF_949786415.1 Peromyscus eremicus | reverse complement strand
ATTTAATCATTTAAAAAACGAGTAGATGAAGAAGTAGGCATCTGTGTTCTTGAGATTTGCATAACTGAAAACCATCTTCTTACCAGCAATTAGGATTAGTTTAGTTGTGAGTCCTTTGGCCACAAACCTCCAGACACGAGAAGGCACTCACCAGTCTGCAATCACCCATCTCCTGCATAAACTGCCTCCCTAACAGCTTTCCCAAGAATGTTTCTGTAGACCTGGCTGACCTCAAACTCAGAGATCTGCCTGCCTCTGCCTCCCAAGTACTGGGATCAAAAGTGTGCACCACCTCCATCAGGCCAAAGACTGTCACTTTAGAGCGAGAAGCCCTTCCTTGCCGTCAGCTGAGTCTACCCCCGAGTTTAACACTGCCTCACTTGCTTTTCGGATGATGTTCCTGCCTGTGGTAAGCCTCCTGCTGGCTAACATTGTGGTGGCCAGAACTTTGACCCTGGAAAAATTGATTTGCAAGTGAAAAAAGTTAGCGCTTTCATTTAAAACACACATGTGTCTTGTGGGGAAATAGGAGGTTGATCAATTTTAAGTACAAAGATCCATTCCTCAGATGCTGGTACAAACTGAAATGTTATTGATCAACTGGGTTGTTTTCTTCTTCTTCTTCTTCTTCTTCTTCTTCTTCTTCTTCTTCTTCTTCTTCTTCTTCTTCTTCTTCGTCTTCATCTTCGTCTTCTTCTTCTTCGTCTTCTTCTTCGTCTTCTTTCTTCTGAGACATTTTCTCTGTGTAGTCCTGGCCATCCTGGAACTCACCCTGTAGACCAGGCTGGCCCCAAACTCAGAGATCTGCTGGTGTCTGCCTCCAGAGTGCTGGAACTAAAGGCGTGTGCCACCACCACCCAGATTGACTGGACTCTCTTTTTGTTTGTTTGTTTTGTTTTGTTTTGCTTTGCTTTGTTTTTTGAGACAGGGTTTCTCTGTGTAACCACTCTGGTTGTCCTGGAACTCTCTCTGTAAACCAGGGACCAGCCACCCAGCTACACAGCAAGCCACGGAGTAAGAGTAAGATTTACAGAAGTAAGAGAATGGGAAAAGCCCAGAGACAAAAGGTAGACGGGATAATTTAAGGTTAGGAAAAGTTGGTGAGAAACAAGTCAAGCTAAGGCCAGACACTTATAAGTAAAAATAAGCCTCTGTGTGTGATTTATTTGGGAGCTGGGTGGCAGCACCCCCCCCCCAAAAAAAAAGAGCCAAAAGACCAAAGACCAACCAACAACAGAGGGTTGCTGCTGATTGGCTTGCTCCTCATGGCTTGCTTGACCTGCTTTCTTATAGAATCCAGAATCTTCTGCAAGGGGTGGCACTACCCACATGGGTCCTCACACATCAATCTTTAATCAAGAAAATGCACAAGGGGGCAATCTGGTGGGGGTATTTTCTCACTTGAGGTTCCTCTTCCCCAAGTGACTCTAGTTTGTGTTACATTGACATAAAACTAGCTAGCACAAGACCATTCCACTGTGACCCAGAGTCTCCCCAAAAGCTTGACTTTCAAATATAGAGCCTTTAGCAAGTTTACCTGAAGACATATGCATGTTTCTAACCAGCGTTGCTCAATATCTAATGCCTCTTCATCTGTTGTTCTTGGCAACTGACTAGGTTGTCTCCCTAGTCTGGCAGCAATCAGTCTTTGACACCAACCATGTGTCTCTCTTATCTACCTCTTTTTCTGCCCCATGCCATAGAAATGATAGGATTAAAAAAAAAAGTTCCTTGGCCTTTCAGAAGAAAGAAATTACTAGACTGGGCACAACCTGCTGATGAGTCTCTTATGGGTTAGAAATATGGTATCATTACAATTCCTATATATAATGCTTATAATTTGGTGCACTGGATAGGCAGGCTTTAGAAAAGTGGAGAAAACTTGCCTATACCCCTCAGGTATACCTGACTGCATTCTTATCCCTTTGGTTGGTGAGGAACCAGTGATGTTTGTGAATATTCCAAAGGATGTAAATCTCATTATTAGGATTTTAATTGTTGTGAAGAGACACCATGACCATGGTAATTCTTAAAAAAGAAAACATGTAATTGGGTGGCTTACATTTTCAGAGGTTCAGTCCATTATCATGGTGTGACATGGCGGTGTGCAGGCAGACATGGTGCTGAAGAATTAGCTGAGAGTCCTACAGCTTGACTTGCAGGCAATAGGAAGTGGTCTGTCTCACTGGGAGTAGCTTGAGCATAGAAGACCGCAGAACCCACCCCCACAGTGACAACTTCCTCCAACCAGGTCACATCTACTCCAAAAGCCACACTTCCTAATAGTGCCACTCTCTTTGGGGGCCGTTTTCTTTCAAACCACCAGAGTACCTAATAGTCACAAAGGTGTTAGGTCATTTACAGAGAAAGGCAATAAACGTCTATGAAGAGCGTTAAAGATGGCCCAAGATAATTTGGCTCTGGATTGGAACATCCCAAACTTCCCACAATCTTGAACTTTTGTATGAGTCAGCCCTGCAGAAGGCTCAGCATAAGGGGCAGTTCTTTATAGGAACTCTCATTCACAGACTGAACCTCCTAAAAGAATGAACAAAACAATCTTTCCTCCCTTTATTTTATTCTCTCAGGTACTTTTCTCAGAACAATGCAAAGTATGATTCATGAAACTTGTGATGGGTGGCTTGCAATAACAATATACAGCTGATTTTTCAGGAACTTAAAGGAAGTTCAAAATGGCTAAAATCACTAACACTTCACCTGCCAATGGCTAGTGGGTGGCCTCATACCCTCAGGGCACACTAATGCCACTATTTCTGAGCATGCATCCTATGAAGAACTATGCAGTTTGATTATGTATGTAGAGCATCAGTCATTTCCGGCTTCCTTACCTCTGATACCCTTCCCCACAACTCAGTCGCATAGACACGCCAGTCTTCAGGGAGGTGGATCTGAGACTTGAGGCTACCACTCACACACACACACTCATACACACACTTGGCACCTCATGTATAAACTCTCCTTTGCAAAACCAGTCATTGCAGTGATTGGCATACTGTTAGATTTGTAAAGCAGTTTAAAGAGGCAGGAGGCAGAAAAGAGACCTGAGACTGACCTTAACAGACTTGACTGTATTTCAAACAGTGAAGGACAGACACTCTCCCATGGGAAAGGGGTGTCTGTGAAAGAAATTGGGGAGGGGGGTACTTGGAGTTTTTATAGGAGGTTTGGGAAATACAACTGCTGAGGCCTCCTCCTTCTCGTTCCTTGATCTCAGATTTCTCCTTCTATTTATCCTGTCTGCCTGCCAGCCCCACCTATTTCTCTCTCCTGCCTCACTATTGGCCATTCAGCTCTTTATTAGACCATCAGGTGTTTTAGACAGGCACAGTAACACAGCTTCACAGAGTTAAACAAATACAACATAAACAAAAGTAACACACCTTAAAATAATATTCCTCAACACCCTTCCGTGGTTCCTGCCCACATATTCCTGCCTTGACTTCCCTGGATAATGAACTATAAGATGTGGGATGAAATAAACCCTTTTCTCCCCAAGTTGCTTTTGATCATGGTGTTTTAGCGCAGTAGAGGAAATCCTAAGGTAGGTACACATGAAAGCTGTCCTTATTTCACCTTGATGCTAGAAGCAGGACTGTGGAGTCAACAGGATCCTAAAATGCTGCTAATAATCCATCATTATATGGAGAATTTAACTGAAGCCATATTCTCTTCTGAAGGGGAATGGAATAACTCTTGGGGAGAATGTAAGAAAATGAAAGCTCTTAGTTAAGACTCATGGGCTCCATATGAGTCAGGAGTCCATAAGAAGACTAAAGTCCCCTCACGAGGAAAGAGTAGACAGAATCCAAACCATTGGCTGCTCCAGTAGAAGCACTTCGACATCTTAAAAGGATGATTAGCAACATGGATGCTATCTTTGGACTCTACGATAGCTAAACTCTGTCCTAACCTTCATAATCACTCATGGAAGAAAGGTCATTAATGCAAATTCCTCAAGCTCTGAACTATAGCAGAGCCAGGGGGTAGGGATGGGAAATGTGAAGATGTCACTTTCAATAACATCAAAGAAATCGAGGGTCTGTAAGTAGTTAGACAAACATGGACATAAGACAGAAAAATAGCAAGACAGCAGAATAAACATCTAAGAGCCAAACAAAGCCAAACTATACTAAGAGGAGGTGGAGGTCTTATTTAACCTGAGTGTCTTAGGTTTCCATTGCCGTGATAAAGCACCATGATTAAAGCAACTCGGGGAAGAATGGGTTTACTTATCTTTTTTTTTTTTTTTTTTTTTTTGGTTTTTCGAGACAGGGTTTCTCTGTGTAGTTTTGTGCCTTTCCTGGAACTCACTTTGGAGACCAGGCTGGCCTCAAACTCCCAGAGATCCGCCTGCCTCTGCCTCCCGAGTGCTGGGATTAAAGGTGTGCACCACTACCGCCCCGGCCTGGGTTTATTTATCTTACAGCTCTCAGGTCACATTCCACCCTGGAGCGAAGTCAGGGCAGGAACCCAAGGCAGGTGCCTGCAGGCAGACACTGAAGCAGAGGCTATGGAGGAGTGATGCTTACTGGCTTGCTCCTAGCGGCTTACTCAACCTAACTTCTTTTTTTTTTTTGGTTTTTTCGAGACAGGGTTTCTCTGTGTAGCTTTGCGCCTTTCCTGGAACTCACTTGGTAGTCCAGGCTGGCCTCGAACTCACAGCAGATCCACCTGGCTCTGCCTCCCCAGTGCTGGGATTAAAGGCGTGCGCCACCACCGCCCGGCTCAACCTACCTTCTTATACAAGTCAGAACCACTTGCTCGGAGTTGGCACCACCCACAGTGACCGGGCCCTCTCACATCAATCATTAACCAAGAAACTGCCCAACAGGCTTGCCTACAGGCTAGTCTCATGGAAGTATTTTCCTCAATTGAACCCCTCTTCCCAAAGGACTCTAGCTTGTGTCAAGTTGAGGTAAGACTAAACAACACAGCTGACCCCTTGTCAACTCGACACACAAACGGATTATTATACCATAAACTTTACTTTCTTGTTGATCCCCAAGACCTCAAGTTAATATTGAGATCATATTATCATGTTAAGGACAGTCAAACTTTTCTCTCAACTGTGAACTACTATAAGATCAAAATCAGGGGCCGAAGAGATGGCTCAGGGGTTAAATGTCAGGATCCTGCTCTCACTCTTCCAGGTCTAATGTCTTACGTCATCAGGGGTCACCATTGCATGGTCACGCAATCTCCGCCTTAAAAAGCCGCACACGGACCCCCCACGCTCTCTTTCTGTTTCCTCTCTGCTCAGCCCCGCTTCCCTTCCCTGCCAAGCCTGGCTCCTCCCACCCCCTTCCCTCCATTAAAGCTCTAAAAACTAACATTGGGTTCTGCCGTGGCCGTGACTCTTCCGCCGACCCACCAGTGCCATTCATCCTTTCATTAAGAGCACTGGCTGTTCTTCCAGAGGGCCTGGGTTCAGCACCCACATGGCAGCTCACAACGGTCTGTAACACTAGTTCCAGGGGATCTGACACTTTCACGCCAATGTATGTAAAATAAAGTTAAATTTAAAAAAAAGATCAGGCCGGGCGGTGGTGGCGCACGCCTTTAATCCCAGCACTCGGGAGGCAGAGCCAGGCGGATCTCTGTGAGTTCGAGGCCAGCCTGGGCTACCAAGTGAGTTCCAGGGAGGCGCAAAGCTACACAGAGAAACCCTGTCTCGAAGAACCAAAAAAAAAAAAGATAAAAAACATATTAAATACTTCCTTATTCTAATAGGGGAAAAACCCAGAGCACAGTCACAATCAAGACAAAGCAAAATGTCAACACTGTAACAGGTTCAGTGCTCGGCTTCTGGGCCCCACACACGATCCCACGGGCTCCAAAGGGTCTGGCAGCTTCTCCTGTTCTCTCCTGCACAGCATCCACAGCCTGCCTCCTCTACTCCACAGCTGCCGCTGTCCTTGGTGGTCATTCCCTGATACTAGTATCTCCAAAATGCTGGGCTCTTCACTGCAACTAAGGTTTTACCGCCACCAATGACCTCCCCCTGCCTCTCTTCAGGGACTCTGATCCTGCCACGTGGTGCCAAGTCTTAATTTCTCCTCACGATTCTTTTAATCCTAAAACTTCTACTACAGTTGAGGCTGAACACTCAACAACCGTCTTTCCTGGCCTCTCAGAATGCTGAGCCCCAACTGCTCTCCCTGAGCCATTCATTCCTTCAAAACCAGTACTACCTGGGAAATGTTTACACATTACCAAGTCCAGCTGCCAGCAGGAGGCACAACCTTGGGCCCCTCGGAATTAGAGCTTTTGTATGCTAACCCTGAGGAAACACGTCCCAGAAGCTTTCACCTCAATAAAGCTGTTCTTAATCAAGCTGATTCTTCAGCCCTGGCTGACTCACACTCAACCTTTGACTCAGCAAAGAAAAGGTTTCACTTCAGTAGTGTTAATTGCAACTGATTCTTCATCTTTGGATGACCAGAAACCACAGGTACTTTTGTTTTGGTTTGGTTTGGTTTGGTTTGGTTTTTTGAGACAGGATTTCTCTGGGTCACCCTGGCTGTCCTGGAACTGGTTCCATAGACCAGGCTGGCCTCGAACTCACAGAGATCCACCTGCCTCTGCCTCCCGAGTGCTGGGATTAAAGGTATGCACCACCACTGCCTGGATAAACCACAGATTCTTAACACAAAAAACCCATATGAGCAACTCTCTGAAACTTTACAAACCAGACCTCCATCACCTACATTTCATTCAACATTCTTGTCTTCCAAGCTCCCATAGGCCTTGAATACTTGTGGAGTATTATTTTTTTACTAGGCAAAGAAGTTACATTTGTTTATGCTGCAGAATATTACTTTAACTATTGGAAGGTGTGTTACATTTGTTTCTGCTGCCTTTGTTAATGATGTAAAGATGTGTTACATTTGATTGGGCTGCATTTGTTTAGTTAAGTAAAGATGGGTTGCATTTGTTTCACCTTATATGCCTAAGGCACCTGATTGGTCCAATTAAAAGCTGAATGGCCAATAGCTAGGCAAGAGAGGACTAGGCTGTCGGGCAGAGAGAATAAGGAGGAAGAGAAATCTAGGCTCAAGAGGGAAGGAGAACAAGGGAGAAAGAGAGGGACATGCCCAGGGCCAGAAGCCAAGCAGTCGCCAGCCAGTCAGACAGGAGAAGCAGTGAAAGTAAGATGTACAGAAGGAAAGAAAGGTAAAGAGCCCTGAGGCAAAACAGAGATGAAGAGAAGAGATTAAGTTATAACAGCTTGTGGGACAAGCATAAGATAAGGGCAGGCATTCATAACCAGTAAGAAACCTCCAAGTCATGATTTGGGAGCTGGTTCATGGCCTAAAAGAAAGCCTGTTGCCGGGCGGTGGTGGCATACGCCTTTAATCCCAGCACTTGGGAGGCAGAGCCAGGCGGATCTCTGAGAGTTCAAGGCCAGCCTGGTCTATAGGGCGAGCTCCAGGACAGGCACCAAAACTACACAGAGAAACCGTGTCTCGAAAAACCAAAAAAAAAAAAAAAAAAAAAAAAAAAGAGAGAGAGAGAGAGAGAGAAAGCCTGTTATAAATATTCAGTGTTTTCTCCAGCCCAAAGTTCTAAACACTTCCACAGTCCTCCACAAAACAATATGGTCAGGACTGTCACAGCAATACCCCCATGATCCTGGCACCAATTTCTGTCTTAGGTTTCTATTGCTGTGATAAAACACCACGATCAAAAGCAACTTGGGGAAGAAAGGGTTTAGTTCAGCTCACAACACTCAGGTCACACTCTATCTCTGACGGAAGTCAGGATAGGAACTCAAGGCAGAACTGAAGCAGAGACCATCAAGGTTATTGACTTGTTTCTCATGGTTTGTTCAGCCTACGTTCTCAGGCTACTCAAGACCACAGGTTTGGCACCACCTGCAATGGCTTGGGTCCTCCCACATCAATCATTAATCAAGAAAATGCCCAACAGACTTGCCTACAAGCTAGTCTTATGGAGGTATTTTCTCAATTGAGTCCCTTTTCCCAAATGACTCTAGCTTATGTCAAGTTGACATAAAAATTAACCACCAAGCCGGGCAGTGGTGGCGCACGCCTTTAATCCCAGCACTCGGGAGGCAGAGCCAGGCGGATCTCTGTGAGTTCGAGGCCAGCCTGGTCTCCAAAGCGAGTTCCAGGAAAGGCGCAAAGCTACACAGAGAAACCCTGTCTCGAAAAAAAAAAAAAATTAACCACCATATTAAGTATCCCTCATCTGCAATAATTAAGGCCAGAAGTGTTTCATATTTCAGAGGTTTGGGGAGTAGAAATATCTGCATGAGCTTTTCTGAGTCCTATGTAAAAATCTGAAATCCGAATGGTTGTGAAATCAAAACCCGGTGCTCAGAAAGTCTCACAGCACCTTGGTCTTCTGAAAGATGAAACTGGACTCTAAGTACCGTGAGTTTGGTTCTGTTCGTTTGTTTTTCAATTAGTAAGATACCTGATTGTAAAATAGGGAATTATATCTCAAAAGGTATAAATACATTTCACTGAATAACACCGACTACTGAATGTCCATACACTACATTCCCAGGCATCGTGCAATGTAACCATTGAACAAGAAAGCTTGGCTAGCTTACGTTTGATTAGAACAGTGGGCAGGCTCTCACCTGGGATGCAACGATCGAGACACAGACGAACACCCACCTGTAAAAAGTGACGTCAGCTCACCGCCGTCTGAGAGTGAGGCCACACACATCCAACCTGTGTCTTCTGCCTGATCTGTCACTTAGATGGCGGCTGTTTGTGGAGAATCTCCGGTTTACCAAGAATGGAAGATCTGTTTTCTAGTCAACAAATGCTTCCAAGTAGTAATTTAACTGTCAATGAAAAATAAAAAGGTGCTGCAGAATTTTAGTGATTCTTGGAAGCTCTCTTGTTAGTGAATGACTCTTCCTCCCAGTTGCCTGGGGAACTGCATTTTAATGTCACACATCAAGCCGTTCTTCCCTGGATATAATTGTAGTTTATCTGATGCCTTGTTTAAAGCTGTTCAAATGTTTGGCTTCTGGTAAGTATTTTCTGGCATCACTCATGACAGTGATGGATCTGAAGTAATTTTAATACATTTTTTTCCCTAAATCCTACTAATTTGTTGAATAACCAGAGGAAGAAGCTTATATAAATTGAAAATATCTTTATAACTAGAAGAACCAAGGAAGACCCATATAAAACTGTGGTAATCCAACAGTTTTTGCAGGAAAGCATCTTAATGGCCAACTCAATGATGTCTCACCAGTGGATGCTGAATAGTAAGATGAAGCCATGTACCAATGGGCCTCTGCTTTATGGAAGTCAGTGCTAGATACCCAGTCAAATATTTTTAAATCTTTTCTTTTACTAAAAGATTTTCAATTTTGCTTAAAGAAATCATGTTCCTGGACTTGACTAAGAAAACAAATACCACAAACAACAAACCACACATTTTTCAAATGCTTACAGCTACAGTGGCCATGTGCATAGTTTATTCAATAAGTTATTACTGTTGCCAGATGGCATTTGAGTCTTTAAAGAGGACAGATAGGCCAGGCAGTGGTGGCACATGCCTTTAATCCCAGTACTTGGGAGGCAGAGGCAGGCGGATCTCTGTGAGTTCGAGGCCAGCCTGGGCTACAGAGTGAGTTCCAGGAAAGGTGCAAATCAACACAGAGAAACCTTGTCTTGAAAAACCAAAAAATAAATAAATAAATAGGACAGCTAATACTGAGCTGATAAATCCAATTACAACCGCATAGTCTTTCTCTCCACAAGAGTGCAAAGCTATACTAGAAGTATATTAGCCTTCCTGTGTTCAGGAGACCCCAAGCCCAAGTTCAGGATTACTGAGTAGAAAGACAGAGAGATCCCAGTCCTCAAAAACAACAGCCCTGGACTTCTCCCTTAGAGGATTCCCATGACTTCAGAAATATAAAACAATTTATTGAGTTGGTGGTGTTTGGGCCCTTGCCTTCATGATGCAGATGGTAAGGACAACATAATGGCTTTGTTATCAACTAGAAACTTCACCCTAGAATAAACTTTGTGATTACCATGTCTGTGGAGAAGTAGCCATTGGTCACTAAACACTTATGAAAAACATCACATCCGTCCGTACCTGTGTAGCATGTCAATATCAGGATTATGAATGTAATAAATGTGATGAGGCCTTTAGATGGTCTAGTTCTCTCAAAAACATGAAAACTCACACCAGAGAGAAGTCCTATAACTGTAAACATGTGGGAAAGCCTTCAGCTGTCTCCAATGTGTTGAGAGACATCGAACGCACAGTAGAGATAGACCTTCCAGAGCCTTTGAAATCATGACACCGCCCACCCCGGGGAGAACAGATGGGAATGTGTAAGTAGAGAAGTAAAAGCTTCATTTATCACCACTGTGCTCAATTGCACACAAAGGCTAGCAGTTTCTTTTCCTAATTCCTTTCATTTCCTGAAGCAACTCACATGGTAGAAGAACACTACAAATGCAATGCTCTGATAAAGTTTGTAAGCCTTCTGTTCCTGTTTAAAAATCAAGAAACCATTCATACTGCAGAGACGTCTAATAAATGTCAGCATATCACTAATGCCCCAGCCTGACTCAGCCCGGATGATCATGTACTTTTCACCCCAAAGTGATGTTTTGCTTAACAAAGGTATGTCTCTCCTCTAAGAATACTATATTAACTCAAATGAATGAATCCTCTCTGCTATATTACCTCAAAATCTCAAAGCTTCTTTATCTACTGTTAATCCTACCCATCAAGAATCAGACTACTACCACTCCCATTTAAAGCCAAATTCGAAGCAAGCTTTAATTAAATACTAACCAGGTGGATGGGCTCTGGCCATGTCCACACCCAGGTTCCTGGGAAATGGCCCCAAGTCATGGTTTGCAGCAGCTTAAGAAGGAAAACCCATAATTCATTGCGTTTCCCATCAGGTCCAATCAGGGGCAAGCACACATCTTGAGGTACCTCCAGCCTACATCCAATCAGGGGCAAGCATACATCCTGATATATTTCCTGCCTGTGAACCTCCTGCCCACATGTGATCAAGCACATCAGGTGCAGATGGGTCAAACAAACTTGTTTAGGGGAGTGAAAACCTGTGACTTGTTATCTCCCATAAACAATAGCCTCCAGCATTTCAGGAACTATCTGTCCTTGGGCAAGGGGCTTGCAGATCAGAGGCATTTTTTTTTATAGATCTCTTAGACATAGTAATTAAAACTTAAAATGTAACTTTGGCTCTCAAAGTACCTTTAGCTAAAATTCTGTCCTTTAATATCTGTGGAAAAGTTTGACCCACAAAGGAAACTCCTGACCAAAAATGTGTAGATTGAGTTGATCCAAAGCTCCAACAGTTTCTCTGTGTCTAACTACAAAGTATATACTGTTTTCCTGAGTGTAAGGAATATGCTAATTTATGTGTGATATGTATTTGTTTATAGTCCTCTTGTTCCTGGAATGTGCAGGACTGCTCAAATACCTAATTCAATTTTTCAAAAAGACAAAGTATTTGATTTCTGAGATGACAGTCATTTCTGGATCCATGCTGAGAACCCTGGAAAGGGCAACGCTGAACCCAGTGTCTTCCAGCCATGGATCTCAAACACTCAGCTGAGGCGTTGACCAAGCTGCATGGAGGTGGCCTGGCTTGCTGCAGCTATTGCATGCAGCAACAAGCTTGGGGTTGGCTGTCTACTCCCTAAGGGTACTGTTTCTGTAGCCAGGCTTGCCCCCACTCTCACCCCCACCCCACCCCCAGTGCGCTGATGGTACAGATGTTCTACAGAGGCGCAAGTGCCACACAGGTTGAGCACGTATCTGTTGCTATTGCAAGGCCATCCTGGAAAAATGTTAGACCTAAGTTCTGTGATGGCAGGATTGGTCCTACTGGTGGCCCACCAATGTAGTCTCTGTCCAGCTGTGTTTGGGTGAAGAGCTGAACCTGTGACTTGTAGAAATTATGTTATGCCCAAGTCATGAGCCCCCCCAGAGACCACCAGGAGTCCGAGTTCATATGCAAAAGCTAAGAGCCTTTACTGCAAGCTCGAGCTTGGGGCTCCCTTCCATTCAGACACAGTGGTTGGATCAGAGAGAGCTCTGAGCTCAATTGAGGCAGGAATTTTAAGGAGTAAAGGATAGCGGGTAGGGGAATTCCAGATTCAGACGGGGGTTGAACTCCTGATTGGGCAGGAGTGGGGCAACAGAAGTCTTGTCAAACAGGAATTGGTGCTGGCGTTGCTGCAAGGAAATTGGCAACTTATATATATAAGTGATGTGAGCTATCCTTAATGTTCTGGAGCATCTAGTACTTGTTTGTCTCCACTCTGATTTGTGCCCCACAGGGTACAGTTTGTGGCTTTTCCTGGTGATTGTAAGGGTGAGGCCCAGTCTTAGCATTGTTAGTCTGCAGCCTGTTGTGGCTGCACTACTAATGTTAAGTTAGGCCTCTTCACTTACACAGGTCCATGCCTGGAGCTCTGGCTGTGCAGGGAGTGTCTGTTCACATTGCAAGGATCTCTAAAGGTGAGCTTCAGAGACTGTCACAATGTGCCTGTGTCCCTGGTTGCTGTCCCGCTGGGAGGTCAGGGCCACACACTTGGTTTGTTGGCTGAAATAGGTGTTGAGTCTAGCCAGGCTGGGTGGTACAACCTCGCCTTACCTGCTCCTGAGCCCTCCTCCCTTCTATTCTTCCTAACATCTCCCATTGTTGGAAGACAAGCTGCAAGTAGGGGTACCTGCAGGGGCCTGTGTGCTATCTGGGTGCTTCCTTTTCATCTGACCACCTGCAGCTGTGGCGACGGGCAAGGGCCTGGACTGAGCCTATGAAGTCCATGGTGTGGGGCCAGCTGTGTCTTCTTGGGGAATGCCCCTCAAAGTCCCTGTTTGACAAGCTGACTGCCTGGATACAATAAAGACTCTGTGGGTTTAAAAATATTTATTTATAATATTTATTTATGCCTGGAAGGGTGGTGCATGCCTTTAATTCCAGCACTCAGTAGGCAGAGGCAGGTGGATCTCTGAGTTTCAGGCCAGCTTGGTCTACTGAGTGAGTTTTAGGACTGTCAGGGCTATACAGAGAAACCCTGTCTTGAAAAGCCGAAATAATAATAATTATTATTATTGTTATTATTATTATGTTTATTACACACAAATATTTATTTATTTATCCTGTGGCCTCTGAACAGAGGTGCCTTTGGCTTCCTTGTAGAATGAGGTACCCCTCTGGTTCCGGCAAGGTAGTCTGCTTCTAAATCCACTGAGGTGTACTTCTGCTCATGCAGAGATAGAGGCACTGGGCCTCCCCTGCCATGGCGGGCTGTACCCCTGGACACAGCTGGAGGTACTGGGCCTCCCCTGCCATGGCGGGCTGTACCCCTGGACACAGCTGGAGGCACTGTGCATCCCCTGCCATGGCAGACTGGGTCTCTGTAACCATGAGCTAGGAGAAACTCTTCCCCGTTAAGGGGATTGACAGGTGTTTGTCACAGATGAAAAAAACTGGCACACAAGCAATCTCATTTTCTTGCTCTAACTCTCTAACTCTAGTGAACCTGTTTCCTCTTTCCTCTTCCACAATGTCAAAATCAGTTTTTACCCTTTTATGACATACACAGTATTAATTATATTGAAAGAAATAAAAGACAGGGCTGGAGATATAGTTCAGCAGTCAAAAGTAAATGCTAACTAATCTTACAGAGGATCAAAATCCAATTCCCGAAACCCACGTTGGCTGGTCCACAATCCCCTGTTACCTCAGCTCCAGGGGAATCCAATACCTCTGGCCTCCATGGGTACAAGCCCTCACATACACGTGTCCAAACACAGACACACACACTTACACACATAATTTAAAATATTTTTTTTAAAAAAAGAAGGTATGTCGACTTAGAATCGAGAAGAATGAAGTTTAACTTTAAACTCTCCGTAAGGATTGGTGCTTTGGTGTGGGGCTTGGAGGGAGGGGTGTACTCTCTGAAGAGCAATGGTAGGGCTTGCATCTCCTAGCAGTACAGAGAAGTGTTGGCCCTTAACAAGACATCTACCATCACCCCCTCCAAGACTCTGGGGACATCCAGAAAGAGGGCCTGGGGGAATGTAAGAGTCAGAAGTTGGGGACGAGTGAAATGGTGCCGTGGTCAGTTCATTCACAAACTGGCTGCCGCGGTGGTTAGTTATCGATGCAAGACTTTCACCACACCTGTCACTGTTTAACCATCACAAGAGATCACGGGCGGTTAAGGGATGCTGTGAGAAGGTGGGCCATTTTTTCAGGGGTATAGCCATGGATAAGTTGTCCGTGCTCCCACTAATAACCCCCAATTCGTGCTCATTCAAGCAATCACAATTAAACTCAGTGAGAAAAAGGGGCATCAAATAGTAGGGGGCTGATTAGGAAAAGGTTTTCAGCAGGAGAGAGGGGGTGATAGGAGAGGGTAAGAGGGGTGAAAAACTCATTATACTGATGTATAAAACCGTCAAAGAATAAAACATTGAAAATCTCTGTCTTCCTCCTCCCTTCCCTCTCATTTTCTCCCTCTCTCTGAAACCACAGTGTGTTGCCAAGTAACCGACCTGCCATGCATATGGAAACATGCCCTGGACTGGAAGAGTCTCTCTGGGTCACAGCGGCACTTGGTCTATAAGGCTGACTAAGAGTTCAAGTTCAGAGGGCACATGGAAGTGCTTGCCTGGAGGGAGCTGGCTGGCTTGGCCAAAGAGCATCTCTCTGGCAAACAGGTGGACTGAACGGCAAAGACCTTCCGGTGTCCCATTCACCCCAAAGCAGGGCCCTAACTCCCCATTCTGGTAACACACACACACACACACACACACACACACACACACAAAGATTTGACAAATGGGATTGGGGTCAGGCTAAACCTGATTCAGAAACAGTGTGGCTCTTATCCCAAGGTTGTGGAAATCCAGATCTCGCAGACACGTCTGCAATCTAGATGTCGTAATCCTTACACAAAGATGAAGTTCCATCAGCCTGGGAGGATGCCTCAAGGTCACATTACTACTAAGTGACATGTGGCTGTTCCCATCTTAGGAGTCTCCACACTTCCTCCCTTTACACTGTGTCAAGAACACGTAATTGAAGGATGCTGTCCGCACACTGGAAACCTAACTGAGACCATAAATATTTCCCATAAAACGTATCAGATAAACTCCAGAAAACATTTTTCCTAGCAAACATACATCTGATTCCCCCAGAAAAAAACCCAACCAAATAAACAAAAAAACTGGAATTCAAAGCCATGATCAACTTCTTTCTGCCCCAAAGAGAATTTTCTCGTATTTTATTTTATTTGAAAGTTTTATTTGGGCTCTCTGCTTCTCCCTGTTCCAGAGACAGCCGCATCTTTCTGTGCAGTGCCAGCCTTGTTCCTGAGACATGATGGTGAAGGTCGGAGTGAACAAATTTGGCCGAATTGGATGCCTGGTTGCCAGAGCTGCCTTCCAGACTGGCAACGTTGAAATTGTTGCCATCAATGATCCCGTCATTGACCTCAACTACATGGTCTACATGTTCCAGTATGACTCTACCCATAGCAAGTTCAATGGTATAGTCAAGGCTGAGAACAGGAAGTTTGTCATCAACGGGAAGGCCATCACCATCTTCCAGGAGCGAGATCCCGCCAACATCAAGTGGGGTGAGGCTGGTGCTGAGTATGTTGTGGAGTCCACTGGTGTCTTCACCACCATGCAGAAGGCTGGGGCCCACTTGAAGGGCGGGGCCAAAAGGGTCATCATCTCCGCCCCTTCTGCTGATACCCCCATGTTTGTGATGGGTGTGAACCATGAGAAGTACGACAATTCACTCAAGATTGTCAGCAATGCTTCCTGTACCACCAACTGCTTAACCTCTCTGGCCAAGGTCATCCATGACAACTTTGACATTGTGGAGGGACTCATGACCACAGTCCATGCCATCACTGCCACCCAGAAGACTGTGGATGGCTCCTCTGGGAAGCTGTGGTGTGATGGCCGTGGGGCTGCCCAGAACATCATCGCTGCATCCACCGGTGCCACCAAGGCTGTGAGCAAGGTCATCCCAGAGCTGAACGGGAAGCTCATGGGCATAGCCTTCCGTGTTCCTACCCCTAATGTGTCTGTCGTGGATCTGACATGCCGCCTGCAGAAACCTGCCAAGTATGATGACATCAAGAAGGTGGTGAAGCAGGCGTCAGAAGGCCCACTAAAGGGCATCCTGGGCTACACTGACGACCAGGTTGTCTCCTGTGACTTTAACAGTGACCCCCACTCTTCTACCTTCGATGCTGGGGCTGGCATTGCTCTCAATGACAACTTTGTGAATCTCATTTCCTGATACGACAATGAATTTGGCTACAGCAACAAGGTGGTGGACCTTATGGCCTACATGGCCTCCAAGGAGTAAGAAGCCCGCCCTGGACCACCCACCCCAGCAAAGACAGCAAGAGAGACCCTCGGCTGCTGAGCAGTTCCTGTCCCATCTCAGCCCCCGATACTGAGCATCTCCCTCAGTTTCTGTCCCAGACCCCCAGAACAACAGGAGGGGCTTAGGGAGCCCTACTCTCTTGAACACCATCAATTAAGTTCACTGCACCCATTAAAAAAAAAAAAGAAAAGAAAAAGAAAGTTTTATTTGAAAATATGTTCTTCTGGCTGAGGGTGTAGCTTAGTTGCTTGGCAGGGATGAAGCACTGTGTTCAATCTCCAGTACTACAAAAAATAATTGTTTTTTCCTCTGACCACAAAAATCTGACCATTTGGCCACTGTGATAAGGAGCCCAAAACAAGGCAAAGAGCTCAGACTGAAGCCCTGCAGACTGGGATTCCCGAGTCCTCGTTTACTCTGTGGCCTTGGAGAAATGTTTCGTCTCTCTGCGCTGCAATGTTCTCGCTGGAAGGAAATAAAACATATTTGTAAAATAAGAAGTAGCGTGTACAAAAAGGCTCTGGTAAATGTCCCTAACAGTAGCTGTTAGGATGCCCATAGCCAAGACACATCTCTTACTCTCCTCATTCCTCTGTGTCTTCTCTCAGCTCTCCTGCAGAACAGCAGAAAGCCTTTCATCTAAGACTTTTAGAAAACAAAAGCCTAACTGCTGTCTGTGTGGCTGCACCTGTCCACACACTTACTTAGCGTCACCATATCCTGGAAATCAATTCAGTTATTTGCCTCTGGACACAGTATCCCAGCAACACACATTTGAACCGATTCAGGCTCCTCCATCAAGTGGCTCTTTACAAGCTCCCATAAATATTAGTATTATACCTGCTTAAGGGAAATGAGCAAATGTTATGTTTATCCACTGTCTTTCTCCCGGGATTGTATAATGCTGAGCCAAGAGTCCTTACTGAGCTGCCGCAGACCCTTAGAAGCACAATAGTTCGCACCACGTAAATAGAGCAGGTGTTCAATTTTTTTCCCCCCCTGGGTCATCTGATCCTAAGGAAAAGATATAGTCCCTCTTTGAACCCTCAAAATCATTTGTTAATAGTCACAAAGGACCCAGGAAATATTCTGGCTTCCCCACAAAGGGTCTACCCTGACATTTTCTCTCTTCCCACTGGGACAGGCTGGCATGCAACTTTAAGATAAAATAACACTCGGGTTATTGCCAAGACATTTAGCAAACAGTGTATAAATTTTCCATGTTTTAGTGTAAATATTCTTCACTTTTAAATCCCTTTATCCTTTCCACATCTGATTTAAAAGGAAAGCAAACCTGTACTGCTTGAATCCCTACAGACAGGACATTTACTCTGCTATCCATTAAGTAGGGGTTTTATTTGTGACTGATAAACAAGCTTATCATATTTTAATAATGAGATAGTAAGGATGTGTGTGTGTGTGTGTGTGTGAGAGAGAGAGAGAGAGAGAGAGAGAGAGAGAGAGAGAGAGAGAGAGAGAGAGAGAGAGAGCGAGCGAGCGCACATGAGAGTATTGGTTCTCTCCTTCTCCTGTGTGGACTCCAGGGACTGAATTCTTTGTCAGGTTCAGTGGTAGGCACCCATACCAGCTGAGCCAATTCTCTGAGCCATTTCCCTGGCCCCGATAAGAAGTTGTTATTGGAAAAATAACAATTATCTTAAAATGATTTAAACCTCCCATAATTTCACCTTTTACAGTCATTTTCTTGTACTTCTATATTTTTCTATTTGCTTTTTTAAGTTATTTAATTTTTTTAATGTGTGTTCACGTGTGACCCGAGGGAGAGGGGCACATGTTCCACAGTGCATGTGTGAAGGTCTAGAACAGCTTTGTGGGGTCAGCTCTTTTCTTCCGCCTTACATGGGTTCAGGACATTGAACTAAGGTCATCAGGAAGCAAGTGCTCTGCCATTTGCCAGCCTCGTTTGGGGATTCTTGTTGGATGGTTGGTGGTTGGTTCTTCTTGATTTGTTCAAGACAGTGTCTTCCTACGTTGCCCAGGCTGGCCTTGAACTCCTCATATCACAGCCTCATTCCACTGAGTACTGCCATTACAGGTGTGTGCCACAGCCCACCATGCCTAGCTTGCTGTGTTTCTTTTTAATGTTTTCCTATATCCAAACATTTTCTTCTCCTTTACTTTATTACCTTCCCTTAATCATCTACCTTTTATTTCGCCATTCTACATTTTTCCATACTACAGCAAAACTTTCTGTCATGTTTTTATTTTATTTTTATTTTTGTAAATATTTCATAAGGCAGCCACTTTGCATTAACATATTGTCCTTTTGGCTGGTTGGTTGGTTTTTTGTTTGTTTGTTTGTTTTTGGCGACAAGGTCTCACTATGTAGTTCTGGCTGTCCTGGAACTCACTGTGTAGACCAGACTGGCCTCAAACTCACAGAGAACCACCTGCCTCTGCCTCCCAAAGGTCAGCATTCAGATGCACTTCTTGGAAGCCTGCCCAATAAGCAGATAATACCCTGGCCTACCCAGCGTCCTGATGTCATCCTACAGTCCCTTTAAGAAAAGACTCCTCCCCCTTTGCCCTCCCGCCCCCATCTCTCCAGAGGTAATACTACCTCCCTCTTTCTCTCTTTCTCTCTCCCTCCCTCCCTCTTTCTCCCTCC
Organism: Peromyscus eremicus; assembly: GCF_949786415.1. NCBI lineage: Eukaryota > Metazoa > Chordata > Mammalia > Rodentia > Cricetidae > Peromyscus > Peromyscus eremicus. The sequence goes on along the minus strand of NC_081425.1, from coordinate 73,964,925 downwards.
CTCCCTCCCTCTCTCTCTGTCTCTCTCTCTCTTTCTTCTCCCCTCTCCCTTTATAATAAAACTTTCCACGTAAATGTCACATCTGCGTAAGGTGAGTGACTTTCCACCACATCTGCATGGCATGCCTCACCCAGGAACACCTTGGTCCAAACCTGCCAAGGCCTCTGGAGTGCCATTTTACAACACCAAGTGCTGAGATTAAAGACCTGCACCACTATGCCTGGTCTTGTTATTAAATTTTAAATAAATTAAATTTATCCTCCAATACATAAAAACAAAATTTGTGCATATCAAAAAAGTAAAATGTTTTAATACATGTACACATTGCATAATGTTTAAAGCATGCAAACCAGCTGTCTTCAAATATTTACTACTTCCTCTCCTTAGACATGTATTATTTCTCACCATGTAGCCCTGGCTATCCTGGAACTCACTGTGCAGATCAGGCTGGCCTACAACTCACAGAGGTCTGCTTGTCTCTGCATTGGGAATGCTGAGATTAAAAGTGTGCACCACCACATCCATCCATTCATTATTCCTCTATAGCGAGAATTCTCAGGACTGTTTCGTGTAGCCTTTTAGAAGGCAGTGTGTTATCATTGTCTATGGGCTGCATGTCATATTAGAGCCCCGAGGAACTTCTAGTCATCCAGCTATAATTGACAGTGCAACAGTAAAGACCCATTAAAGGACACCAGCTCCTTCTGGTCAAGAGAATGAACTCCCTGGTCTGGATGGAGTCCTCACATTCCAAGCTACCCAAAATAAGTTAATGCATCTGGGCAGGTCAATCACCTGGCCAAAAGAACACTCCCAGGGAAGCAGGCTCACCTTAAGCTAGTAGTTCTCAACCTGTGGGTTGCAACTCTTTGGGGGTCGCATATCAGATATCCTGCATATCAGATATTTATATTATGATTCATAACAGTAGCAAGATTACAGTTATGAAGCAGCAATGAAATAATTTTATGATTGGCACAACATGAGGAACTGTATTAGAGGGTCACAGGATTACAAGATTGAGAACCTTGAGAACCTTAAGCCATTCTAAAGAGATAGGTGGAATAATTATCCCTGTAATGAGATATTTTACATTCCCCTCCCAGAATTCCCTCCCACATTACGATTTTTTTTTTTTTGAGACAGGGTTTCTCTGTGTAGCTTTGCACCTTTCCTAGAACTGTAGCCAAGGCTGGCCTCGAACTCACAGAGATCTGCCTGCCTCTGCCTCCCAAAGTGCTGGGATTAAAGGCGTGCGCCATCACCGCCCGGCTTCCCTCCCATCCAGCTCAGTCCCACTGAGTGCGGCCATGCTGCTTCATAAACCAGCCCATATTTCTTTTCTTTTCCAGTCACACTTTCCCTAACACTTTGGGCTTTATTCTTCTAAATCCCTCCTCCCCCACTTTGTGACCTCCATGCTGGCTTCACTCAGGAGATGGCCTTTTCCTTCTCTTCTCTGTTCTCTTTCAGGCAGCTGCTGAGGTTAACAGCCTACCTGTTCTGGGGCTTTTCTTTTAAACCCTAGTAGAGCTGTTCTCTTTGAAGAAACCTTGGCTTTGTTTGACTCTCAAACTTTTTCAGCCCTTTAATTGTCCAATCAGTTGAGAAAACGAACCTAATCCTGTATCCATCAGACAGCATCATAACTTCATACTTCTAAGGCTACCTTTCCCTAAATCTTCCTCCCCTACTCTGCCTGGCCTCTGGGAACCACGTTTTTACTCTCAACTTCTATGAGATAAAATTCCACATACTAGTGCCTTAGTTATTTGTCAATTACTGTGATAAGACACCACGACCAAGGAAACTTATAAAAGAAAGCTCATTAATTTGGGCTCACGGTTCTAGAGCGTTAGCTGAGTCTATAACTATTGATAAAGTGCCAGAAAGGAATGCCCACTGAGACAAAATAGTCCTACCTTGCCTTGGGCAAACAATTTCTGAAGGAAAAAATGCAGGAGAGACATGTAGCCCCCTAGAGCTACAACAAGTTCCTCCTTTCCAAGTCCCTCCCCTGTCCCTATAAAAGGTCCCAGTCAGCTTTTTCCCCTGGCAGGCCCCTCCATTCCTCATGGGAGAGAGGCTGCCCCTCGATGCATGTGCTAATCAACAGTCTCATCAGTTGAGGCCAGACTCCAGTCTCTTTCTGTCTTCTGTCTCAGTGTGCTGCCTCAGAAATCTGTCAACTATCATGGCAGGGAGCATGGCACTGGAACAGTAGCTGAGAGCTTAGATCCTCAAAGAAGAGGCAGAGAGAGAGAGAGCCAACTGGAAATAGTCGGTGCCTCAAAGCCTACCTCCAGTGACACACCTCCTCCAAGGCCACAACTCCTAATTCTTCCCAAACAGTTCCACCAATTGGGGACCAACTATTCAAAGATATGAGCCTCTGAGGGACCATTCTCATTCAAACCTGCACAATGAGTGAGGCCATGTGGGGCTTTCTCTCTTTCTTTCATTTCTTTCTTTTTCTTTCTTTCTTTCTCTTTCTTTCTTTCTTTCTTTCTTTCTTTCTTTCTTTCTTTCTTTCTTTCTTTCTTTCTGTGTCGGCTTATTTCACTTAACAGAATAATCTCCAGTTTCATACTTGTCCCAGATGGTAAGATTTCATTATTTTCTAGAGGCAGATACTATTCCGCTGTATATATAGAGAGACCTCATGTTCTTTATGTAGCCAGTTTTTAAAAATGGCTTTTGACAGGTTTGATGGTTCACATCTTTAAACCCAGTACTCAGGAGGCAGGGGTAGGTGGATCTCTGGAAGTTCTAGACCAGTCTAGGCTACATAACCAGTTCCAGGCGAGCCAAGGAAACATAGTGAGACTCTGTCTCCAAAATGACAAATGGCTTATTATTATTATCTAGTTAATTTGGTAAAATACCTTAACAACAGAGTCCAACATTTACTGTCATGTTAGGACAATCTCAGACATACCAGAACTCTGAATTTGTACTAGGTGTAGACAGACACCTTACTCTTTGCATTTAAGACACATCCTCTTACTCTGTATTTATAAAAATCTAAGATAAAGAGAACACCATAAGTGATTTGACCTTTGAAAAACTATGTAGCTTTCTAGTTTTGAAAGAGGGTAGTTTTTTATGGTTGTTTTGTATGTGTGCCTGTGTGCCTGTGTGTGTGTGCCTGTGTGTGTGTGTGTGTGTGTGTGTGTGTGTGTGTGTGTGTATGAGTGCAGGTGCTGGTGAACATCACCCCCCTGGAGATGGAATTACAGGGAGTTGTTAGCTATGTGTTATGTGTGCTGTAAATGCTAGGAACTGAACTCTGGTCTTTTGGAAGAAAAGTAAGTTTTGGTTTTTCTTTTTTTTTGGGGGGGGTCTGATAGTTTGTTTGTGTTCTGACAAATAAAGCTTTCCTGGAGAGCAGAGGGTGGAGCTAGCCACTAGTGAACCATATGGCCAGGCAGTGGTGGCTCACACCTTTTATCCCAGCACTTGGGAGGTTCACACCTTTGATCCCAGCACTTGGGAGGCTCACACCTTTAATCCCAGCACAACTGGGAGGTAGAGACATGAATATAAGGCAGGTGGAGACAGGATCTCAGCCCCCCCCTTGAGGATTCAGAGAGATAAGAAGTGACTGTGGCCACTCCTTTGCTTCTCTGATCTTTCAGCTTTACCCCCAATATCTGACTCCTGGTTTTTATTGATTAATTAGGATCACGCTTCAGGCTTGTTATTTTGTTTTTGATTTACTGAAAATGTATTACTCCAACAGCGCATTACTGTTTCTTTTCAACGTCTTGTTCTGCAGCTTCCCAGCTTCCTTCACCCTTTTTGCTCGGATGCCAAGGAGCTAGGCACCGAAACTGGCAAAGGCCTTAAAGTGCATCTCTCCCTCTGTGATGAATCTGGCTTTCTCCTTTTTGTAAGACGTTCCAGATGGGCATGGTAGGTCCTCTTAGCTGGGTGGTCATTTTGAGTTCTTCAGCAGAACTGCCTCTGTTCTTGGAGCAGAAGGCCTCCTGGGAAAAAGTACGAGCTTGGAGCGGTATTCCTTCAGGCACTGAGCACTGGCCTGCAGTGACTCCGTGGATTTGTTTCATCTCCTTGGGTCTACAGAAACACCAACGGTGAGGGCCACTTTCTTATGGACAACAGCCACCCTGAGTTTTTCCAGGCTGAAGCCCCTTCCAGCTCGGACCTTGGGGTGGTATCTCACTTTAGGGCACCTCAGTACAGGCCTGATGGGGCGGGATGCAGGGCAGGGGGCCATGCAAAGCACTTCCTCCTGCCAGACCTTGTGTCGGCGGCCGACCGTATGCACCGGCTGGTTGAACCTAGTGTTCTCTCGCTATAGCCAGTCCCCGAGGAAGCGGGGCTTCTTCAGAGCAAGCCATTCCGGCTAGGTGCCGTGGCTGTCTCCTGTTAGGAAGCAGGAATTTTTAACCACTGATCTATCCCTCCAGCTCCCTTACAAATATTGTGGGCTTTGCGGGGCTGGGGACCAAACCCAGGGACTTACAAATGCCGGCAAGTGCTACTACCACTTAGCTACATGCCAGCCCTCACCTTTCTAAGCAGACTCATCTGTAAAATGGGAATGATGGTATTTTAATGGTTGCTTGGATTGAGGAAGTAGTTCATTTGGTAGCATGCATAGAGCCCTGAACTTGATCCCCAGCCCTGTATAAACCAGATGTGGTAGCACACACCTGTAATCCCAACATTCAGTTGGTAGAGGCAGGAGGGTCAGACTTTCAAGATCATCTGTGATATTACATAGTGATTTTGAAGATATCCTGAGCTACATGAGACTCTGTCTAATACATATGTACACACACACACACACACACACACACACACACACACACTCTAATGGTCCCAGTGCCTCTCACTTGCTAAGCAGTCAGCAAATACTACTAATAAATGAGGAATGTATTTGGTTTTGTGGTGTTATGGACCCATTGCTGGGAATGCATACCGTCACCAAACTACATCCTCAGCCCTGTCATGCACGTTTTTAACAAGATTAATTACTAGTCAAAACAAGTGAAAAAGACTTACATTAACAGCTATCAAATTATCTTATATTATTAGCCAACGTGAAGGGGCAGCCTGAAGAAACACACTGAACACGATCAATAAAAACCATTATCGGCTGACCCAGAAGTGCCAAGCTCGCCTTTTGTCAGGAACCGCCCGCGTCTTCTCTTGGGAAGAGCTCCAGACGGGCGACAAGTCGTCTCTGCCTGCCCACTCACTCAGTGCCTCTGGGCAAGGCCTGAACTTCTCAGCCACCAGGCCAGTCACAAGCTCTGTCAGACAAGACACAGACAGGTCACTCAAAGAGCAAGACATCTGTTACTCTAGTCCTTACATGTCTAAATACTATTTCGAACATGATTTTGTAGTAACTCTACATTTTAAATTGGCTGTAAGTTGATTTTTCACTTGATTTTAGACAAAAGGCAGAGAAGCTTTAAGAACTTTAAGAAGTTTTAAGATTTCTTTTATTTATGAGTCTTAGATGATTTCATCCATATATATGATACATTTTTACCCTCATCCTCCTTCCTCAGCTCTCTCCCACTCCTGCCGAACCCCTTCCTTTTCCCAGCAGGCCCTCCTCTCTATTTTCATGTCCGTTTGTTTTCTTCTGACCTGCAGAGTTGGTTGGTTGGGCTGTGTGTGTGTGTGTGTGTGTGTGTGTGTGTGTGTGTGTGTGTGTGTTTTAAGATTTACTTTATGTGTATGAGTGTTTTTGCTTACATGTATGTCTGTGTACTACATGTGTATCTGGGGCCTTAGGAAGCCAGAAAGGGTGTCTGGTCCCCTGGAGCTGGAGTTACAAATGATTATGAGCCACCACGTGGATGTGGGAGCTGAACCAGGATCTTCTGCAAGAGCAGCTGCTGCTCTTAACTGCTGAGTCATCTCTCCAGCCCTGTCCTGCTGTTTAACTTGGGTGGGGAAGGTTATTTGCTGGAACATGGGAACTTAGGCTAGTCCACTGAAGAAAATGACTCCCTCTCCCCCACAACCATTCACCACCAAAAGGCTCCACCAGGAAGGGTGAGGTTTTGTGAACCCCTTATGTGGTAGTTTGAATAGGAACAGCCCCCATAGACTCATGTGTTTGAATGCTTGCCCCATAGGCAGTGGCACTATTAGGAGGTGTAGTCTTGTTGGAGTGGGTGTGGCCTTGTTGCAAGAAGTGGGTTCCTGGGGGCAGGCTTTGAGGTCTCAGAAGCTCAACCCTACCTAGTGGCTCTCAGTCTCCTGCTGCCTTCGGATGAAGATGTAGAACACTCAGCTCCTTCTCCAGCACCATGTCTGCCTGCAAGCTGCCATGATGATAATGGACTGAACCTCTGAAACTGTAAGCCATTCCCAATTAAATGTTGTCCTTTATAAGAGTTGCCATGGTCATGGCATCTCTTCATAGCAATAGAAACCCTGACTAAGACACTTCCTCTACCCTTGATGCGACCCGTCTTTGACAGGCAACCACAGCTGCTGTTAGTTCATGTCCAGCAGACAGCATCTCACAGCACTCTTCCCCATCCCTCGGCTCTTGCATTCTTTCTGCCCCCTTCTCTGTAATGTTCTCTGAGTCTTGGAGAGGATGAACTGAATGTCTGCTTCAAGGCTGAGCACTCAACAGTCACTTCTTCCAGCATTTCGACCAGTTAGTGGTGACCCACAGAGACTTCCTAGTGAGACCTTACTCAGGGTCAGAGAATCTGAGCTTGCTTTACCCAGCAGGGCTGCATAATGGGATGATTTTGCCAGGGGCGTGGTTACAAAGTGTTTGGAAGGGTCTACACTTGGCTGTACGGTGTGCTTTCATCTAGCAAGGGCGAGGTCTTTTGCCTCTCCCCTTGGCATATTATAAAAAGCCCTTTTGAATAAAGCTTTGGGCAGCTGGGTGTTGACCCAGGCCCTCCTGAAGCTATCCTGTGTCTGTCTTTCCTTTCGTCTCCTTTTACCTTTCTGATATTTTCTCATTCCTCTCTCCTCCACCCAAGAACCCTTGGATAGGTGGGAGCAGATCGGAGCTGGTCTCCCATGGACTCCCACACTCTGGATTAACTGTTGCCCTCTGCAAAAAGAAGCATCTCTCACCAAAGCCGGGGCTAGCACTAACTGCCTGATAGTTGGCCCTCTCTCTCCTGGACTTGGTCAGCCATTGCCTGGTCCTCTGCTATGGGCAGTCCATTCTCCCCTCTGAGTCTTCCTTTGCATCATCAGATTTTTCTGTTTTTCAAAGATGGTAAAATGCTCAATGCAGAAAGGGAAAAAGAACTAACATTTTAATTTGTATCTTCAGATTGAAAGAAAACTTGAAAAAAAGATTTCCACACCCTGGTAATGGCATGTGGATCCCATAAACATTAATGCTTGCTTCATCTGTTTCTCTCTCTTAAGTCAATCGGTGCTGTGCATGAACTCAATGTGTTTTCCTTTACTATTGACTTTTATTCATTATTTTGTGTGTACGGGTGTGTAAATATGTATGTGTGTGTAGGTGTGGGGGCTGTTGTGTGTGTTTGTGTGTAGGTGTGGATGATTGTTAAGGCATGTGTGTATGTGTGTATGTGTCTGTGTGTGTGTAGGTGAGTGTGGGGTGTGTGCGTAGATATGTGTGTGTGTGAATATGTATATGTAGGTGTATATGCGTATGTGTGTGTGTGTAGGTATGTATGTGTATTGTGAATGTCTGTGTGTAGGGATGTGTGGGTGTGTAGGTGTGTACATATGTGTATGTAGTATATATGTGTGTGTAGGTATATGTGTATGTGTGAATGTCTGTGTGTAGGGGTTGTGGGAGGATGTGGGGGTGTGGAGGTGTGGAGGTGTGTACATATGTGTATGTAGGTGTATATGTGTATATGTGTGTGTAGGTATGTGTGTATGTGTATGTGTGAATGTCTGTGTGTAGGGGTGTGGGGGGGAGTGTGGGGGTGTAGGTGTGTGCATATGTAGGTGTATATGTGTATATGTGGAAGGTGTGGGTGTGGGTGTATGTAAGTACACATGCTGTGATGCATATGTGGAGAATTTTGTGGAACAGGTTCCCTCCTTCCACCTTTATATCGGCTCCAGGGTCAAACTCAGGTCTTCGGGCTTGCATGGAAGGTGTTTGTACCTACTGAGTCGACTCACCAGCCCTCAGTGTGTTTTCTTCTCACATGAACTGAGATACTCTCTGCTCGACCAGTTTTCTCTAACTCACACCTCTGATAGACTTTTAAATACGTACTCATGGTTAGTTAGAATATATACTCACCTAACTTGATATAGGCATGTTCACTATTACTCATATTGCACACATAGGGCTAAGCATCAATTGAACAATGAGCTAGCTTGTACCAGAAAGCCACAGTTCCACTCCTGACTCTGCTCTTCTAAAGCACCAACTCTTGTTTTGTAAAATACATTTATGTGTATGTGTGTCTTCTTGTGTGTGTATTTGTGTGTGTTTGAGTGTCCATGGAGACCAGAAGAGGGTGTTAGATCTCCTGATACCTGAGTTCCAAGTGGAGGGCCACCACATCAGCGTTGAGAACCGAACCCAGGGCCTCTGCAGGAGAAGCCAATGTTGAGTCATCATTCCGGCCCCATAAGGTACCAGCTTTGAACTAGTCCTTCTTGTTTGGGCTTTCAGTGGTGACCAGACGTCCTTACTACTACTTCTTACTAATTAACTTAGGACATAGACTTTTAACCTACTACTATGAAAGACGGGAATTTAGCCCTCTTACTCAGCCCTCATCCTCCATACCGATAGCACTTTTCTTAACTCTTCTAAGCGCAAATATCTTCAGTCAACAGATGAAGTCTTAACATTTGTTCTAGTCGCTACAGAGAGCCAACTGACCTCCTACTTTCTAAGCAAAGGATGTTAGTATTCTAACTCCTTACCCTTCCCCCTTTCCGGGAGCTGCCACTTGACTTTGACATAGTCGATTTAGACCGATTTCACTCTGACCCATCATCACAGGAGTCTGAAGCTCCCTGAGGAAGCTGTCCCTAGCTCCAGTGAGATGGCTGAGTGGGTAAAAGCACTAGCTGCACAAGCCAGGCCGATCTGAGTTCAACGTCTGAGAACACACATAAAAGTGGAAGGAGATCATCCACTCCACAAAGGTATCCTCTGGCCTCCACATGGGCAGCGTGGCAGGCATGCCTGCACACATCCAAACCCACAGTTATAGTCCATTGAAATGTAAAGGGCAGGAAAGCTGGCTCTAAAGGTAACCATGCTTGCTTAGCCTGATGTCCGGAGTCTGATTCCTGAGACCCACACAGGAAAAGGAGGGAATTGACTCCCACAAGTTATCCTCTGACCTCTGCATTCACACTGTGGCATACATGGGCCTCCCCCACACAAAATAAACGGATATAGGTTTTTAAATTGTTTTAAACGAAAGAACCTACAGCTACACTCAAGATCCTGCAGAAAACTTGACCTTGGTTTATTAGAACATGGCCACTGTGGAGAGATGGGACATTACAGGTCGGGAGCCAAGATTACACTGGCTGATTATCTTAGACCCTTTAACTTTTGCACTTGACCTAACAGTCGCAGAACCAAGAGAGCAGTTTCCTGGAATGTGTCGTTAACTTTGATAGACGTCCAGCCTCTGCCAAGCCTAACGCTGAGCATGCATCTCTGGATCCGCAGACGGGCCTTTCCTGCTTTGCTACAACCCTCCTACCTCACCCTCCCACTGGTGTTCTCGTAGACCACTGCCATGGTTGGCCAATGTATTGAATTATGACTTCCTTTTGTTCTGTGACGAGAAACATGTACGTCATCTCTCTGGATGGAACATGCCATTCGGGGCAACTTGAATTCTGATTTCTGGGCCACGGTCACCCTTGTGTGACTCAGCATAAAGTGTCTTCTTTAAAGCGGAGCCATTACTGTCCATTGACAGTTTGGGCACCCAACATGGTACCCAGAGACGACCATTCATTGGACCTTCCCCATTGGTCCAGGTACCACCACAGGCCTTTTCTCCTACCATTGCAACCTCACCCCTCTTTCCATTGATGGTCCATGAGCACCAGATCATAAAAACCCTGAAAAGGCACTCATTCCCTCCAACCCAACAGGTTGGGGGTACCAGGGGGGGCTCCCCAGGGTATACATTGGCCTCATGGGAAAGTCCTGAAATAACAGACCCAATTCTTGGATCAGAAGCAACTTTATTGGCTCCTCTGGTAAGACATATGTAAGGGGTGATCAGCAGTGACTGAAGCATACCAGACTAAGTTCATGAAGTAAATATGCAGGACAGACCTGACAAGTAGGAGATCCAGCCTTGGGATAAAACTCAAGAAGCTGCCTTCAAAACTCCTACCTAAATCAATCCAGAACGCACCCCATCAGTTAGCATAGAAGAAATGGAAGCCCTGAGAACGTGAGAAACAGCAATTCAAGAAGAAGGAAGTTTTGGGAAAAATCATTTGATGCTCCCGCTGGATTCACAGTTGATAATTATGGTGCATCAACTTCCAAATACTTAGAAAATTAGATAATTTAACTGATGATAACTTGGCTTTATAGTTTATATGGGGAACATTTGATATTTCTAATTTTTTTATCCACTAAAATAGATGCTTTGGACAATGAAACAAAAGTATGTTCATATATATATGAACTTATGGCTGGCTATGTCTGAATTTTTATGCAACAGAAAGAAACAAATATATATATATATATATCCCCCCCCCCCCCCCCGGAGCTGAGGATCGAACCCAGGGCCTTGCACTTGCTAGGCAAGCACTCTACCACTGAGTTAAATCCCCAACCCCGAAAGTGTTTTAAAACCCAGAGTAAATTGCTAAAATGACTAAACCCTGCAGTAATAAGACAGGAAGGCAAGTTGGACATGGTGGTGCAGCCTTTAATGCCAGCATTTGGCAGGCAGAGTCCTATGGGTTTGAAGTCAGCCTGGTCAACATGGTGAGTTGCCGGCCAACCAAGGTTACATAGAGTGGCCTTGTCTCAAACAATGAGAGAGAGAGAGAGAGAGAGAGAGAGAGAGAGAGAGAGAGAGAGAGAGAGAGAGAGAGAGAGAGAGAGAAGAGAGGAGGAGGAGGAGGAGGAGGAGGAGGAGGAGGAGGAGGAGGAGGAGGAGGAGGAGGAGAGGAAGAAGATCTTAGAGAACTCAAGGGAGGCTTTTCCAGATTGGTGGACATAGACTTCTCTGCTCTGCTCACTAAAGGGCTACCTCTGCTTACAAAACAAGTTAGGTTAAAAGGACTTAACCAGCTAGTCAGGTCTTGGTAGTGCAACTTAATGACATTTTAGTTCATCATTCAAAACCTCTTAGCAGGGGCTGGGGAGATGGCTCAGCAGGCCAGAGTGCTGGGTGCACAAACTTGAGGATCAGAATCCCTATCTCCAGAACACACAGAGAAGGCCAGGGAATGTGTGATGGGGGAGGATGGCTGTCAGTTGCTGACCGTCAGCCTCTCTCCAGGTTCAGTGAGAGAAGGAGGAAAGTGAGAGGTCAATACACCTAACAAATGGCTCACAAACGTCTGCAACCACAGTCCCAGGGTATCCGACACCTCTTCTGGCCTCCTCAGGCACTAGGCACACATTCAGTATACAGATATACATGCAGGCAAGACACCCATACACATAAAATAAATAAATAAGGAATCAATTTTCCAAAGAGAGTTTCAACAACCAACGGAGCGGCAACAGCTGTGGAGACGGCCTACAATCCCTCTCTGAGAGTTATCGCAAACAAAGGCAGCTAATGGTCACACTCAAGACCAAACTGAATGTGGCTTTGGCTTGGTTTTTTTTTTTTTTTTTTTTTTTGAAACAGGTTCTACCTATGGAGCCTTGGCTGTCCTGGAATCCACTGTGTGCGCCATCATGCTCAGCTGTATGTGGCATTTGAGTTTAACTTTATCAACAGTCTTGTCCCATCTGTAAATCTGAATGACGATCTCCAGAAGTCCTTACAATTTCATTTATAAAGAAAACAGAGCTTGGGGTTTTTTTTTTTTTGGTTTGTTTTGGTAGGCCCTGGCTGGCCTGGAACTTCATGATGTAGCCCAGGCTACGGTCCTCTCAGCTCACGAAGTGCCGATGGCTGACGGGTATTCTACCATACTCACCTTAAACGGGGAAAAAAAAAAAAAAAAACTTAAGAGAAATAAGCAAACCAGCTCATTTTTTCTAACACTTACATTTTTAAACCTCACTTCTAAACTGCCTCAGGCTGCGCAGCCGCGGGCAGCAGCATCTCCTGCTGCCAATCACACCACTTGAAAACTGACAAGTGAATTGGAATGAAAGCTGGAGAATATTTGTTTTCTGTTTTTGCATGTGTGTGTGTGTGTATTGGGCACTTGTGTTGGTACATTGTTTACATGTTTCTATTTTTGCATGTGTGTGTGTATTGGGCACTTCTGTTGGTACATTGTTTACATGGAACAAAACTGACTCAGAAACACACAGGCACTCATAACTCAGAAACAGGCACTGGAGCAGGGCATGGCAGCCTGTTTGTTATTCCAGCACTTGAGAAGGTGGAGGCAGGAGGATCAGGAGTTCAAGCTCATCCTCAGATACATAGAAAGTTCCAGCCCAGGATTGCCTAGCTTAAAATATTTTGTTGTTGTAGCTTTTTTTTTTCCCTTCTGCTATGTACCCCAGGCTGGCCTTGAACTCACTATACTGTAACTCTTAACTCAAAACAACCCTTTACTTTAGCCCTAGGATTACAGGAACATACCATCATACCTGGTAACTTGGGTGAAATCTTAAGTAGATAAGATTCACTTAATGGAGCTGGAGAAATGGCTCAGTGGTTAAGAGCACTTGCTGTTCTTGCAAAAGACCTGAGTTTAGTTCCCAGTACCTACTCTTAGTGGTTCATAGTCATCTACAATTCCAGCCCCGAAGGGATCTGATGACTCTGACCTCCACAAGTACCTACACTCATGTACACATACCCCTACACAGAGATACATGCATACACACACTTTAAAAAATAATAATTTCGCCGGGCGGCGGTGGTGGCACACGCCTTTAATCCCAGCTCTTGGGAGGCAGAGTCAGGCGGATCTCTGTGAGTTCGAGGCCAGCCTGGGCTACCGAGTGAGTTCCAGGAAAGGCGCAAAGCTACACAGAGAAACTCTGTCTCAAAAAACAAAAAACAAAAATAATAATAATAATAATAATTTCAAAAGGACTTGTTTAACATTTTTGGTTTCACTGAATGTGTGGGTACATGCCTGTAACCTCAACATCTGGAATGGCTGAGGCAGAAGGATCATGAGTTTGAAAGTCAGCCTGAGCTATATAGAGACTTCTGTCTCTAAACATTATGTGACCCCTCAAAGTGTTGAGCATAAGTGAGTACTGGATGCTTAGCCATAAGCAGACATCAAACCCCCTCAGAGTCTCCGAACATGGCGGAAGTGGGAGCAGAGAGAATGAGAGGGTGAGTGGTGTGGAATTGTCTTCTGGGCATGGCAGGGCTGTTGAGCTCTTGAACCCACAGTCGCTGTGTTTACCTGCAAAAGACCCGTAACAAGATCCGGCCCACCAGCATTCCATTGTAAAGGGGCCCCAAAATAGCTTGACCACACAGCAGCCATGACAGGCTGAGGGGCCTAGACACAGCTTCTGTGACAGGCTTACTGGCAGGCAACACCCAGATCCAGGAAAAGCCTTAAGCTGATACCACCCAGGGATGTACCCAGGGGTGAGGAAGTACCTGACATCCCAAACATTCCAACCATTAGATAAGGTGGCCAGATGTCCCTGAGTCTAGCACACACCTATTTTTTGTTTTACAGATACCCCTAGACAATTGTCAGCCAATCAGGGTCCTGGACCCTGGAAATCCCCTCACCCCAACCTCTATTCTGTCATATTTTATTAATGATGACTAAAATATGAGCAAAAGGAAGAGACATACATGTTCAGAACCAAAACTGATGTGATCTATGTTTTGGAACATCATGAATGTATCCCTGCTTACTAAATGTTGTATAAATAAACACTGGCTGCTAGTCAGTCAGGCTGCAAGAATCTCCAGGAAAAAAAAAGTAGATTGGCACTTGTATTTGTTCAATAAATAAATTAAGACACTTAAAAAAAAAAAGGGCCGGGCGGTGGTGGCGCACGCCTTTAATCCCAGCACTCAGGAGGCAGAGCCAGGTGGATCTCTGTGAGTTCGAGGCCAGCCTGGGCTACCATGTGAGTTCCAGGAAAGGCGCAAAGCTACACAGAGAAACCCTGTCTCAAAAAGCCAAAAAAAAAAAAAAGGAAGATAATTTTTTAAAAAAAAAGTAGAAAGGGGATAATTCGGAAGAGGAAGTGGGGGAGAGAGGAGGCTATCCAAGGGAATATATGTGAACATAATCACAACACATGATGTGTGTATGTATGAAAATATGATACTGAAACCAGTGGGATCAGGCTCAGCAGTGAGGAGCACTCATTGCTCTACTAGAGGACTAGAGTTCAGATCCCAGCACCCACATGAGGCTCACAAATGTCTGTAATTCCAGTTCTAAGAGATCCGATGGCTCCTATGGCCTCTGTGGGTACCTGCATATATATGTAAGCATAAACACAACCATAAGTTAAATATTTTTGAAAAAAATTATTATTTACAATTAATATATTCTAATAAAAGTTTTAAAAACTATGTGTGTATGTACAGCTACTTGGATGTGTGTGTGTGTGTGTGTGTGTGTGTGTGTGTGTGTGGTGTGATAAAAAGTAACTGTGTCATCTGGCTAACAGAACAGCCATGTGTAACTTTATGGAGCTCTTGTTTTTGTTTTTGTTTTTTTGTGGGCTTTTTTTTTTTGGTTTTTTGAGACAGGGTTTCTCTGTGTAGTTTTGGTGCCTGTCTTGGATCTCTCTCTGTAGACCAGGCTGGCCTTGAACTGATAACCCAACCAAACAGGAAGAAGAGAGATAGCTCTGTGAGAAAAATGAAGCCTGCTCTCTGAGAACATGAAAACGTGCCGAAGGGGAAAAGCCCAGTTTCATACTAGAGACAACAGTGTTTCTTAAACAGGCAACGGAGACAGGGACTGACATAACCTGGGAACAGTTTCGGAAAGCTATAAAATGATTTTTAAATGGGACAGAATTTGTGAAAGATTTTAAGTGCGATCAAGTTGATGAAATTATTTCCAGATTTTCTTATACACTGAGCAAAACTGGAGTTTGATCCCTGTACTTAAATGGCAGTGTTCACGGAGCACTGATCTGCTCTCAGTAGGAACTTGTGAGTTTCCTTCCCTTTCTCATCCATTTGTCTGAAAAACAAAGAGCCCATTTTTCTTTGCTTAATGTCTAAAATGACTCAGCAGTTAAAAGCACTGGCTGCTCTTCCAGAGGACCCTGGTTCAATTCCCAGCACCCACCAGGTAGTAGCCAACCATCTGTACTCCAGTCCCAGGGGATCCAATGCCCCCTTCTGGCCTCTGCGGGAACTGCATGCATGTGTTGTACTGACACACATAACAAGCAAAACACTCATACATATAAAATAAAAATAAAGGTTAAAAACTTCTTTAAAGATACAAATCTTTGTAAAAATACAACTACAATATACGCTACAATTTCCTAAAGGGAAAGAAGGAAGGGAGTGAGGGAAGGAGGGAGGGAGGGAGGGAGGGAGAGAGGGAAGGAGGGAGGGAGGGAAGGAGCTATAGGATACATACACATTTATAATAGCTATTTTATAAATTGTAGTGTCAACATTTTTAAAGTTTTGTTTTGTTTTGAGACAGGATCTTCCTTTATAGCCCTGGCGGTCCTAGAACTCACTATGTAGACCAGACTGGCCTCGGACTCACAGAGAAGAAAAGGAGGAGGAGGAGGAGGAGGAGGAGGAGGAGGAGGAGGAGGAGGAGGAGGAGGAGGAGGCGGCAGGAGGGTCAGCTTCATGGTGAGCTAGAGGCCAGCCTAGGTGACAAGAGACCATGTCTCTAAAAACAAGAATCAAGCAAACAACCGTCAGATGACTACAGACACAGGGAGGAATGTCTTGTCAGGTAAATTACAAAGTATGATGATATGCAAGGGAGTCTCAGTTGGTTTGGGTGCCTATTTCTCTCATCTGCTACCTTTTCCCCTTTCAGCTACCCTACGCTTTGTGTGCGTGTGTGTGTGTGTGTGTGTGTGTGTGTGTGTGTGTGCGTGCGTGTGTGTGTGTGTGTGTGTGTGTGTGTGTGTGTGGTTTAATTTTTTTTTTTTTTTGGTTTTTCGAGACAGGGTTTCTCTGTGTAGCTTTGCGCCTTTTCTGGAACTCACTTGGTAGCCCAGGCTGGCCTCGAACTCACAGAGATCCGCCTGGCTCTGCCTCCGGAGTGCTGGGATTAAAGGCGTGCGCCGCCGCCGCCGCCGCCGCCGCCGCCGCCGCCGCCCGACGGTTTAAATTTTTTTAACTTATTTTTGTGTGTGTATATGGTGTGTGTGTGTGTGTGTGTGTGTGTGTGTGTGTGTGTGATGTGTATGTTGTATGTGGTATATGTGTGTATGATGTGTGTATGGTGTGTTGTAGTTGGAATTTTCTTTGGCTCACCAACCAGCTCCCAAATAAAGACATGGAGACTTATTATCAATTATGAATGCTCAGTCTTAGCTTAGGCTGGTCCCACTAGCTCTTCAAACCTAATTTAACCTAGGTAAACTTTTCATTCTGTACCTCCTACTTTCCTGCTCCCTCCGTGTCTGGCTGGCTGGCCCCCTGGCATCTACCTGGCATCTCTTCTTTTTCCCCACCTCCCAGCCTAAATTCCTCCTCTTACTTACTCTCCCCGCCTAAAAGTCCCATCTATACCTCCTCCCTTGCTATTGGCCATTCATCCTTTTTTTTTTTTTTTTTTTTTTTTTTTTTTTCTGAGACAGGGTTTCTCTGTGTAGCTTTGTGCCTTTTCCTGGAACTCACTTGGTAGCCCAGGCTGGCCTCGAACTCACAGAGATCCGCCTGGCTCTGCCTCCCGAGTGCTGGGATTAAAGGCGTGTGCCACCACCGCCTGGCTCATTTATCTTTTTATTAGACCAATCAGGTACCTTATGCAGGCAAGGTAAAACAGCAACACATCTTTACACTTTTTTCCCTGGTTTTTCAAGACAGAGTTTCTCTGTTTAACAGCCCTAGCTGTCCTGGAACTCACTCTGTAGACCAGGTTGGCCTCAAACTCACAAAGATTCACCTGCCTCTGCCTCCCAAGTGCTGGGATTAAAGAACAGCACCACCACCACCCAGCTACATCTTACATAATTAAACAAATGCAATACATCTTTACATAGCTAAACAAATGCAACACATTTTGCATAAATAAACACATATTCTGCAACTCTGTGTATGGTGTGTATGTTTACGATGTGTGTATGTGTGTGCATAATGTGTGTATGTACATGAGTGGGTACACAAGGGGCAGGTCAAAGAGCTCCTGGAAATCAGAGGACAACTTGAGGGAGTCAGTTCTCTTTCCACTGTGGAGGTGGGGAGCTCGAACTCAGGTGCTCAGGTTTGCATTCTAAGCATTTTTACCCACAGAGCCATCTCACTGGCCCTGTTTCTTTATTGTTGTTGGTTTGGTGGTTTTTTTTTTTTTTTTTTTAGAAAACCATTCTCGCTGTGTCAACAAGCTGCCAATCCTCCGACTTCCCTCGTTCTAAGCACTGGAATTACCAATACGCGCCACACTGCCTGTTTTAAGCTCTGTTCTCTATCAGCCACAATGCTCTTGTTATATGTGATGTGTACACGTTATATCAGATGCCAAGGGCAGGCAAAAGGAAACAGGGGCAGATGGCTAATGGCAGTACCGTGATGCAGGACGCCTCCACGGATCTATTTCTCTCCCCTAAAGACGACTCTCCCGCCTACTTAGCCTCATCTGTATCCCATCCTTCCAAGCTTCCTGGGGCAGAAAACACTTGGCCTCCAAACGTATGCACTGTGGCACATGGCTGGCAGTAGGAGCTGTGACCTGAAATTCTCGACAGAAGGTGTGTCTATGCAAAAGATTTCACAGGGCCTTGACTTTGACGAGACCGTCGTGACTGGAAAGAGATGGAACGTTATAGGTCAAAAGCCTAAATTAGCCCAGGCAATTTTAGGGCCCTTAACAGCTATTTGTTTTTATGTTTGCATCTGATCTAAGTCTCATAACCAATAGATCAGCTTCTTGAAATGTATCACTAATTTTCAGAGACCTCTAGCTTCCACAAACTAAAGCTATAAATATAACACTATCTAACACCTGTAGAAGAGATTTTTCTACCTTGCTGAACCATGCTTGCCTGATGCAAGGCAGAGGACCAAACCATGTTTCTTCGTTATTCTGGCTGGTTCTGTTTTTAGCATTGCAACTTCACTGTACGTTGGTCCCAGTCAGTCATCCAAGAGCTTGTGGAAATTAATGTCAATGTTAGGAAAGTTTCACAGATGGCTGAACCAAAGCCGATGGGAAAATGAACTGGTTCTGATCTTTTCAATACTCCAGGGTCCTATGTTCTCT
This sequence comes from Peromyscus eremicus, assembly GCF_949786415.1. Classification (NCBI taxonomy): domain Eukaryota; kingdom Metazoa; phylum Chordata; class Mammalia; order Rodentia; family Cricetidae; genus Peromyscus; species Peromyscus eremicus. The sequence goes on along the minus strand of NC_081425.1, from coordinate 73,946,424 downwards.
CTCACTTAAAATAAGTGTTTTCAGTAAGATGCTATCCCAGGTAATTATTTTTTTTACTGCTAGAAACTGGATAGCTACTAAAATCGGCTTAAGTCAGTGGTTCTCAAAGCTAGATGCATGCTGGAATCCCCGGAAAACTGCCTCCGTCCTGGAGAGATTTGATTCCATTTGTGGGAGGCTGGGGCGTGAAGCAAGTCCCCTGCTCTCCAAGGCTGAGTGTCAATGCCTTGAGCCATGTAGACACCCCAAGCCCGGACGTGATGTTGTAAGCATGGCTTGGGCACTCGGTATGTTGGCAAGGGTTCCAGCTCTTAGCAGATTGGCCCCCAGGCATTCTTAGACTGTCGCCTGTGTCTCCACTCTCGCACGCAGATGACTGCTGTAATTCTAGGGATAAAAGAAAACATTTCACATACAGTGCAGAAAGTGAAATCAAAATCACTTGTCTTTAAATTGGCACAATGGCTCAGTGGGTAAAGGTGTTTGCTGCCAAGCTCAATGACCTGAGTTTGATCTCCGGAAGGAATCCATATGGTGGCAAGGAGTGAACCAACTCCTGAAAGTTGTTGCCTCTCCTAAACACTTGTTCCATGCCACATATAAACACACACATACACACACACACACACACACACACACACTCATGAAAATGAATGAATGAATAAACAACAAACAAACAAACAAACAAACAAACAAACAAATAAATAAATAAATAAATAAATGTAGGGGCTGGAGAGATGGCTCAGTAGTTAAGAGTAGTTAAGTGTTGCTCTTGTAGAGGACCTGGGTTCAATTCCCAGCATCCTCGTGGTGGCTCACAACCATTCCAATGTGCTCTTCTGACCTCTGAGGACACCAAACATGCAAGTGGTACACATACATACGTGCAGGCAAAACATTCATACATATAAAATAAATCTAAAAAATTTAAAATGTAAATTTTTGTTTGTTTTTTTGAGACAGGGTTTCTCTTTGTAACAGCTCTGACTGCCTGGAACCTGCTTTGTAGACCAGGCTGGCCTCAAACTCACAGAGATCCGCCAGCCTCTGCCCCCCAAGTACTGGGATTAAAGGCATAAATTTTTTTGTTGTTGTTTTTTGTTTTGTTTTGTTTTGTTTTGTTTTTGCGAGACAGGGTTTCTCTGTGTAGCTTGGCGCCTTTCCTGGAACTCACTTGGTAGCCCAGGCTGGCCTGGAACTCACAGAGATCTGCCTGGCTCTGCCTCCCAGTGCTGGGATTAAAGGCGTGCGCCACCACTGCCCGGCATAATTTTTTTTTTTTAAAGAATCTAACTTTTCCCCCCGAGGCTAAAAGTGCCACATTAGGGCTTCTTATCACTAGATGTAGTATATCCCCAGCTACTCGCTCCCCTACCAGCCTTCCTCAGCATTAATCTTACACAACTATAGCACAATAGCAAAACCCAAAAAGGAACTGTTACAGACCACTGAACTTCCATTTGACCAGTGTAGACTCCTTTGTGTCTGTGTGGGGCATGTATGTGTGCAACCTTACAACATGTGCAGCCTCTTGAAGCACCCTCATAACCAAAGGAAGCCAACTCTCCTATTACTGTGGTTTGTATGGGGATGTTCCCCACAGGCCTGGGGGGGGTGTGTGCAGACCCCAGCTGGTGCTATTTTGTGATTTTAAAAAAAGTTGTTTAGATTTATTTATAGGTATGAATTTTTTTTTTTCGAGACAGGTTTTTCTTTTTTCTGTGTAGCTTTGCGCCTTTCCTGGAACTCACTCTGTAGCCCAGGCTGGCCTCGAACTCACAGAGATCCACCTGCCTCTGCCTCCCAAGTGCTGGGATTAAAGGCATGCACCACCACCGCCCAGGTAGGTATGAATGTTTTGCCTGCATGTATGTGCATGCATCATATGTATGCCTCATGTCCCTAGAGGTCAGAAGAGATATCCAGTCCTTTGGAACTGAAGTTACAGATGATCGTAAGCCATCATATGGGTGCTGGAAACCCATCTAGGGTCTTCTGCAAGAGCAACAAGTACTCTAAATTGCTGAGCCATCTCTCTAGCCCCTAATTTGTGATGGTTTTTAGGAGGTGAGGCCTAGTGAAAGACAGGAGCCACTAGGGACTTGACCTCAGGGTCGTATGTATCCCACAGTCCTCTCTTTGCTTCCTGTTCGTAGCTCTGTTCATCATGACTGATATTCTGCCCAAGCACATGGGGCAAAGAAAGTTTGAATTGGGCTCTTTGAAATGACGAGGAAAATAAATCTTTTCTCTGAGTAGCTTTGGTTATTTTGGTCAACGCTACTCAATGGAAACTACTACCGCATCGCCATCATCCCAGGATCCCTCTTGCTGCCTCTTCACCACACCTTTCTCTCATCTTAACTCTTTAACCATGAAGTTCTCTATCTCCGAACCTGTGTTATTCCTGTGTATTTGTGTATGTGTGAACATAAGACACACGTATACTATGGTGATATTTTATTTGTACTGAAATGTGATTTTATTTGTATGTTAATAAATAAAGTTGCCTGGGGGTCAGAGCTAATAGCAAGCCATAGCAGAAGTCTGGCAGTGATAGCACATGCCCTTAATCCCGATCACATGACAGGCAGATCTCTGTGTCTTCAAGGATACCACCAGCATAGAGACACACACCTTTAATCTCAAAACCAAACACAGAAGACCTGAAGGTCATGTGGTTGGGTTTACAACCAATGAGAAGGCAGAACAAAAAGTCAATAAAAAGGACAAACACACAGGAAGTAGCTCTCTTGCGGAGAGGTAGGACAGCAGTGGCAGTGAAGGGTAAGAAAGGGTTTTTCTAGCTCTTTTTTTTTTTTTGGCTCTGTTCAGAATTGTTTATTAAATATTCTCAGGTTTAAGGTGGAAACTCAAGCCGTTGGGTGCCATTTGTAGCTGGAGGATTTCTCTCCAGCTCCCGCCAAGTTCTGCCAGTCCCAGAGCCCACTTATAAAATAAACACACAGACTCTTACATTATTTAAACTGCTTGGCCACTAGCTCAGGCCTGTCATTGTCTAGCTCTTACTCATATATTTAGCCCATTTATTAATCTTTAAGTTGCCACGTGGCTCGTGGCTTACATGTACTTTACATCTTCCTTGTCCTGGCGGCGGCTCCAGGCAGTCTTTTTCTAGCTCTTAACTACTGCTCTGACCTCTTGAGCTTTTAACTCTGAATTTGGCTCTGTGTTTCTTATTTAATAAGACAGTTACATCTACAGTCTACAGCTACCCACAGAATCCAGAACAGGGTATGGGGTTACATGCAGTACAGGCAGTTATGAGCCACCCACCATGAATACTGGGAACAGAACTCAGGACCTCTGAAAGAGCAGTAAGTGTTCTTAACTACTGAGCCATCTCTCCAGGGCCCTGTGTTAGTCCTTGATTGTTACAGTGTAGTATATCCTTCGAGACTGGCTTTCTCACACAGCACAATATTCCTGGGGTTAGTACAAGGTATTGACTGTACAGAGTATTGTTGCTGCTGCACAGAAGACTGCTGTATGCAAATACCATCATTTGTTTAGTCACTCACGGAGGGGTGCTTGGATAGTGCCCTAGTTTGCTTTCTGTTGCTGTGATAACACACTGTCAAAAAGCATCTTGGTGGAGGAAAGGGTCTGTTTGGCTTACAGGTTACAGTCTACCATCAAGGGAGGTCAAGGGAGGAACTCATGGCAGAAAGATAGAGGCAGGAACTGAAGCAGAGACCATGGTTTCCTTCTCTGGTTTGCTCAGCTACTTTTCTTACATAGCTGTAGTTTGAATGAGAATGGCCCTCACAGGCTCATATGTTTGAATACTTGGTCCCCAGTTGGTGGAACTATTTGGGAAGGATTAAGAGGTGTAGCTTTGTTGGAGGAGGTGTGTCACTGGGGGTGGGCTTTGAACTTTCAAAAGACTTCCAGTTAGTTCTCTCTGCCCTTTGATTGTGGATCAAGATGTGAGCTCTCAACCACTGATCCAGCATCATGTCTGACTGCCTGCTGCCATGCTCCCTGCCATGATGATGAAGGATTTTAGTTCTCTGAAACTACAAGCCCCTAATAAACTGTTTTCTCTATTAAGTTGCTTTGGTCATGGTTTCTTTTTACAGCAACAGAAAAGTAACTAACACAATAGCCAAGACCCACCTGCCTAGGGATGGCACCACAGACAGTGAACTGGGCCCACTACATGAATGAGCAGTTAGGAAAATGCTCCACAGACATGCCCACTGGTCAATATGGGGTAGGCGATTCGCAGTTGAGGTGCCCTCATCTTAGGTGACTAGTTGTGTCAAAAAGCATGGGTAGTTTACAATTTACAAATTAAAATTAATTTCTCTGGGATAAATACAGAAGAAAGATGCTAAGTTACAGGGCAACTCATTTTAGTGGGGTTCTGTATCATTCTATGTTTGTTTGCTTATTTTTTTGACACAAAGTCTCATGGAGCCTAGGCTGTCCTCAAAATTGCTATGTAGCCAAGGATGACCTTGAATTTTTGCTCTTTCTGTCTCTACCTCAAAAGTTCTGGGATTTACAGGTGTGCACTGTTTTATATGGTGCTGGGGACCAAGCCCAGGGCTTTGTCCATGCTAGGCATGGACTCTACCAACATCCTCAGTTGTTCGTTTTTGAGACAGGGTCTCATCTAGCCCCATCTGGTTTCAGACTTGCAATGTAGCTAAGGCTGACCTACCTAGACCTTCTGCTCTTCTTGTGTCTGTCTCCCAAATGCTGGTATACAGGTGCTTCCCACTATGCATGGCTCTATTCCAGTTTTCAAAGAAACTGCCAGACTGTACTATAGTGAGTGAAGTTTTACATTCCTACCAGCAAATGTGCAGTTAGTTCTTCTGCATCTTCAGTAGTATTTGTTGTAACCACTACTTTTCATTTTGGCTAGTCTGACAGACATGTAGTGATACCTCATTGTAATTTTAATTTGCATCCAAAATGATAAATACTATTGAAAATTGTCTCACTGTTCATTTGCTGTCTGCACACATTTTACTCATCTGCTGATTGGATTGTATGTTTGTGGGTTTTGTTTTCCAATGTAGTTTGAAGTTTTTTATTTGTCTAAGTACACCCAGCTACAATTTTTTATCAGTTACTGTAGCATTTTGTTTTAGAGGGAAATGTCATAGTATCCTATCTTACTGTACCACATTAATATCCTCCGTTTAGAAAAGCTATTAATTTTTTTTTTTTTTTTTTTTTTTTTTGGTTTTTCGAGACAGGGTTTCTCTGTGTAGCTTTGCGCCTTTCCTGGAACTCACTTTGTAGACCAGGCTGGCCTCAAACTCACAAAGATCCTCCTGCCTCTGCCTCCCGAGTGCTGGGATTAAAGGCGTGCGCCACCACCGCCCGGCCAAGCTATTAATTTTTAAGCCAGCCTTCAGAGGAACACTCTTTAAAGGTGACCATTTACAACCCTGGGTAAAACACTTTTATTTGGTTGGTTGTTTTTTTGTTTTCAAGAGGTCTCTCTACATCGCCTTGGCTGTCTTAGAATTCACTATGTAGACCAGGCGGGCCTTGAACTCACAGAGCTCCACCTGCCTCTGTCACCTGAGTACTGGGATTAAAGGCATGAGCCACCACCACAAATATATTCTCTTATTAAAAGTTTTATTTATTTTATGTGTATGTGTGAGTGCCTACATGTATGTCTGTCCACTGTGTACATGGCTGGTACTGCCCTTGGAGCTGGAGTTACAGACAATTGCCAGCTGCCTGATGTACATGCTAGGGATTGAACCCAGGTCCTCTGCAAGAGCAGCAAGTGATTTCAACCACTGAGCCATCTCTCCAGAACTTAGATGCATATTTTTGAAAACAAACAAAACAAAACAAAAAACCAACAACCCTATGTTACTAAACATCTTTTCGTGTGTTTATTTGTCATCTGTATGTACCAGTCAATGTCTGAGCACATCTGTCACGAGTGAGTAAAGTCCTGAGTGGATGTGTGTAGTTGACATAAGGCAGCTATGTCAAGGACTAATGCCTCAGTCCATGGGAGTAGAAAGCCTTTCCCAGGTGAGGCTCCAACAGATGGCATAGCTTTCTTGTGATCCCAATGTAAATGTTGATAGTACGTGCAAACAGTGTCCACTGCAGCCTTCTTTCCCATCATCCATATTTAAGGCTGGAAAGACTGCTCCCCTGCAGAAACTGTGCCTATAGAGTAACTAAACCTGCTGCCCTGTTCAGCTGTATGCAATGACCCCGCCTCCTTGTTCAGCTGCATATAATAACCCCGCCTCCTTGTTCAGCTGTGTAGAATAACCCCGCCTCCTTGTTCAGCTGTATATAATAACCCCACCTCCTTGTTCAGCTGTGTATAATAACCCCGCCTCCTTGTTCAGCTGTGTATAATAACCCCGCCTCCTTGTTCAGCTGTATATAATAACCCCGCCTCCTTGTTCAGCTGTGTATAATAACCCTGCCTCCTTGTTCAGCTGTATATAATAGCCCCACCTTCTTGTTCAGCTGTATGCAATGACCCTTCTGCCCTGTTCAACTGTATATAATAAACACACTGAGCTTCCATAGTCCTGCAGCTTCTCTACCAGGGAGTCCAGTCCCAGCTTTTCTGCATCCTTGTGTCTGCTCTTTCTTCGTTTCTGAGTCCACAGGGCAGGTCTTCCAGTAAAATAGGTTGGAAATAGTGGGCGTGAGATGATGATGTCCAAACTCCTTCTTCCTCAGTGACCTAACTAGCCCCATGCCATTTTCTAGAATATTCTCCCTTACTTACTAGTCTCTTAACTACTGACTTTAAACGTGCCCTGTGATGTATCTTCACAATACAGATGGGTGTTTGAACACCACCTGTAGCCTTGCCAAAATTGATATATAAACTACAGCCATTTCCATATCTGCACCGTTTGTAGCTAATCATTTCTTTTTCAGAGATCATTGATTTGTATTTTTCCTTTTCTATTTTTGTCTCACCACAGATTTTTCTAAATTACTGGTTCTGCTGGCTGTTTATACTGTTGTTTACTTTCTGTCTATGTTCTTTCACTGTAGAGTATCATCACAGATTAAGGAGAAATTAGATCAGCCACACCTTCTGCTTTCTGTGGCACAATGACACACTTTGAATTCTAGGCATGTGTTGTTCTAAAGTGACTAGTTATTTCCTTCTTATCATGTCCTATATGGAACATGAATTTACACCAGACACTGTGGGGGGCGTTAATTTCTTACTATAGGATCATATACCTAAGAGAGATCCCCCTGGAGCTGGAGAGATGGCTCAATGGTTAAGAGCGCTACTCCTCTTCCAGATGACCTGAGTTCAATTCCCAGCACCTGTATGGCAGGTCACAACTGTCTGTAACTCCCGTTTCAAGGGATCCAACGCCCTCGTACAGACACACCTGCAGGCACAACACCAATGTACATAAAACAGAAATAAATAATGAAAAAAAGAATAGATTCCCCCAATTATGTTTGAGATCACGTTGTCCACACAGTTCGTGTCGGGAAGGGGAGGCAGAGAACTAGAAAGCATATAGTTTGGATTTGATTTTTGCCTTCTTTGTTTCTCTGTGGGGTGTGTCTCATGGCTCAGCATGGGAGTGCCTCTACCCAGGGTATGTGTCCTGTTTAGTTTTTTGTCAACTTGTCACAAGTTAGGATCACCCGGAAGAAGGAACCTCAATTGAAAAAATGCCTTTCAGATAGGGCTGTAAGCAAGTCTGTGTGGTATTTTCTAAGTGATTGATATGGGAGGGACTGGAACACTGTGGGCAGGACCACTCCTGGGCATAGTCTTGGGTGGCGTAAGAGAGCAAGGCGAGCCAGGCGGTGGTGTCGCAAGCCTCTAATCCCAGCACTCGGGAGGCAGAGGCAGGTGGATCTCTGAGTTCAAGGCCAGCCTGGTCTACAGAGCGAGATCCAGGACAGGTCCAAAGCTACACAAAAGAAATCCTATCTCAAAAAAAAAAAAAAAAAAAAAAAAGTGTGACATCAGAAACCAAACTAATACAAAGTTAATAACTGCTAGATTCTTCTTCAGTGATGTGCCTGTCCTTGAGATGAAGTGAACCCTTCCCAACCTCAGTCACTGTGGGAGAAGAACTATGCTATGGTTCCTATACTAAATTTTCAATTTCTTTGATTCCTTTCAACCTGTAAACTATGCCTGATTGAGTCACCTCACTTTACTCTTTGCATCCATACTTTGTGTTTTGGTTTGTATTAATCTCTACTTAGAACAGACAAAATGTGGGGTTGAGGAGATGGTTCAGTGAGTACAGCACCCATTACATGATCCCCGGAACCCACATGAAGCTGAGCACACAGCACACATCTGCAATCCCAGGCCTCCTACAGTGAGATGAGAGGTAGAGACAGGAGAATCCCAGAAGTCCACGGGCCAGTTGCAGACAACAACCAAGGTGGAGGCTAGGACCGACATCCAAGGTGGAGGCTAGGACCGACATCCAAGGTGGAGGCTAGGACCGACATCCAAGGCGTGGCAAACTAACCTGCACTTCACATGCGCACCACCACCCCAAATACACAAAATATTAAACTGTGCCTGTTTAAGAGCGGTTAGACACTTCCGCTCCTCTAACTACTGTCTTATCACGCTTTCAAAGACTCACTCAGCAAAACACTGCTGCTGCTGATAAGAAGGGCATCACCCAGCAGCATGGATGCTTACACAGCCACAATCTCTAAGTAAGGCCTTCACTTTCCCTATCTACGTGCAAATGATGTGGCACGACGTGGGACAAGGAAAGTCGATGTTAACACCACATCAAGACAAATATGCAAATGAGAAAGTTTTATTTATTTAAAAGACCCAGGCTGTACAAACACAACAGAAAGCCAGAGATGAAAAAAGTTCCCAGACACACAAAATAACATATCTCATTTACAAGATTATTTACATTTTGGGGCCCATATTTAAAGCCACAGTCCTGAGGTCAAGTTGACAAGAAAGTAATCTATAATAACTCACTTGGGAAGCCGACAGCCATGGCACTTCTACTGCGAAACATAAACGGAGGGAGGAAACCTTAGAAGGTACTACAATGTGCAGAGGTCTTAAGGCTGAGCTTTTAATGATTTTTAAAGGTAAGAAACAGTAAAAATGATGGTGTCCCCGGTAGTAACTGTAATCGTGACGCTTGTGTCTGGGGAAGGCAAGTAATCTGCACAGACAGCTCTTACCTTGTGTTGCTGATGCAGCAAATCGTTACTTCATCTTTTTTGCTTCTGTGACAATAAGAATGGAACCCAGGGCCTTGTGCATGCTAGGCAAGCACTCCACCAATGAGCTGTACCCCTGCCCACCCCTGTCTCTAAACACACGGGAGTATAATAATACATCCCCTAAGACTAAAACAAGTCCAGGATCCATTAAAATTTGAAGCCAAGTTTCAATATTTCCCAACTCTTCCTTCCTTCATTCCTGCTTAAATGCAAAAGCCGACAGTTTCTGATTGGTGGAAAGATCTAACGCTTTTTGCTTTTTAGAAAGATCCAAATTCTCCTTTGCTGCTTCTTCCTGGTTTTCTGGTTCACAGATCTCACGTTTTCGCTTCTTCTCTTCGGCTCCGTCGCTGGCAAGCTCTCCCTTGGCCTTGTTGGTCCATGCCTTTGTAAAACAGTGGGTGAAGAGATTTTATGCATGAAGGAGGAAACAGGATGAAAATGGTCTATTTACTTCCACGGGTATGTCCTTGTATACAGAACAGTAATTAGCACTAGACTTTTTAAGTTTATCATTAAAAGTTCTAATTGTTGACATATTTAGATTCCTTATTCTTTGGAAGAAAATATTTGCTAACTAACCATCTGAACAAGGGGTAGATGGCCATAATATTTAAGCAACTTTGTAAACAATAGCAAAACTCTAAACAATCAGGTTCAAAACACACAATAGATTCTAAGCAGATATCTCAAGATACACACAAATGGCCAACAGGTAACACAGAAAGGCTCAGCCTGTCTCATCACTAGGGTTCAAATCACAACTCACTAAGGTAATGTCCACATGAGTGTGGCACTGAATACTTACAATTCTGGACACTTGGGAGCCCACTGAGACAGGACTGTCAAGAATTCAAGGGCAGTCTGGGCTAATTAATTAGATCCTGTCTCAACAACCAACAGCCATATGTACTTGGGGGTGGGGAGCAAAGAATGTACTTTCCTTGAGCACTAAGGATGAACATGGTGTGTATGTATACATACAGGCAAATACACATGCATGTACATTTTAAATTAAAACAAAACATAGTCAGCAGCTAGGCTCAACACTATAAATCTCAGTACATGGGTGGACGCGGTGGGGGGGGGCAGAGGCAGGAGGACTGCCCAGAGTGTGGGGCAGCCTTACTCACATAGTCAGTTCCAGGCCAGTCAGGGCTATAGAGCAATGTCCTGTCACAAAACCAAATAATCCCCAAAGCCATGGGATTATAATCCCCATAATCATGGGATGAAAATGTAATTCAGTGGGAGAATGCTTACCTAACATTCACAAAGCCCTACATTCTATACACAGAAAAACAAAACTCCCCCAAATTACAAAACAAAAACACACAATCACAAATTTTGTTAAGTCTCTCCCTCTTTTGTGAGAAATTCACTCATGTCAATTTATATAGAAAAGCAACAATGCTAAGAAGGTTCTAAATGCAGCTGGAATAGTTGTCTTCTAGCTTCTGGATCATGCAATACCTATCACTCATAAAGCCCAACTCATCAAAGCCAGTGTCTACACAAGGGGTGTCTACACCAAGAGGTGCCTATACTGTACACTGCCTCTCTGGGAAGTAAAGTCTGAGGTTTAATTGGCACACCACCCACATTCCTTCATCCCTAAACAACAGAGGCGAGCCAGCTCCCAGCCTACTTTTTGTGTGAAAGTTGGACCAAAGCGCCAACAAAAGGAATTATTCTCATGTAAGTATATAGCATTAAATTTTTTCTGCTTTTGGGATTGGGGACTTAGCTCAGTGGTAGAGCGCTTGCCTAGCAAGCGCAAGGCCCTGGGTTCGGTCCTCAGCTCCGGAAAAAAGAAAAAAAAAGAAGAAAAAAAAAAAAATACCTGCTTTCATGGACTTGACAACAGTAGTTTAAAGTTTAAATTCATCTTTGCTTATTAATCCTTTTGTTTTCAGCTCATAACTAAAGCATCCCTTTGGGGGAGTATTCCCTAAAAGGACACACATTTACACAGGTAGCTTTTAAAGTTATCCATGGGTACCCAGTAACAACTACAAGTCCACTTGTCAAAATTTACCCACATCTAATTTCCTTTTCACCAAGGCTTTTTTGATGTATTCAATTTTCCAACGAAAAAGGCACATAAAAGAACTTTAAACCCGGGAAATCCACCGACGTCTCATCTCAGCATGGTAATCCTTACCTTCCTTTCTTCAGCGGACAATACTCTAAATCGAATCATTCCCTCCTTTATTATGTCCGCTTCATCCGAAAAGTCAGGATTGTCACACAGAATAAGACTTCTATTTTCTTCCAGCCACATCTGGAACCCAGTCTTCGGCCTGAAGTAATAATTACGTGAAAAAATTTATGCAAAATATACGACTTAAAATGTCACACGACCTTTGAAATTAGTAACTAACCATCAGCCTTTCAAGACTCCTATAAAGTAAGGGAGACACAACTATACTAGTTAACAATATCCATATTACTTCCAAGAGCCTGGGCATTGCAGGATCTGTGGTGATATATTGAGTACCCCAATAAAGCTTACCTGGGGATCAGAGGACAGAGCCAGCCACTAAATTAGACATAGAGGTCAGACAGTGGTGGCACACACTTTTAATCCAGATGGATCTCTGTGAGTTCAAGGCCACACTGGGCTACATGAGACAAACAGAACCAGGCAGTGGTGACACACACCTTTAATCCCAGGAAGTAATACAGCAGGACACAGAAAGGTATATAAGGCGTGCGGAAACAGGAACGCACTTTCTTGAGGCTGAGGATTTCATAGAGGTAAGCTAGCGGCTGCTCTGCTCCTCTGATCTTTCAGCTTTCACCCCAATATCTGGCTCTGGGTTTTTTATTCTAAGACCTTTTAAGATTTGTGTTACAAGGGTCTGTGAGCTGGAATCCTTTGCAGGGTAATTCAGGAGGACCACTTACTTTACATCTGTCAGTGCAGAAACATGAACTGCGTTTCAGCTCTGTGTGTTTATAGGTTCAAGGTCCCCAATCTCTCTGAGCCCGTCTGGCCTGAGAATTCCCCCAGCTGTCACTCACAGGCTCATCATTTACCAAGCAGCTATCTGAAACTCTGCTGACTTCTCAGCCCTCCCCACCTCACCCCCTGACCGCTGACCTGGGTTCTTCCTGCACCATCACTAGGGAAAGCGTGGACAAAGCACACTGTAAACTTGACTGGACTGTTACACCTTCTGCACAGACTGGTTAGGCCATCAGGTTAATGGAAAAACCTCAGTTTCTGAGCACTTGCTGTCACACATCCTAAATGCTTTATGTGTATCACCTGATAGCAAACCCTATGATTTGGAAACAACACAACTGCTAAACCAGGCAACTGAGTCTCAGAGAGGTCAGAGAACAAGAGCAGGTCCCGAGACTGAACAGTTAAGCAGTCTGACCCCAGGAACCCATGTTTAGTCCACCTGCAGTCTAGACTGCCTTTCACTATGCTGAAGCTGAATAGATTCTAAATAGCCTAAATGATAAAGGTATTTACAATTAATTTACAATCTTATTTTTAATTAATTAATTTTGAAACAAAGTCTCATTATGTAGCTCTGGCTGTCCTGGAACTTGCTCTGTAGACCTGCTGGCTTCGAACTCACAGAGATCTGCTTGCCTTTGCCTCACAAGTGCTGCGATTAAAGGGATAAGATACCACACCTGGCTGGGACACTGTATCTTCAAATTTCTCCGTACTGACCTTTGGTTTTCTGAGTTTTGAGGGCATATAGCTGGAGTTTCAGATGATGAATTTTTAGGATTTTCTTTTACTTCCTCTGTCTTGTCGGCCTGTGAAGTTCTTTTCTGGAAATAGGATGCTGCAGATGCCTATGAAAACAAACAGATATGTGAGTCTGGTGACAAACATACAGACATTTAAAAAGGGGATTCTGGGGCTAAACCAGGACTGAACATACTCCCTAGCCACACAGAGATAAGCCACAGGCACCTCATCTACCCCAGCACAGAGGGCACAAGGCCACTGAAGTAGTACCTGCTTAGACTTTGGCTTGGGAATGAGAGGCTTTATAACTGGAGATTTTTCGTTATTTGCTGCTCGATTAAGAGGGGTGGACTTCTTGGAGGATTTGTTCATATTGTCCAAAATATTAGTTGAGCGTGTTGAATTCATCGATATGGCTGGTTCTTTGGAATTAACTAGCACCTGAAGAGAAAAGAGCATATTATACTTGAAGAAGAAAATAGCCCCATTGTAGTATCCTTTTTGGAAATTAAGTCATGGAGTACAACTCAAATTGAGACTGAAGCATATTCTCTCAAATACCACACCCCAAAGACAAACAGGGAGAACCTCTCAAAATCATGCGCACTCAGTACTCAGAACTAAGAGGAATGCTTAGATGGGAATGACCTCAGTGATCTGCCTTTAATCCCTCAGAGTATAAGGAGGTCATTTGGAAATATCTTTTAATGACATTATTCAAACAGAAAACAACACTGGTTACCTTGAAGGGGTTTACCCGTCCTTGGCTGCTAGAGAAAACTGCACCTATTACAAGAAGAAAACTCTCAATAGTGGTTTTGGTTTTTTAAGAGATAACTTCTGACTTTCACAATACTAAATAGAATATTTTAGTTTGTATTATATGAAAACAAAAGTACTGTGCAACTTTTTTATTTTTGAGACAGAGTTTCACTAAATTGGTGTGACTGGCCAGGAACTACTATGTAAATAAACTAGGCTGGCCTCAAACTTAATAGCGATCTCCACTGCCTCTGCCTCTCTAGTGCTAGTATTAAAGGTGTGTGCTGCCACACCCGGCCCCCATGTAACTTTAAAACAATTAACAAATAGAGATGACCTCTTTCCTTCTTCTGAGACAAAATAATGTTAGATGGGAACTGTCCCAATTTGCTGCTATGAAATACACCAGTGGGGCTGGAGAGATGGCTCAGTGGTTAAGAGCACTGGCTGTTCTTCCAGAGGTTCTGAGTTCAATTCCCAGCAACCATATCGAGGCTCACAACCATCTGTAATAAGATCTGGCTCCCTCTTCTGGCCTGCAGACACACACGCAAACAGAACACTGTATACATAATAAATAAATCTTAAAAAAAAAGAAAAAAAAGAAAAAGAAAGAAAGAAACACACCAGTGTGTAGACCCCTTATCGCTGGTGACCATGCAACATGGTGTTAAGGTTAGTAATCCCTTGAATGTGGACACCCATGCCCACCTGTCAAAAAAACAACCTACTGATGCCTCCCGTCTTCTGACATTTACCCCATTTCATTTGCCTCTCTCAAAAACTCTTTACACCTCTAACTACCACCTTCTCTTACAATTCCTACCAAATGTTTCCAAAGCCACTGACATTACTGCCGTCACTTCCTCCTTGCCCGTACATCTCTCCATACAATGGATAAGGTCCGGCCCTCTTACACAACGGCTAAAGCCCCCAACCCATCTCTATGTAACCAAATGCTTAAATGCTGGAAATTCCCAACTGAGGCTCCTGTTTCTTCTTGCTTTAAAAACTCTCTAATGCATGCTCACCTGTGCCCAAGGTATAAACTGCTCTACTTATGCCAATGGTTTTAAATTTATTTCAAGAGTTTTTGAAGCCAATGCCTAACTGTATGGCCTACTTAGCTAATGGTAACACATCAGCTTCCCCACAAACCTGTTTGCTTTTCTCTAGAGTTTCTGATGCTATACTGTTCTTCCCTTGGAACCATCTTCCACCTTAGGAACACCTCAACAACGCTACCTTTTCTTTCTACTATCACTACTCTAGCCCAAGCCGAACTATTCGGTCTCACTTGGATAGTCTTATGTCCATTCCTCCTCAGTATGGTGTGGTTATGTTCTGCTTAGAACCTACGGCAGCCTCCCAGCAGCCTCTGCTTAGAACTTACCAGCCTCCTGTGGTTTTTAACACAGTCTAGAAAATCTTTACCATCTGCCTGCTGTCTATCCCTCCAAAGCCCTACTGAACTGCTCTTTTGCCTCCTATATTCTCCTGCAGTCTTCACACATACTGTTTCCTCTGTCCCTGCTCCCATCCACTCCTCCCTTGCTGACTAATTTATCTCTAGTGTCTGCTGTCAGCATTCCATGAGAACATCGTCTGGTACCTAGCCCCTTCTGACAGGATTACGGCCACTGTTGTATGCTCCAAGTTTACATATATTTCTCACCTGATTTGAGAGCTGGCATATCAGGGGAATTTGCATTTTGGAATAAGTTCTGCCCTATAATTAAAACAATACAATGTAAGAGAGGAAAACGAAGCCATCCTTGATATTTAACATCTAGACAGCAGCGATACCTTGAAAAAATATGGGAATTCTATTTCCCTCAGCCAACCAAACTGGAAAAGTAATTCGATAGCTTTCACCTCTTATTTATTTATTCAATTTACCGCTGTTGGAGGATGGCACTTTGTAGACAATTCTGCAGAGTCAGTTCGCTCTACTTTTGGTGTACTCTGGAGGTGGCACTTGGGTTGCCAGCACGGCATGGCAAGCGCCATCATCACCTGCTGAGCCTCCGCATCTTTCATTATTTAAAAACCTGTCTCACCGTGGTTGTGTGACTCCAGTTTTTCTTCTGGAACAGTCTCTTCTCTGTCCTCAGTGTCTTCTTCAACTTTACTTCTGGCCCGTGGCTGACTCCACTCTGTAGTGGTGTGACTGTAACTGATGGATAACAGTATTAGTCCATGAGGAACAAATGCAAGACCCATTTCATATTCCGGACAGAGAAGGAAAATTCAAATGGCTGTTGTTCTTTTACCCAGCATTCAGTTTTCTTCTGAAATCCTCTTCCTCCTCTTCTTCTGTCTGGGTTTCTGCCAATTCAGCTGCCTTTTCTGCAGCGAGTTCACTAAGTTTTTGAGCCAATATTAATTTCCGAGAGCGAGAAGCATATTTAACGGCTAAGTTGACAGCATTTTGCGTCATCAGACTGGCAAGTTCCACACAGCGAAATTCCCGTTCCAGTTTACAAGAAAGCTAATGGGGGAAATCACAATCAAATTCTGTTAAGTCAAACTTAAAAAAACAAAAAACTGACAGGATTAGCAAAACCAAAAACAGTCTTCTGGGCAAACTATCTCACCGCTTCTACAACGCACATTGTTACATCTGCAAAACTGAAAAGTATCTTACATTAATGGTGGGCTGGCTTGACCGGCAGTGTTTCTTAGTGACTTAATGAATAAAACGACGCATTTACAAACAGTAGCTTAGCTTCAATGAGACATGACATATTCCATATGTGAACTGCATGAACAACATTCACTTAATACGTCTTAGAAAATACACGTGGTTTTTTTTTTGGTTTGAATTTTGAAAATTCAGCACATGATAACTCAAGCTCAAAATGAGTTCTTGCCACAGGAAGGACACCAGAGGTCTGGGAGCTCATGGTGTAGGAGCACTTTGTAATTGCACACCTGACCTATGGGCAAGAAGCTCTACACATGCACCGGAGGCTCCTTGAGACTGCTGGTATGGCAAGTCCCCGGAGCGCTTCTAATCAGGAGGAACTCTGACTCAGAGGGCAGCGTGGTTCCTGCAGGAGCCAGAATAAACTGACAGTCACTTCCCTCAAAGGTCAACAGTACACATCCAGTGGAGAAGACATGGGATTACATTCCTTTCAATAAACAAACCTGAAATGAGGACAATGAACCCTAAGAGACCCTGCTCCAAAAATAAATGTAGTGAAGACCCCAAGGCACCAGACCTGGCCACTGGTTACGACAAAAGGCTGGGAAATCCCGATGCCTAAGGACATTTTTAAAACTGTCTAACCCTGGAGATCTGGAACAGTCCACACCTAAACTTTGTGGTGTAGACAAGCAGGAGTCACAATGGCTCTCAGACTTGTAAGTCACCTGGAGCACAGTGGGTGGGCACAGCTCCAGGAAAGCTTACTCTCTACCTATGGCCTTAGCTACAGGAAAAATTTCAAAAATTTTAACTGTAACATCAAGAGGGAGATAGAAATTTTAAGAGAAAAGATAAAATCTGTAAACCCTAGATGGTAGAATTTAGTGTATAAGTTCTACCTAGGGCTGGGCATGGTGACACATGCCTTTACTCACTCGGGAGACAGAGCAGGTGGATCTCTGAGTTTGAGGCCAGACTGGTCTACAAGGCAAGTTCCAGAATAGCCAGGGCTACACAGAGGAACCCTGTTTTAAAGAAACAAAGGATTTCAACCTAAGAAAATGTGGAAATTTAAATGTATTTGGGCCCTCTAAGCTCATAGGGAGTGGCACTATTAGGTGTGGCCTTGTTGGAGGAGGCTGCAGGGCACACCTTTACTCTGGACCACACCTTCTGTTGGAAGTGTGTCACTGTGGGGGTGGACTTTGAGGTCTTTTTCTCAAGCTTCCCTCGGTGTGACAGTCAGTCAATTTCCTGTTGCCTCTGAGTCAAGATGTAGACTCTTGGCTCCAGCACCACATCTGCCTGCACGCCTCCATGTTCCCTGTCATGATAATGAACAGAACCTCTGAAACTGTAAGCAAGCCACCCCAATTAAACGTTTTCTTCATAAGAGTTGCCGTGGTCATGGTGAATTTTCATAGCAAGATAAACCCAAACTAAGACAGAGAATAACTAAATTTTCTTTTTTTTTTCAGCATATTTTACTCACCGCAAGCATTTTCATCAAAAGTTCTTGCTGTTCTTTTACTGCCTGATTTTTAGTGCTCTCCTCATAATCATAACCATTTTTAGCCAAGTAATCAAGGTAGTTGTGAAACAAGACTGAATGCCAAAATTGTTCCTGCAAAATGGATCAAAGTACATAAAACCTTTAACATCCCCTTAATACCCCTCAAGTGTTAGGTACATCGTATGATACCAGCTTTAAACTATTTTCTGAAACCTTCCTTTCTATACAAGCTTATTTTACAACTCTAATTTCAATGTGATATTACAGCTCGGCCTTATGTTCCAGTCTTTAAAAAAAGGTGTCTATGTGTGTATTTGTATAATATTTTTATCTCTTTTATTAGTCCTCAGAGAACTCGGTAAACTAGTCCTGTAGATGACCTGCTTCCTAACTAGAATAACTAACTGCAAGGTTTCAAATGTCTTTTAGGACAGCAGAGCTAGGTCTAGAGTAGGATGAGTTTATGGTCAGGGAGCAGCAGGCTTACCTGACCCTACCATGGAAGGCCTAGCACTTCCTTTGCAGTGAGCCCTGGAAGCTGTGACAGTGACCACATCAGGCGGCCTTGGGATCACAAGCAGTGCCCTACTGCATTATTTAATCACTATGTAGTAATACTCAACACTGGCCGCTGTGATGACTTAAAATCTTCTGTGTCACAGGTACTTACTAACAAATTTAGAGTATTAAGACATCTGCATACCTCCATCTGGCCTTTCTCTGTCCCAGTCTGACAATAAGGAAGCTTAAAGGATAATATGGCCACAGCGGGACGTGGAAGGGTGGGAGGGAACCGAGACCCTTTACAAGGGATGCACCTGTCAGTGAAGAAAAAAGTCCCACCTTAAAGACTTTCTACAGGATGACAAAAGCTGCTAAAATAAAAACTTTTCAGGAATTAGGAACTACGAACAGTAATGCTATTCTAATAGGCCCGCGGATTTCCAATGTTTTATAACTACTCGTAGTATTATTAAATGCCCACTGGAGAAATTAAGAAGCAGCCACACTCACAAATGCTGTTCATATGATACATGCCCCTTTGTCATGAAATGTGAACCTCTTCTTTATTGTTTGACAATATGAGCCGGGCATGGCGGCACGCCTTTAATCCAGCACTCAGGAGGCAGAGCCAGGCGGATCTCTGAATTCAAGGCCAGCCTGGCCTACAAAGCCAGAGTTCCAGGACAGCCAGAGCTGCAACACCGAGAAACCCTATCTCAAGAAACCAAAAAACAAACCAACCAACCAACCACAACAACAAAAACCACAAACATGTTTTTAAAGTTCTAATTTTTTTTGAGCATACAATCTTATTTTCTTTCTTCTCTTTTATGGTTTTATAGAGATCATAGCACAGAGTGTGAGACAGGAGCATGAACACTTCAAACATGAAAAATCTGCTGTGGAAACTGCCATGCACTTAGTCACAAGGACTAGCCTGCCACTCAGGTGAATGAAAAAGGCAGGGCCTGTGCATTCACAGTGGACAAAGACACACATGCATGCCACTAACAAGCAGGAAGAACGTTCTATCTGTAAAGCGACCAGTCTTTTATTTAACCTTCCTCAACTCAAACACTTCATTGATTTCATCACAAAGAAAAAAGATACGATTAGGATTTTATTAAAAGTCACTTTCCAAGCCATTGTACATCACAGCAGGACCCTGATCATATTCTTATTTTCTTAGCTTTAAAGGCTTGAACTAAAGACTATTCCCTCGTGGAGGAATTGAGGTGTGTGTGTGGGGGGGGGGGGGTGGATACATTTGATCGCTAATTTAGTAGAGTTTGTCTATTATGAACATGTTTCTTACAAACCATGTTTAAACTATTTGGAGTAGGAAATGTGAAAGGGTGAGCTATGTTACTAAGGAGACAAAGCTACTTCAACTGCCTTTCAAACTGATTATAGAATCTGTTCTGTTATTATACTAAAGGAGGAACTGAAAAACTGTCAAACTGCAGAACACTGCGGCCAGTGTGCAGATTATCCCTCTGCAGTAGGCAAGCTTTACACTATCCTCTGGACTGGCCAGACTCTCTTCTGGGTGTCAGGGGCCTTTGTCACACCTCTTTAAAGCACACATTCGGGAACATGACTGTACGAGCCTACCTCTTCCAGACGGCACTTGATTTGTGTAGTATAGTACGTGCAGCCAGGACTATAACAAACGCTTGTTAAATGAACACAACTAGAGAAATGAATCTGGGCCAGCAAGATGGCTTGGTGGGTAAAGGGGTTTGCTGACAAGATGATGGCCTGAGTTCCATACCCTTAGGAACCATGGGCCAAGGAGATAAACCACTCCCACAAACTGCCCTCTGCGTGTACAACGCGGCATTCATGCACCCACTCATATCATACACATACACAATAAAAAAGAAAAACAAATTTACTTGCAGGTTCATTAAAGAGGTTTGGTTTTTTAAAAACAAAAGAGCAAAGGGAGGAAGGCTGCTGTTTGCTCACAGAAAATTAGACTATAGCACAGATAAATGAACCCCAGTTATGTATTAATCACTAGTAAGCATGAAAAAATTCTTTGGAGGAAACAATGGTAGCAGTTTTGCTAAACCGAAAGTTCAGTTCAAAAGAAGTACAAGTGAGCTGGGCGTAGTGGTACGCACCTTCAACCCAGCACTCAGGAGGCAGAGGCGGGCAGGCCTCTGCTCCAGGTCAGTCAGGGCTATACAGAGAGAACCTGCAGGTTTCTCCCCGCAAACAAGTATAGATGCTATCTCTATTACAGCAATTCTTTTTAAATTCATACTTAAAGGAAGGTGTTTTGAATTCACAAATTAATCAATTAATTAACTTTAAAGTTCTGGGACTGAAACTGGGGCCTCTCCCATTAAACTGTATTTCCAGCCCTTATTTAACTATTTTTAACGAACTGTACTCCCTAAATTGGGTTAAGAAACACATTTAAAGTGAAAGGAGGTAGAGATAGTCTTAGAAGCAGAAAACCTGCCTAGCATTTCTGAGGCCCTGCATTCAGACCCAAGCACTGCCTCTCCAACCCCATCATCAAAACAAAATAGTAAAGAAACAAGTATTATTAACCATGCACCACAAAGCAAAATACCTGTGACAAAGAATGGAAAGAATTCGGGCATGATGGCACATACCTCTTTAATCCCAGCACTTGGAGGCAGAGGCAGGTGGATCTCTGTTTAATTTGAGGCCAGTCTGGTCTGATACAAAGTGAGTTCCAAGACAGGCAAGACTATACAGGTTAAGAGCTACACTGTCTCAAAACAAAAACAAACAAACAAAAAGACACCCTAATTTTTATCAGCTAACCTTCAATGGACACTACTCACTTGGTGACATGGACTGTCTATGTACACTCTACTTACAGAATCATTCATCTTCCCAGCAGTTCTGAGACGGGTACTTTCTGTGCAAGAGCTGAGGAAAAGGCTCCACGTCTAAACGGTATGACCTGGCTGCACAGCAGGCAGCATGACTCAGAGACTGACCTGTGGACTTTGTAGTAGAATATTTGAAAGTGTGTTACTTTGGTTTATGTTGCATTTGTTGAACTCTGTGAAGCTGTGTTACTGTGCCTGTCTAAAACACCTGATGGTCTAATAAAGAACTGAATGGCCAATAGCGACAAGAGGAAGGACAGGCAGGGCTGTCATGCAGAGAGATTATATAGAGGAAAAAGATCCAGGAGCCAGATAAGGAGGAGGACATCAGGGGCCAGCCACCCAACTACATAGCCAGCCACGGAGTAAGATTTACAGAAATAAGAGAACAGGAAAAGCCCAGAGGCAAAAGATAGTCAGGATAATTTAAGTTAAGGAAAGCGGGCTAGAAATTGAGCCAAGCTAAGGCTGGGCATTCATAATTAAGAATAAGCCTCCGTGTGTGATTTATTTGGGAACTGGGTGGCGGACCCCCAAAGAGTAATAAAACAACAATAGACCTCGAACGATACCACACTGCCTTTCTGAGTAACAAAGCCCACACTCTCTTTACCACAAACACCAAGAGCAAACCGAAGCCTTGAGAAATTTTAAATAACTTTCCTGATAGCAAGGACGGGTAAGTTTCATTAAACACAGCAGTAGACTACTAAAGAAAGCTGTAGGGTTTCTTCCCTGGTCTTTAGTTATCTCTACCACACAAAAGAAAACAATCATCTCTAAATGAGTGTAAATGAATGAACAGACAGGCACCGTGGTACACAGTTATCCTCTCACTGAAGCCAACCGGGCTCAAATCCTTAAGACGCTCTCAAAAAAAAAAAAAAAGAGGAAGAGGAGGAGGATGAAGCCGCAACAGCAATGACTGAGTAGCAGTTTCCAACCTCTGAAAAAAAGCTTTGTTTATTTAGAATAAGACCAAGGAAAGTATGAAAATACCCTATCTCAACACACAGAACTAAATACAGTTTCATTTTCCTTCCTTTCTGTTTTTGAACCACAATCACAATACAACCCCCAGGCTAGCCTTGAAGTCCCAATTCTCCAATTCAACCATACCTGGCAGAAATAAATTCTTCACAAGCAGACTCTTAACTGTTGGGATCAAAGGTGTGCACCACCACCAGCCGGCTTAATTTTTTTTTCTTAAAGAGGTATTTATTTTGTGTGTATGAGTATTATGTGTACCACATTCATACCCGGTGCCCATAGAGTTCAGAAGAGGGGTCCCCTGGAACTGGAGTTATGGATGGTTGTGAGCCACCATGAGTGAGTACTAGGAATCAAATCCATGTTCTCTGTATGAGCACCAAGTGCTCTCAATTGGGAAGCCACTTCTCCAGCCCCCATAAGCAGACTTCTTAGCATCTCAGGGTTTCAAATGTGCACTGTGTAAGGCTTTCCCCTAAGGAGAGGGGAAAGCAGGAGTTCAAGGCTATTTGTGATTATATGGTGAGTTGAGCCCAGTTTGGGCTACATGAGATGCAATTTCAAGAAAATGAAAATAATTTTTTTTTTTTTTTTTTTTTTCTTGAGACAGGGTTTCTCTGTGTAGCTTTGTGCCTTTCCTGGAACTCACTTGGTAGCCCAGTCTGGCCTCGAACTCACAGAGATCCGCCTGGCTCTGCCTCTCGAGTGCTGGGATTAAAGGTGTGCACCACCACCGCCCGGCCTGAAAATAATTTTTAAATTAAATTAATTTTTTTTTATTCTTAATTATGAGTATGGCCGAGTGTGGCTTTGTGCAAGTACATAGGTGCCCCAGGAGGCTGGAAGACTGTATTGGATCCCCTGGAGCTAGAGCTACAGTTGTGAACAGCACATCTTTAAGCCTGGCACTTCAAAGGCAAAACAGGTGGTTCTCTGAGTTCTAGGCCAGCCTGGTCTACATGTTAGACACTGTCTCAAATAATAATAAGATGAAACAAAATGAGTCATCTTAACTTTAGTAAGCACTAGAGAGGCTAGCAAAATTCCTCATGGGTTCAAACCATAACCTCCCATTAAGACCTAATATGAATTCTTTAACTCAAACTACTAAATAGCTTTATTTCTAGAAATAGAAATACAAGAAGTTTCTGAGGACAACCACACATCCTAACACTGATTAAAAGTTAATTGATGTAGTCTCAAAACAAAACACAAGGTCTCATTAAGTAACCCTGACTGACCTGTAACTCGTTTTGAAGACCAGATTGACCTCAGACTCAGAGATTCAGCAGCTTCTGCCTCTAGAGTACTGTGCCACCATGCCCAGATTTTTCTTTAAAAAACAAAAATAGCATTTTTCCCTGTACAGAGGATGACATTTAGGGTCTCCTGCATGCTAAGCAAGCATTACCATTAAACCACATCCCCAGCCAACTAAAATAATTTATAATACTAAATATATCAACAATGGAATTCTGCAGATTCTAGACAAACGTGTTAATAAGTATTAAAAACCTTTATGGTACTAAATTCAATTTTGCATTGTCTAAAAAGACCGAATTTTCTCTTCTCAAATCCCCACAATGTAGACTACTCCTCCCTCCGCCCCCACAAACACTCCTGCTCTTGTCTCATAGTCTGCCTAGAGATGCCAGGAATAGAATATAGGAATTCCTGTTAACTTATTCTGTCTCTGGAGATACCCTATTCTGGATATTTTTATAAGTGGAATCAAACAATATGAAGTCCTTTAAGACCTGATCTTTTATTTAGCATAATGTTTTCAAGGTTCATATACATTATAAGTATGTATCAGTAATTTATAACTTTCTACAGCCCAGTAATATAGATAGATCACATTTTAATTTTCCCTTCATCAGCTGACAGAAGATGAAAAGCAAATAAATGTACTGAGAGTCTCATACAAAGAAGTTGGAGCCAGGCAAGTGTACAAGTGTAAATCCCAGCACTCGGGAGACAAGTGAGGAGTGCTGCCTGAGTTAAGAGGCCAGACTCAGTTCTACAGCAAGATCTTATCTCAGCCCCTGCCCCTAAATCAACCAACTTTCTACACTGTATAATAGCCCACCTTAGCTGCTGGGGATTTTCATGGATACCAACCACCCAGTAGTGATCAGATTTTCCTTTGCAGTGTTCTCTTATGTTACATATAGGAGTCCATGTATTCCCAAGGCCTCTGTTAAGCATTCGAACACAGCCTTCAGAATCCACATAACAGGGAGTACCTAAATACCAACAACAAAGAAATCACTTGAAAAATACAGCTATGTACTGTTAAATAAACGTTCAAAAGACATACCAAGGATTCCACTTTCATTTCAAAAGCAAAAGGTGGGGGAGATAATTCAAGGTTGCTCTCTGCAAAACTTCATTACCACACAGACACAACTGAAGGAAAAAAAAAAAGCCTGAATCTGACTAAAATTTATTTTAAAAAACAAAAACTAAAACCAAAACAACAAAAACAGTTTCAGTGAAAACTATGCCCCCTGCTGGAATATAACAGTAATTATTTTAAGTCATTTCAACTTTTTAAAAAGTTTAAACACGTATCATCTGAAGTCTCCTGGTTAAGAAAGATGGTACAATGACCAGCACTTGCTCTAAAGTAATGCTTTGGTACTGTTTTATGCCTCTTTTCTTTAATGGTCTTATTCCTGTTCTGTCAAAAGCTCCCAGGGAAGCAATTCTTAGGAAAAGAGTGAACACATCACTGTTGCCCACCTACTGTTCCTCCTCAGAAGGTACAAATTACCCCTTTTGTTATCTGCAACCATTTCCCACAGGTGCTAGACCTGGTTGGCACTTGGGAAAAGAAAAAGCTAGAGAAACGGAGGCTACTCATGGCATCGTTATTCAAGCGTAAATAACCAATAACCTTCCAACAGAAATGGCTGATACATTCAAGATGAACCAAGGTTTTCAAGTAACCAAGTGGTCATTGAAGTACATACATCCCTAGTAAGCTATATTTAAGCCCTTGAGAATTAGCAGATGCTAAATACGGCACTCTTCAAAGTACCTGTTACAACCTACTGTAAACAGGTCAGTAATAGGACTGTCCAAGAGAAATACTATGTGACCCACAAATGTAATTTTAATCTTATTATAGTACTTTTAAACAAGAAATTTTAGCATTTAATCCAATATGGCCAAAATATTATGACTTAACACATATGTAGTCGATGTACATGCATTACTGAGGTTTTTTTTTTGTTTTTTTTTTTTGGTTTTTCAAAACAGGGTTTCTCTGTGTAGCTTTGCGCTTTCCTGGAACAAACTTAATAGTCCAGGCTGACCTCAAACTCACAGAGATCCACCTGCCTCTGCCTCCCGAGTGCTGGGATTAAAGGCATGCGCCACCACCGCCTGGCTCTGAGATTTTTTTATATTCCTTTTTTTAACACTAATTTTTAAATCCAGTATTCTATATTTATAGCATATCTCAATTCAGAATGGCCACAGTTCAAGTGTTCAAGAGCCACACATAGATTAAGCACAATTTTAGAAACTTACTAACTTACGAGTAGAATTTACAGGGAAAGATATAATTTTATCAATGATTTGTATCTTCTATTTGCTAATATAATAAATAAATACCAAAAAAATAGAATTTTCCAGGGCTGGAGAAATGGCTCAGTGGCTAAAAGCACTTGCTACTCTTAGAGTTTGGTTCCCAGAACACACGGATAGCTCACAACCACCTATAACTATAGCTCCAGGGAATCCAATGTCTTCTTCTGGACTCCTTGGGCACACACATACACATAATTAAATAAAAATAATAATACAAACATAACTGTCTTTGTAAGCTCTCACCAGAATTCTCATGAAGATAACAATCACTATTCTACATAACAAACGCAGTTTCCATGTCATAGTAAAATTTAAAAACTTAAACAGTATTTTTAAATAAAGACAAAAATAATAAAATTATTTCCTTCTTGAAATATGTTTTTATTATAAAGAAAGAAAATTATCTTGCCTTCAGCAGAAAACCCCAGCCATGCAAGGTAGGATTTCCTTGTAAGAGGAAGAGGGTCGCCATGCAAAACCTGTTTTTTCTTTTGCCCCAACTCGAGCAGCTGAACTCCAAGGCACTGATCTCCATCAAACCCTGTACCTAGAGAAATGCACATATGGATCAGGACCAGAGATTATTCAGCCATCATCAGGTCTGAATTACATTCTGGAATTAACTTTACGACACATTCTTAAAATAGCACTGTTTTTATGGTTAACCCACACGAGGAATCGTTCTGATACATTAGAAACAGATTAATATACTACATTGACTATTTGTAGAAAGCAGTTATTCATTCACTCAGGAACATTTGTGGAGGACCTAACCGGCACCATTTCCTTGTCACCATCTTGGATTATATAAATGTAGAAAGGGAAGTGAGCAACAGGTGTTCACCACTTTCTACTTCTTGACTGTGGATGGATTGTGACCAGCTAATTTAATAAGCCTGATTGCCTTTACATCCTCACCATGATGGACCATGCCCAGAGTAAACCCTCCTCCCTCAAGTTGGTTATACCACGTACTTTATACTATTATTATCATTATCATTATTATTGGTTTTTCAATACAGGGTTTCTCTGTGTAGCCCTGGCTGTCCTGGGACTCTCTCTGTAGACCAGGCTGGCTTCGAACTCAGAGATCAACCTGTTCTGCCTCCCGAGTGCTGGGATTAAAGGCTGAACCACCACTGTCTCACACAGGTACTTTATCACAGCAACAGGAAAAGAAACTAAAACAGGGCCATTCAGAAACGGCTGGATACTCCGTCTTAATCCCAATCCAAAACTCATTTACCAGACCAGGCTGGCCTCGACTCACAGAGATCTACCTGCCTCTGCCTCCTGAGTGCTGGGATCAAAGGCGTGCACCACTAGTGCCCAGCTTCATTCACCATTTTTTATGAGACTCAAATAGCAAGCTTTACAATCAAGCATCCTGACACAGTCCAATCCAAAGCTACTTATTTGAGAAATGAAGGTAGGAAAATAGTCTTTGTTTCCAATAATTAAACCATTATGTTTCTATAAGAGTAGAAAACTTCCCATGGACAGCAAACACACTGAATTCATAACATACACACTTTAGTCAAGGTGCTTCGGGTGGTGGGATGGTGGGCGCAGTTCCGAGTGCATATTGGGCATTCCGAACCAAGTGAAGTCACACCAACAAAGACAAGCCTTATACAAACACTACAGACTTACTGCACACTTTGAATTAATTTATGGTTGCATTTAGAAGCCTTTTACCGTTGCTAAATTTTTTTTTGTGACTGCCATTCAGTTATATAACCTCATATGGGCTCACGTTTAAAAACTGGTTACAGTGACACAGGAACAGGGACTGGAAAGGTCCTAAGACAGAAATAAGGATGAAGAGTTCACAGAACAGAGTGGCCAGCATGACCACAGCAGCCTGAGAGACAATGGAAAGGCAGGAGGTTGAAGAAACAGATGACGTTCAGATCACGTAGGACCAGTAAAATGCCTTGTTCTGGCAAGTAGTTTAGTTGCAATTATAAAAATGAAAGGAAGCTAGAGAAATTTAAGCAGAAAGGGAGGTGATCTATGCTTTTAAAAGATCACCCAGGTAACTATGCAGCAAACAGACTGTAACGTGCAAGAGTTAAGAGCTGAAAGATTAGTGGGGGCGACTATGACCAGCAATGCAACATGACATGTGACTGGGATGTTAGTTTATGAAACGAGGCAGACTTGGAATGAGCTAGTCTACAGAACAAAACAGGTTCTGACTATACTAAAGGAGTTCATGTGGCTTGAGCATTTGTTAATATGAACTTTTAGTAGGCTAATCACTGAGGTGACCAAACTGTTCAAACAGAACATTTGGAAGAAAAAATGTAAAGGTTTCACATTTATGGCTAAGATGAGTTCGAAAGGCCAGTTAAAACACAACACACATTTTTCAAATGAGCAATCTCCAGAATCAAGGTATGAGATAGGACTGGTATACCAATTAGAGGACATGGACACACATATTTAAAACCGTATTTTTAAATAAAATCCCCTACAGTAGTTTCACAAATTGTTTTGGGGTGGCTTTTTTGTTTTGTAGAGTCAGGGTCTGACTATCTGGACAGATATAGAGCTCTGACTCACCTGGAACTCTTATGTAGACTAGGGTGACCCCTGAAAGCAGAAATCTATCTGCTCTACCTCCCAAGTGCTGGGATTAAAGGTGTGCACCACCACACCTGGCTTTCAAGCTGTATTTTTGACACTTGTCATGATATCAGTTTGGAGTTGCGAATAACATTTTAAAAAGGTGAAATCAAAGAGTAAATATCGCTCCTGAGACCTTAATTTCAGTTACACTTGCACATATGTACAAAATGGCAACAGAGAATCTATTTTTTATTTGTTTGTTTGTTTTTTGAGACAGGGTCTCTCTATGTAGCCTTGGCTGTCCTGGAACTCACTCTGTAGACCAGGCTGGCCTCAAACTCACAGAGCT
Organism: Peromyscus eremicus; assembly: GCF_949786415.1. NCBI lineage: Eukaryota > Metazoa > Chordata > Mammalia > Rodentia > Cricetidae > Peromyscus > Peromyscus eremicus. The sequence continues at coordinate 73,917,657 of NC_081425.1, read as the reverse complement.
CCACTTGTCTCTGTGTCCTGAGTGCTGGGATTAAGGGCGTGCGCCACCACTGCCCAGGGAGAATCTATTTTTTATTGCAGTTGCGCTGTCAACAGACTGCAAGGCTCTGACTTTCCGAGAATACCAGGGAAGATGAAGTTAACTCCAGCAAAAAGTCAACACCAGGAGGAGCCAAAAAGAGTGGTCAGTGAGGGGAACAGTTAGACAAGGGTGTCCCAGAAGCCAAGAAAAGACAGTGTTTTCATCACCAGCGTTGAAAACAAAACAAATAACCTCGATCACTCACCTCGCTAAGGTCTCTGTTAACGTGGAGGGAGGGCAAGGGGGCGAGATAAGGACAGAGAGTGAGGAAAAGGAGGTCCCCGCTTCTGAAAAGCCACACTCACAGTCGCTTTGGTCCTTCACACTAGAAGTTGCAGGTTACTCTGAGGTATTTATACTGAACAGTGTACTTGCCAAAAGATACACTTTATACATGCAAAAACCAGGTTTTACCTTGGAATTCCCTCTGTAATAGTCTATAAATAAACAGAGCATCCTCATTTTCCTTGCTTACTAACGCAGAATTTCCTAAATTCAAAGACTACAGTGATGAAAATACTAAGTAAATGTAAAAGGAGGCATACAATCAAAACAAAAGGAGGTCAATAACAATAAAAAAAGCTCAAATAGTTTCCATTTTACTCAAGTTACAGTATCATGTAAGATACAGAAAAACCCACCTCTATGGTAAACAATGCAAAGCTGTTCTCCATGTCCCGCCATTGACACCACGGGTCCAGGAAGGCAGAAGACTTCCTTCTGAACACCTCCAATAGTAAACAGCCGGAGGAGCAAGGAACTAGTAGCAGCAGCAGCCCACCCTTGACCGAGACAAATGGCTTCAATATCCTCATTCTGAGGCATGTCTACTATCCATTCTTTGCTGGAATCCCAGGAACTGAAGTGCAGGCAGTGAAGTTTGCTAAGAAATAAAACAAGACAGAAACAACTGAATTTTTACATGTGGTTTTCTTTTTCTCCCTGAGACAGGGTTTCTCTGTTTAACAGCCCAGACTGTCCCGGAACTCACTCTGTGGACCAGGCTGGGTTCGAACTCACAGAGATCCGCCTGCCTCTGCCTCGTGAGTGCTGGGATTAAAGGCATGCAGCTATATGTCATATTTTTATACATAATTAATCATGATGCCAAAGTTTACTTTTTTATTTTATTACTATAATTGATTTTAATGAAGTAATCATGAAATTCATTTGGGGTGTTGTGTGCGTGTGTGCATGTCTAGTACCAGGCATAAAACCACTGCCTTGAAAGTGATAAATACTCTGTGTCTGTGTTACATCCCAAACCCATGAAATAAACTTAAAATAATCTACATTTAATCTGTTGACTCATATTTTTAAGGATATTTAAAGATATAAGAACATATTTACAAGATATTGAATGCAAAATAGGATGTAAAGGCTATAAAGTGTTTCTATACCATAAATGCACAAACAACCAAGACTTTAGCCAAGTTACAAAGTAGCAAAACTTTAAGCAATAGTTCTCATTAAAAAAAAGAAAACATGAAAAACCAAAAGGGGAGAAAGAAAAAGGAATCATATATCACCAGTAAAACTATTAACACTGCTACAAGTTAATGTATTTCCAGTCTTTTCTCTTTATGAATTTGGAATACACGTACCACCTGAATTTGGTAACAGAAGAAAAACTAACTTTCTGAATACTAATTTTAAAATAAAAAGGAAATATACATAGCTGTAATATATGTCTAAGGAGAACAAAAAGGATATCTGTCTACTATCAAACCATGTAAACTAGTCCACAATCCACTAAGCAAAAAGAAAAACTTGATATTTATTACATCTTAATGTTATCTTCCTTTAAAAATTTCAAATCTCATCTATGGCAAAACAAACACACACAAAAACTGAGGCCAGCAGTTATTCAAGACTAGGACTGAATTAATATTAAGAAATATGAAAAATTTCAGATAATAAAAAATATTCTATACTCTATAGTAGTACTTACTCACAAGTATATACAAATCTGTCAACTCATCAACCTGAAGTATGGTTCCATTTTCTTGTATATAAATTATACTACAATCAACTAAATTTTAAAAGGAGGGTTCATACAAAAAGATGTCAAGGATACATATCAAATTATTAATTCTGAGAGAATTCTAAAGGGAATTTTCAAAGGAATGAAAGGAACTTTCATTTTCTGAATGTTCTATGAATGTCACAGTAATAATAGTAATAGCAGTAACAACATAAAATATAATCTCATCTCTATTGTATTATAAATTATATCCTATCACTTTCCCATGCAGAAGATGCAATGAGGAGACAAGTAGAGCACAACACTCTGAGGTGTACTGGTGTTTACACCCAGTTCTAGTTTCTGGTATTCCGTAGCAGAAGACACAATTTGATCTAACAGTTCAATGTCAGATTTCCCTATGTACCTTGCTAATTCATCAGTGCTTTCACAGGCCAACAAAATTGCTTCATGGGAAAGAGTTCCCATTGTGTAATTGAATGCATTGGGTAGGTGCGTTGCATGGTGGATGGAGGTGTCGTGGAACTCCACATCTATGGCACTGTCTTGATCATCGTTATAGCAGCGAATAATCCCAACAGAGTTCCACACCTATGAGTATGTAAGATCAAGTAAGAAAAACAGCAACTCCTAAGGCTATATTACAAGAGCTCTGACTAACAACGCTGTAGCTCAACCCGTACCTAGAGTTCCCACACTTTATCTAACTCAGCATAGCTAGAGAAGCAGTGGTCATACGAGAGCTACAATGACTAATTATTCTTTCCTTTATAAAAAGTCACAGAATCAATTGGCAAATGGAGTGTTTAACATTTTAAGAATTACATAAGTAATACAATTGAAAAAGCACTTAACCAAGTAATGACTTTCTTAAAAACAAATACCTCGAACTTTGAGTTTCTACACAAATAAAGATGTAAATGCCACAGATTTATTTTTCTGGTCAAATAACTGGTTTGTTATAGGATAAATATATAAATTGTTACCATTTAGAAAGTTTATTTTTCACTTATGTACATTACAGGCTCACACTTGCTCCTAGTCTGTCTGTCTGTCTGTCTTTTTAATGTGTGAGAGTGTTTTTCATGCATGTAGGTATGTATATTCACCATGTGCACCATGTGCCACCAAGGCCAGAAAAGCATAATGTTAACGTAGCTATAAAATAAAATATTGACACTAAGATGTATTTCTTGATGAGAATTTTTTTTTGAAACTATTTTTTTAAGATTTATTTATTTATTAGGTATACAGAAGAGCGTGCTAGATCTCATTACAGATGGTTGTGAGCCACCATGTGGGTGCTGGGAATTGAACTCAGGACCTCTGGAAGAGCAGTTGGTGCTCTTAACCTCTGAGCCATCTCTCCAGGCCCGAGAATTTTTAATAACAATAGTTTTATTATAAAATATCACTCTTTGTATTTACACAAAAATGTATGCCAAGACTATGTCTTCAATAAAAACATCTAACAAACTGGGCGGTGGCAGTGCACGCCTTTAATCCCAGCACTCGGGAGGCAGAGGCAGGTGGATCTCTGTGAGTTCGAGGCCAGCCTGGTCTCCAAAGCGAGTTCCAGGAAAGGCGCAAAGCTACACAGAGAAACCTTGTCTCGAAAAACCAAAAGAAAAAAAATTGTCTTAAAAAAATCTTCCAACAAGTGTTTTAGAATCCAAATAATATTTTATATAAAAAATATAGCCAGGCATGACAGTACATACCTATAATCCCAGCACTCAGGAGGCAGAGACAGGAGGCTATCACAAATTTGAGGTCAACCTGGTCTACATAGTGAGTTCTAGGCTACTCAGTGAGATTCTGAAAAATAAGGTTTGGAAATATTCCAACAAATATTACAAGATACATAGTCATATTTTTATGTTATTTCATTTTGCAAAACAGAATTAACAAAATCTTCAATAGTAAGACTGAAATAAGATTAAAAATTTTAGTTAACCATGAAATAAACCCACCATAAAACTATATCAATCAAAATGCTCTAGCCCGCTTAGGCAAAGTTTTTGAAATTATGTTTAAATCCATCAAATAAGTAGGGAGGAAACAGTGCTGAAGAACGACTTAAAAGTTAGGTGTAGAAGAAGGCTTACCATGAATCTGTGAGAGAGATGCAAGGGTGTAGAACTCGGCTGCAGCGGCTTTTGTCGGGGGGTTGGCATGGGCCCATCATAGAACGGCCTTTGGGGTTTTGGAAGGGGGAGATTGTGAAGACTGCCTGCCTGGTCATCTTCCCCTTCCTCTTTGTGAAGATCAGTTTTTAGCACTGTAGCATCTACAGTACAAAGCAGTATAAGACAATCACAAAAAGAAAACCATTCTGGAAGAGTAAAGTGACACTCCCACATTTCTGAGCAATAGCTGACAGACTAGTCACCTCCCCCAGCATGTTAAAGAAACGGAGTGACGATTCAAAAGTCCCGGGAGGCGGAACACAGGGTGCCTTATGTCAATCTAGGCAAGGACACCAAACTCTGCTGGTAGTCACTGCATTCTTAGCTACCACCCACTTAGAGTAAAAACTCATTTTACAAATCCTTGATTTCTAGAAATCAACTTCTATTTCTTTTTAAAAAGTTCTGAGTGAACCAGTGAGATGATTAAGCAGTTAAAGCTGCTTGCTGTGAAAACCTGGTAACCAGACTTAGATCCCCAGAACCCACATACAGGTGGAGGGAGAGAGCCAGGGCCATGTATGCTGTGACGTGCACACACACGAATCATAATTGTCTTTAAAACTCTGGGGCTGTGGAGATGGCTCGGTGGTGTTCACCATGTACTTGTGGGTCCCAGAGACCGAGCCCAGGTTGTCAGCCTTAACGGGCAGGCACTTTTACCTGACGAGCCGTCTCACTGGCCCATTTAGTTTCCTGTGTCTTTGAGTGCAGATGCGAACAGGCCACGGCACACGTGTGCGGGGTCAGAGGATGACTCTGGGAACTGAGTTCTCTCCTGCTACCTTGTGGGATCTGGGACTCAAACTCGGGTGACGAGGCCGGGCATAAACGCCTCTACCCTCTGAGCCAGCCCCGTCTCTAACTTTTCTATTGTCAATTTCATTGAGTTAATCTCTATTATTTCCTCTTTGTTTGGACTATAGCTTACTTTAAAGTTTGTTAAAAAGGCTTACATGGTTGACTTGAAATTTTTTTAACATAGGATTTAGGATGTAGCTCTACACACTAATGAAGCCATCTCTGATAGTTTTAATAACATTTGGAAAACTAATCAGCAAGGGGGTTATCACATGCACAAAGTCAAATTCATACCAACTGAGTTTTCATCATCTCCCAAGACATGGCTTCGCCGTCTGAGACGATCTGCAGCCAGCATGAGGTCATCATCCTCCTCCTCATCATTATTTATAACTCCTTTTGGAAAAGAAGGGATCTCAACCGCATTGTCATTTAGAAAATCGCCAGCACTACTTGTATCATCTTCGTCAAAAAGGTCATTGTAATCCTTCTCCACTCTACTAGACACCTTGAAAAATTAAATTAGAACACGAGTAAGTGATCTAGAAAAACAATTAGGCAAAAGGTGGCTCTTTTTCTTTGGCTGTTAATGTGGGGCCGCAGATAAAGCCAGTTCCTTGCACATAAGTGAATAGCCTTGATTCCAAGGACAACCTTTTTGTGTTTTTGGTTTTTTGAAACACTGTCTCGTATAGCCCACGTTGGCCTCACACTCACTATGCCACTGAGGTTGACCTGAAACTTCTGGTCCTGCTGCTCTACTAGCAAGTGCCACCAACACACCTGGCTCCTAGAGACGTGTATAAACTCTGCCAAGCACATGCCTATGATTTAAAGTGGCTAGCGAATACTTTTACTTTAAATGCCTTGTACCCCGGGGACAGGCCGGGTTTAGAGGTAGACATGTGTGCACACAGCACACGCAGGCAGCCACTTGAAGTGCCGTCATCACGCAGCACTGCCAAGTCTGCCTGCTTTTTTGACTCAAAAACGTAACCTCGCCTCTTTTCCAGATACTGCTAAAGGACCAGGCGTGCTCTCCCTGACACTGGCTCTCCAGGCTGTTCTCCAGACACTCCCACCCACCCTCCCAGCTTTCCACGGCTGCTTGCTGACCTCCATGCCTACTTTAAAGGCATGACTCTTCTCCATCTCTGTCGAGGCTCTCCGCAACTGCTGGTAATTTCTACCTGCCTACTATGGTTTTCCTTTCTAATAAAATAGTCCTCAAGCTTCCTCCTAAGTCCACTTTAAATTAGTTTATGAATAAAACTAAGAATCCATAAAAGAGAAGCCCAATTTCCTCAATAACATGTAGTGACCATGAAGAGACACTAAAGAAGCCCTATACTGCCACGGTGTCCATGAAAAAGCTTGTGGTAAAGGAGAGTTAGCTGGGCAAAAAATGGAGCGGGTTTTAAAGTTCACCCCTGACTGCATGCACCCACCCTGTAGAGGAAGGAATCATGGATACTGCCAGTTTCAGGCAGTTCTGCCAGGGCAGAATCAGAGTGGAGGAGAAGGTGGGAATCTGGTAGAAGTGCTGTGACCTCGGAAGGAGCAAGAGTGAGGTCACTGTAACTTCCAAGATGCCTTTTTCCAAAAGTATTTGAAATATTTCACCACAATATATTTAGAGGAAAATAATTTCTATGAGTTCACATACACAGTCACTTTGTGTAAGTCTTCTGAATGTTCTTTCAAGGTATAACATTTTCAATGCAAAATAAATCTTTAAATGGGCAGGGCCCACATGTGATTCCATAAGGGGCTTGAATTTTTTTTTGTTGTTGTTGTTTGGGTTTTTTGTTTTGGTTTTTCACGACAGAGTTTCTCTATGTAGCCCTGGCTGTCCTGGAACTCACTCTGTAGACCAGGCTGCCCTCGAACTCAAAAAGATCCATCTGCCTCTGCCTCCCAAGTCCTGGGATTAAAGACGTGCGCCACCACTGCCCAGCCAAGGGGACTGAATTTTAAATTGTGCTTTTCATTGAATGTTCTTGTAGGATGTATTTCTTTCTAAGTACTACTTAGTGTATTTTATTCTTGAAATAAGAATAATAGCTAATCAAATTATATAATGTAAAGATTATTAGAAGTATATTCAAATTATCATAGTTTTCAAAACTCTTGAGAATATCTGGGAATGATGATTTATTGTCTCTGCCTCTCAGAGTTATATCAGAATTGAAAACACTGAGAAATTTGTTAGTTTTTTTTAAACTGTATGTTACAATTCTAAATTGTATCATGTTGATGAATAAATATATTGTTTAATTTTTTCAACTGAAAATTTTCCTTTTAAAATTAAAAAAAAATTCGGTGACTTGTTACACACTAACTGTAAAGAGAGTCATGAATCACATCCCTTGTCAATTAACTAGGATGAAGAAGGAGAGGAGGATTAGAATGCACTGATCTGAAATATTTTGTATTAATTCATAAACAAAATTTAGAAACAACTAAAAAAGAAGCTCCTTCTGAGAACAGAGCATGTAGCCACATACAAGTGAACTGGGAATTTTAACATCCAAGCATCATCACTTCATGTAAACCTATTTTCAGTACAGTATTTCCAAACCTTCCCTCACCTAATGCTACTCAACTGTATCCAGAATTCCTAGACCAAGTACCTTCTCGACTTTGCCTTTCTAGAGAACAAATTTCCACCATCTGCTAAAGTAGACATGAGGATTTGGGGAGAAGGGTTACCTTTCTGTCCATCTGACACTGAGACTGGAGAGTCTCTTTGCTCATTGAATCTCTATTGTTGTCAGCCCCACTTTTGGACGTGCTTAATGCTACGAAGTTCTGAATCTTGGGGATTAAATGAAAGCTGGGTTGTACCTTAGTTCTCTACCACTGCAGTATTTAAATCCAACTTTCTGAAAACCCAATTTAAAATAATCTTTCTGTGTTTTTACTCTACAAAATTTCATTTCTAGCATTGCTTCAATTGTCTTCTTTATCCTATGTGAATCTTCACTTTAATAGGGTTTTCAGGGGGAGAATTTATTCTGCAACCTTCAAATGGAAGTCTACACTTAAGACTTGAAATATGAGAAGGTACAATTTGTCAAGGAAGGTGAATGAACAAAAGCAAGGAGATATAAAACAAGATCGTGAGCTCAAAGCACTTTAGAAGGGTAGATGACCAAGCAGAGGAGGTAGCCAGAAAGCTTTAAGAGTGGAGCGTAATTCAGAGCAGAAAAGGCTTATAAGCCAACTGAGACCTGTTCTGGTTATTAAATTTAAGTTTTAGCTCTAAAACATTTATCTAACAATCATCACACAAAATGCAAAAATAGTATTTTACAAAGAAATAAAAAAGAAAATAATCACTTAGAAAAGCATTCAGTGGAGGAAGCAAAGCTTCCTTGTGAAATATATTTGAGCAATGTTCGATTGAACAAATTTAAATAGCTTTATTACAGATGATTACTGAACATCCAAGATAGAAACATAAATTTTAATTCCACAAGAAAATAAGGCAGTTTACTCATCTTTTCTAAATCTACACACTGACAGAACACTGGGAAAAGCCTGTTCTAGCATGCTACACATTACCGTATTGTTTGACACCTTTCCACCGAGGTCACAGACATTTTCCAGGATCCCAAGGTTCCCTTCCACATCAGTATAACATATTCGATCATAAGTAGGATGCCAGGCCAGGCCACAAACTGCATAACCTTTCTCGTGTTTTACCCTGAAAATGTAAAAGTGGGTTCTTTTAAAGATACAGTCAACTGGACTAGAGAATGTGACTCAGTAGTAGAGTCCTTGTCTAGCAATCATTCAGTCTTCAGCACCACCCAAAAACAAATGCAAACTACATTTCTTTACTTTCTAGGTAAATTTCAACATGAAAAAATTACGTGGTACTAGAGATGGTTCAGTGTGTAAGGACACTTGTCACCAAGCCCGAGTTTGATCTCCAGAACCCTCACGAATCGAGAATTGGCTCATGCAATGTCTTCTGATCGCTACAGCACACTGAGCCATGCATGCTCTCTCCAGTGTACACACACACACACAAACAATTAATAAGTAAATAAATATTTAAAAAACTAAATGGTTTTCATAACTAAGAGCTACTTTCATTTTGATTAACAGTCAAAACGTGCAAATGTTTCCTAATAAAACAAGAACAATAAATTGTACCTTTCCATGCAGTCTTTGGTTTCCACATTCCAAACTATAATTAAGCCATTAATAGTACCTGCAGCCAAATACTGCCCACAGGGAGACCAGGTAACTATATTGAGTGTCTACAAAGAAACAGTTAATAATAATGTTGTACATTTTGAAACTACCCACTTTATTACCCCCAAAGAGTTTTAAATCTCTAGTCTATATTATTCTAATTACATTTTAAATGGCAAAAGTATATTTATTTTTAACCTTTTTAAATAATATTCAGCTATTAGCATATGTTGTTTTGTTAGCCAAGAGAAAATTAGTACCTGCCTAATTTTAACAATGAAATATAACAATACAAAACAATGTTATCATCCTGAAAAGAAAAAAAGAGGGGGGGTCCTCCTACCATTCACTATCAAATGAAGACACCAGTAAATGAGGTGAACTTTAGCAAGTCACTGTTGCTACCCTGAGCCTTTAGCTGCAAAAACTTACATGAGGATAGAGAGAGAAAGAATATAGATCAGTAATTTTTGGCCTAAAATTTGAGAGAAATAAGGAAATGAAAGAGACAGAATAAGAAAATTATCCAGGTGCTGGAGAGGTGGCTCTGTGGTTAGGAGCACTGGCTGCCTTTGCAGAGGACCAGGGTTCAGTTCTCAGCACCCACATGACAACTCATAACCATCCAGAACTCTAGTGCCAGGGACTCAGAGCCCTCTTCTAGCCTCCTCAGGCACCAGGCACATACACAGTCACTTACATACATGCAAAAAAGCACATACCCTTAAAATAAAAAAGAATAATCTAGCCAGGTGTAGTGGCACACATTTTTAATTTTAATGAGACTGAGGCGGGTTGATTTCTATGAGTTTAATGCCAGCCTGATTTACATTGAGAATGCCAGGCCAGACAGGGCTATGTGGTAAGACCCTGTGGCAGTTTGAAAGAAATGGCCCCCGAAGAGAGTGGCACTATTAGGTGTGGTCTTGTTGGAGGAAGTGCGTCACTGTGGAGGCGGGCTTTGAGGTCTCATATATGCTCAAGCCATGCCCAGTGAGACAGGCCACTTCCTGCAAGACTCTCAGCTACTTCTCCAGCACCATGTCTGCCCGAATGCCACCATGTTGCACCATGATGATAATGGACTAAACCTCTGAAAATGTTAGCCACCCCAGTTAAATGTTTTTCCTTTATAAGAGTTGCTGTGGTCATGGTGTCTCTTTACAGCAATAGAAACCCTAACTAAGACAGGCCTTGACTAAAAATAAAAAAATAAATAAATAATAAATCTTTTAAAAAGAAAAAAAAAACCTAATAATCTTTCTTCTACTAAAGTTCTGGAGACTAGAATCACAAATCTTACTGAAACCCAAAATAAAAATTCAAGAATAATTTACTCTAATATCAAGCTAAGGGTAATTTTACTTCCTATAAATGTTCATTTATTTATTTTTATCTGTATGGGTATTTTGCCTGAATGTATGCCTGGGTACCATCTGCATGCATTGCTGTGGAGGCCAGAAGAAGCATCAGATTCCCAGGAACTGCAGTTACAGTGGCTGTGAGCCACCATGTGGGTGCTGGGAATCAAACCTGGGTCCTCTGGAAGAGCAGCCAGTGCTCTAACCACTGACTCACCTCTCCAGCCCACATGCTTCATATTGGATAACTGTTTTTAGTGAAGTATGCATTAAATCCTTCTATAGTTACCACTGCAGGTGTCACTTACAAAACCTACCTGAGAGATAGAACTATCGGAAAGATCAAACGGATTACTCCAAGTTTCTCTTCTGTACAGCTTAACAGATTTTTCCACAGGAACTGCTAGTAACTATTGGGAAAGACAAATAAAATTACAAAAATTCAATTTGCAGAGGAAAAGAACATAAAGCTAATCTAGGCAAACTTACAAGACATAAGAGCAACTTTGAATTTCAACTACTACTAACAAAACTCAAAACTCACTTGATTTGAAATCTTGGTAAGAAAAAAAAACCAAGTGAACATCACTCTATTACTTTTAAAGAAAAACAAAGCAACAGTGTAGTAGCTACTGCACATAATAAATACTGTGCATGTGTGTGAGAGAGAAAGCAAGCACGCCTCAGTGCACATGGAATGATCAGAGGAAAACTGGTAGGAAGGAGTCTGTTCTCTTCTTCCACCTTGTCAGGTTCTGTGGCTCACACTCAGGTTGCCAGCCTTGGCCACAAGTACCTTTATCCACGGAGCCATCTCACTGGCCCTTGACTCTATTTTAAACTATTTCTAAGGCTAGCTTTCTTTTCTTTATTTTGATTTTATGTGTGTATTCCGCCTGTTGTATGTCTGCACCACTTGCACACACGGTGCCCGTGGAGGCCAGAGGTGAGTGTCACCTGCCCTGGAACTGGAGTTACAGATGTCTGTCTGTTAACTACTATATGGTTGCCAGGAATACTGCCCTCAGAGAGAGCAGCCAGTACTCTAAACCACTGAGCCATTTCTAGCCTCAGAATATAGTCTTCTTATATTTAAAAATCCACCTCATTTGCTGCTGGGAAATCAAGCCAGAGTCCTTGGTTTTTTAATTTTTAAAATGACATTTATATTTATTAATTTATTGTGCATGTGCGCATGTGCAGCAGTTGGCTCTCTCCTCCCAGGTGTGTCTCGGGGCTCAAACTCAGGTAGTTAAACTTGGCAGCGAGCACTTTTACCTGCTGAGCATCTCACTAGCTCCATAATACTTTTAATGTCTTGAGAGGAAAGAAGAAATCAACTTCTTGCTTAGTGTATTCTTCCAAGAAACAGATAAGTAGAAAAAATAAAACTGTGGAAAGGCTGGGAGATAGCTCAGTGGAAGAATATATGCTTTAAATACACAAGGCCCAGGACTTAGGAAGAAAAATAACAACAAAAAACAGCACTATCAAAACACTAAAAAAAATGTATATTTTTCCATATTTAAAAAGGTTAGTAAAGTGAAGCTGAACTGGGCGGTGGTGGCGCACGCCTTTAATTCCAGCACTTGGGAGGCAGAAGCAAACTGATCTCTGTGAGTTCGAGGCCAGCCTGATCTATAGAGTGAGTTAGTTCTAGGACCACCAAGGTTATGCAGAGAAAACCTACCTCAAAAACTCCCCCCCCCAAAAAATAAATAAAAATATAAATAAATAAGTAAAATGGGGCAGAAGAGACAAAGCAGCAATTAAGTGTATTGGCTGCTTTTCTAGAGCCTGGGTTTGATTCCCAGCACCTACATAGCAGCTCACAGCAGTCTGTAACTCAAGTCCCAGGGGATCCAATGCCCTTTTCTGACCTTCTCAAGCACCAGGCATGCCCATGAGGCAGAAGACATTCATGCAAGCAAAACATACAAACACATAAAATTAATTAATTAAAAATCTAATAATGTATTTTACTTTTAAATAACAAAAGTTATTATATAACATGGAAGCCGAGCAGTGGTGGCGCACGCCTTTAATCCCAGCACTCGGGAGGCAGAGCCAGGCGGATCTCTGTGAGTTCGAGGCCAGCCTGGGCTACCAAGTGAGTCCCAGGAAAGGCGCAAAGCTACACAGAGAAACCCTGTCTCGAAAAACCAAAAAAAAAAATTAAAATAAAAAAATATAAAAAATATAGAATGCTTCATGAATTTGCATGTCATCCTTGCATGGGGCCAATGTTAAAATTCTCTGTATCATTCCAATTTTAGTAACTATGTTACCAAAGTGAATCTACACTCCTAAGTGCTTACTCAACTTATGAAAGCTGAGTATGGTTATACATGCCCATAACCCCAGCACTCAGAAAGAGGTAGGAGAATCCTGACTTCTGGGCTACACAGCCAGTCCCTGTGTCAAAGAAAAAAATATTCACAAGATCTAAAAGGAAGGGTCTGTCCTGAAAGTCTCTCCAAATCAGAAGCAGTTCTTCTCATAAGGACAAATAAGATTGTAAAAGTATGAATATGAGCAAGATGCTTATGAGCCTGAAATCCTAGCTACATAGCAAGCTTGATCACGAGCCCCTTCTCACAATAGAACAAAGAATGCATATGTATATATGCATGTGTGTATATTTAAGTATTTATAATTGTATTAAGTAAAATATAAATATATTAAGTACATATATTTAAGTATTCATCTATAGTGATGTCTATTAATAAGCATTAACATTCTATCTATATCTACTACTTTGTAGCTTGATAGTTTGTAGTTATATCTTAAAGTCTAGTTCATAAGAACATGAAAGATATTCCTCATTCTAACAATTAGAGAAAAATCTAACTTTCAGGACTACCAATATTTATTTAACCAGTTCCCTATAAATGAACACCTAAGACATTTGCAATCTCATAGAATGGTATATTTGTTATACATTGTTATTGACCCCGTAGAGCCATCCCGCCAGCCCACACCTCAAGCTTTCATGGATTCTTTTAAAAAACTGTCCACTGTCCTCTCTACAAGCATGCCACGGCATGCATGCATATACCCAAACATCACATTCATACACATAGTAAAATTTTTTAAAGTTGAAATGTTTCTTGAAGCATTTCAGTATTCATTATTTGGCTTAGAGTTCTAAAGCACATAATACAAATAAAATTACAATACAAAACAAACTTTTCACATTAAAAATTAACAAGGACTGAAAGAAGTAATTTAAGGATTGAACACTAAGTGTCGTCACATACTTTCCCGGTTTCGGGCTGCCACGCGAGTCTGCAGATGGACTTGGCGTTCACCACATCGTTACACTTTTGTAGTACTGGCCAACTGACAGCACATGTCTGTTTTTTCAAAAAGAAAATTTACTCCTCTTTATCAAAATTCCTCTCAAAATATATGCAAAACAAATTTAACAGGTTGTTTCCTCCACTTGTTATGCCTTAGGAAAAAGCAACTTAGTACATTTTAACTATCACAACTAATTAGCCTATTCTGTTTTAAGTCCTTCAGATACATGAAGAGTACAAACTCTACAGGAGCATTTTCTGTGCACATTAAGCAAACACGACTTTCATGAACCAAAAAGACCAGAAAAGACCTCAATAAATTAAACATGTTGAAAAAAGTAAATAAATCTCGAATGGTCTGCCATAAAATGGTAAGGCATCAAAGTTATCAAAGTCAGAACTTCTTCCTTCAAGACTTCAGGCAGAACTGTGGCCACTAAGGCTTATCCGTGAGGGATATTTTCCTGAAGCCACAGTATCTGTGTGATGACAAACCCACTGATTGCCTCAGGGAGACCAGACTTTTTCCTCTGCCTGTCTGGAGAGCTTTTTTAAAAACCTGTACCAGGCTTGATTAGCATAAGCTTAAGTTCTATGTCACTCTCCAGATTAAGTGTGGCCTCTGTCTTTATTTCTCTATCAGCAACATCTAATACAATCTAATATAGGGGACAGTTATCCTCTAAATATATGACTAAATTGCCCCCTTTAATTTATCAAGCTTAAAAGTTAAATACTATTTAGTTCCTCCTATGAGTTGGTGTAAAAGCAATTATTGTTCAACATATTTATGTTTCTATCAGATTATTCTGGAATAATGAAAGCAATGCTTAATGTTACTCATAGAAACTGATTATAAAGATAAGTAACTATTTGGACCAATAATATACTATGTAACACCCAAAATACCATAGAAATGGGCAAAATGTTTTAAATTTAAATTTACTAATTTACCTGATCAGAAACATTCCACACTCTGACAGTTCCATCACAACTAGATGATGCCTGCAGAAATAAACAATGTATTTCTCTATAATTACAGCCATAATACCACTTAGAAATTGGTTCAACTAATAATAAAACAAGTTTTTTACCAATAGGGTAAATTTTTCTACCAATTCTTCCATGGCTTTAAACACATTGAAGAAAATGAAAAAGGAATGAAAGACTTACCAGAAAGGTACCCTTAGGATCAAAAGACAGACTTAAAACAGGGGCCTCGTGTCCTCTAAATGTTTGCTGCTGGCTGTTATCCATCACGTCCACAACTTTGACCAGAAAATCACTGTAACAGTGAAGAGGAAGCACGTGAATAAACGCCAATACAAAACCCTCTTCTACAGCATGGCTTAAACATTTCAAAACCAAGAGTGAATGCTAGAATTCTTTTATAACAACTTGCAAACTCTCACCCAAGTTTAGTAACTTGCTGTTTCATTTTGTTCAATAAAAATGCTGAAAATAAACAAGTCAAAACTGCTTACCTTGTTAAAATATAACCACTGCCTAAATGGCTTCTCTGGATACTTCTAGCTATTATTGCTAATCTAATTAACAGTTACAACCATTTTAGAAAGTACTATCACATCCTACCTCACAATTCAACAAGTTCCCCCCACCCAGCCATAAAGAGAATTAAAAGATTCTGCAGAAGCCAGGTGAAGTGGTGCACACCTTTAAACCTAGCAGAGGTCAGCCTGGTCTATAGAGGGAGTTAGAGGACAGCCAGGGCTACAGTGAGAAACCCTGTCTCAAAAAAAAAAAAAAAAAAAAAAAGAAAAAAGAAAAAAGAAAAGAAAAAGAAATACAAAAAAAGAAAGATTCTGCAAAAATCTGGATTTTGGTTCTACCTAAAATAATTTTTTAAAAAATTTCGGCCAGGCAGTGGTGGCACACGCCTTTAATCTCAGCACTCGGGAGGCAGAGGCAGGTGGATCTTTGAGTTCGAGGCCAGCCTGGTCTACAGAGCAAGATCCAGGAAAGGCGCAAAGCTACACAGAGAAACCCTGTCTCAAAAAACCAAAAAAAAAAAAAAATAACAAGTTATTACCTTTCTCTGATCTTTTTCAGCACTAGAAGCAATGTATTTAATTTGGTTTTTTTTTTAATTCACAAGTTTGTCCTCAAAACCCTTTATTAAAGACTTGGCAACAACAATAAAAGTGGACAGTGTCCTAAAACTATCACCCTCCTAACACTGCATGGGAGCTGAGCTCACCTTGACCCAGCAGCAATTTTAGTACCATTTCCATTGAAGACCACGTGGTTTGCATTTGTAGTGAAGCGTGTTAATATGCCATCAGGAACTCCTTCAGGGAATGTATAGACTTGGACGGTGTTATTAGAAACTGCAGTGACCAATTTTCCATTCTTAAAGAAAAATAAAGGTTAGACATGCTGGCATAACAAATCCAAATCAGCTAATAGTATCTCCATAATGAAAAATCCTGTAAAAACTGCAAAGCCTTATAAATGTAGTTCATGCCCAGAGAGAACTTATCAGTATACAATTTGTCTAAAGAAAACACTAGTAAGAAAAATCTCCTAGCTTTAGAAAACTTAATTCTACCTTCACCAGCCAATCTTTGGCCTGTAATTATTTTTTAACTTCCGGTAAGAAAAAGAGTTACATTTTAAAGGATGCCATGTATCATCAACATGAGAAGACTCACAGGAGGTTTGAGAAAACAGTTTCAGCGCAGAAGACGACATCCACAGACAAAGCCACTACCGCAGAGCAGCCCTGTCAACAAACACAACTATGCCTTTCGGAACAGGATAAAGACCACGGCAGAGCTCCTTGCTGAGATGGAGTGATATGGAAACATGGGTTGACTCGGACTATGACAACCAGAAGGCAGACGAGGAACAGATCATCCCTCAGAGAGCAGCAAGAGTCAATCCTGTTGCCTCTGAGTCTCAGGCTTCTGGCCTCCTGGACTGTGAAGCAACCGTGGTCTAGGGGTTTAAGCCACCGAGTGTGTGGTAATTTTACACAAGGACTACCAAACTAATATAAAATACCTCATTTACTTTTCCTTCCTTACACACTTTTTCATACAACACAATGCATGACTATTATTGGAGGAAAAAAACACAATATAAAAGTGCCCCGAGCAAAGAGTTTTCTACTCTTATAAAGTAATCTCTATTAACATACGGAGGTTATATCATTTTAACTTTTTCATAAACCCACACAAATTCGTTCGTATTTTTAACAAACATCACACGATACAGATATGTCTACAACTTTTTAATTTTCTCACTTGTTATAAACATCTTTCCTGATGCAGATATACAAAAGCTACCCTGTTTTAGTAGTTTCCTATCTATCTTGCGGCTCTACCAAATTATAAAACAAATTCTCTGAGAATTCCCTCAATTGCTTCCAACTTTGCTATTACAGTGATACTGGGCTGTAATGTATTTCAGTTGGTAGAGTATTCTCCTGGCTTTCAGGAAAGCCTGGGGTTTGGTCCCCAGAACTACACAAACTCAGCGTGCCCATAATCCCACCACTTGGTAGATGGAAGCAGGAGTTCAGGTTCCAGAGGACCATGAGTTCAAGGGTCCATCCTTGACTACATAGTGAGTCTGAGGCTAGCCTTGGCTGAAGAAGACCCTCTCTCAAGAAACAAACAACAACAAAAACAGGGAGTAGGGGTGATAAAGAAAGATGCATGCAATATATTCAAAACTTCTATAAGAAATACTTTCATTCTTGCTTCAGCAGTTAAGAGCACTTACTGCTCTTCCAGAGGACCTGAGTTGGGTTCCCAGCATGTAAGGTGGTTCACAACTGCCTGTAACTTTAGCCCTAAGGGACCTGATACCCTCTGCTGGATTGGACATGTAACGGCAAACACACACATATAATAAAAAATAAATCATTTTTAAAAAATGAAAAACTAAGTGCTTCCCCAAAGATATGGTACGGGGTAAAGGAAATGCAGCAAGGAGAAATTTATATTTTTATATAATTTTTCACGCAAGCATAAAAGTAACATGCCAGCATTACTTCACATCAAGTAAACTGATTGTACCTTCAAGGCACATGAAAATGCCTTTTCTCCCACATTAATGGACTTGGGATCATCGTCGTCCAAATCTTCCCACATCCTCACGTCACCATCACTTCCACAAGTCACAATAAAACTGTGAAGGACATGCACACATTAAATGTCACCTGTTTCAGAAATACTCTTTATGGAATGCTACTTTTATATATTTTGAAACAAAATCAAGACATTAGTGAATACTTTTCTCATTTTTTTCAAATAAATAAACATCAATAAAAGACTGTTAACTTCTCATTCTATAAAATGAAGATGAGTTTAATGTTCTCTACAGTTCCTCCTTGGCACAAAATTATTTCCTGTAATAATGTAAGAGAAAGTTGAGTACATAATCTTTGCAACAGCAGAGACTCTTTCTACATCAATCACCATCATATCCCTAGTACCAAGCAGCATATGACACACAGAAATTACAGCAAATATTTGTTGAATAAATATATGAGCTCTATTACCCAAAAATAATTATTAAAATAGCTGCATGCATCTGTTATAGCCTGTTTTTCAAGCCTGTTTGTCTCATTTCCCAAGTGCTTGTGTTCATTTTTTTAAATGTACTATCTGGATACATTAAAAAATTGCAAATTCACTGGGTGATGGTGGCCCACACCTTTAATCTTAGCACTCAAGAGGCAGAGGCAGAAGGATCTCTGTGAGTTCAAGGCCATCCTGGTCTACCGACTGAGTCCAGGATATTCGAGGCTACAGAGAAACCCTGTCTTGCAAAAACAAACAAACAAAAAACCCTGCAAACTAAATAAAAATAGTATAGGGCAAATGGCAAAAAAAAAATTTTTTTTAATTTTTAGAAAAAGGAGGAAGGGAGGGAGAGAGGGAAGGAAGGAAAGAGTATGAATAAAATGAATGTTTAAAAAAAGAAAATAAATGATTAATTTCTAAATGGGAAAATGAGAAGGGGTCATAAGAAAGTGTTTAGCCAGGCTATAATCTCAGTGTTTGGGAGGCAGAGTCGGTCTCAGCTGCATAAGTCTGTGACTCTAGGACACAGCTTCTAGGCATATGTGTGGACATATGTGGGATGGCAGTTATGGGGGTAACCACAGTGACGTTTGGATTCAAGGTCTATTCCACAAAGGGGAACCCATTCCTGGTACAGTAACCCTTTCAGAAGGTCACTCGATACTATTGCTTAGCTAAATTGAGTAACCTTAAACTGCCTTCCAAATATTTATGTGCATTACAAATGCTACTTTCAGCCTTTATTACAGAAGCCTCTATTTCCAGTGAACAGTAGTGAATGCAGAGACTCATGAATGCACAAGGCAGATAAGTGACTTCTCAGTGTTGAGCCCTAAACAAGGCATTTACATCATGTCCTTTAACGCTCTCTGGGCCATCCGACTCTTCTTCTCTCCTAGTCTCATGCCTACTCCTCTTCTTTCAAACAACTTCTCATCTTTCAAACGACTGCTTCCAGCTTTACTCAGAAAACAGAATCTATTGTTGACCACATTTACTCTCCATCCTACCTTCACTTAACACTTGTGAATTTGACCATGTCCCCTTTTCTCACCTACTCAGGATATCCACTACCCTAAATTTCTCATTCTCTATTAAATCATCTCCATACACATGTGTGTTGTAACCTCTCACCTGACCCCACATGCCATCCAATTCTTTGACAATGTCATCCTCACTAACTCCAATTCCTTCCCTTCTGTTCTCCTGACTCAAATACAACTATTCTTTCTACCCCACAAAACTTACACAAGATCATCAATTTCCTCCACGTTAATAAATCTACTATTCTGCCGGGCGGTGGTGGCGCACGCCTTTAATCCCAGCACTCGGGAGGCAGAGCCAGGCGGATCTCTGTGAGTTCGAGGCCAGCCTGGGCTACCAAGTGAGTTCCAGGAAAGGCGCAAAGCTACACAGAGAAACCCTGTCTCGAAAAACAAAAAAAAAAAAAAAAACAAAATAAAATAAAATAAAATAAAATAAATCTACTATTCTGTTTCAATTTGGCCCACCAAGGACACTTGATACAAGTACTTCCTCCTCTTCTTTTTCTAGGCACCTCTAAGGTCTCCTTGGGGGTGGGGTGTCCCTCCTCTAAAGTAACATCTAAATTTTTAGGCCTAGCCCTTGAACCCTTTTCTCACCATATTCATTCTTCCCTAGGTGATTTCAACTAAATTAATGGCAATTGGTATTAATTATCTATACATATGCTGACAACTCTACTCATATTCCCAGTCAAGACTTCAATCCTAACCCCTGACAGACATCAAGTAAAGATATGCATGCCTATTTCTATCCCTCGCTCACATTTTTCTGATTTCCAAATGTTTTCTTTACATTTCTCATTGAACATCTCAAAGAAATCCTACACTAACCTTGTCCAAAAGCAAACTCATTATCTGTACTCCCTGTACCCCTCTAAACCATGCTCTTCTTCAAGTGTCAAGTATTCCCAGTACCTACAAACGACAGCATAATTTCCTCAACTATAACATCCAGATAGGCAGATACTATCAGACATCTTTCTATCCTCAACATCTGAATTATCCTATTGATTACCTGTTTTCTCCATGCTTATATCCACTCTAGTGTCCATTTCTGCCACACAACTAATCAAAGCATCCTACTAATTCATTCTCCACGCATGTACTCTATGAATAGCTATACTCTGTTTCAAACATTCAAGACCTTCCCACTGTTAGGACAAAAACAAGATTCTTATGTGTGTACATACAAGTGTGTGTGTATGTTGTGTATATCCTTGTGTTTATATGTGTTCTTATGTGTATGGGTACAGGTGCATGTGTGGGCACAAGCATGTGAATGCCAGAGGTTAACGTCAGATGTTTTCCTCTATAGCTGTCACATACTGAGGCAGGATCTCTCTTGAACCCAGAAGGCATGAATTCAAGTAGTCTAGCTTGCTCTGGGAATCCCCTGCCTCCACTTCCTAACCACTGGTATCACAGGCCCATTTGAACTCTGGTTAGCCATCTCCCCATCCCCTCCAAACAAGATTAAAGGCAGAAGGCCTTGCATAGGACACTCCCTGTTCACCTTCACAGAGCCATCTCACGAAGCTCAACATCACTTCACCTTCTACTATGGATACCTTTTCATTTTTAAGCAAGCAGGGCCCCTGGCTCTACTGGTCTTTTGAACATATCACACTGCCAACATCACCACCCTACCACCATGCCTCCAACTCTTTATATTTCTTTTTTCTTTCTTTTTCAGGAGGCTGGGGGATGTAGTATCACTAAGCTACATCCCTGGCCTATCTTTATTTCTTAATACCTACTCAATCTCCAGTTCTCATTTCAAGACACACCCTTAGAGAAGTTTTCTGTCCTCTAACCCACACCTTCCCTGCCCATTTCCTTATCACTGCACACATCACTTAGTAGTTCTAAGTGTATTTCTAAATACACGTGTTTTGTAATTAATTTGTGCCTGATGCCTATTAATCCAAGAAGACCTTAACTTCAATAAAGGAAATGGTCATGGTTTGTCATTATCTCTAGCCCCCAGAAAGTAGACTCACAAATATTTTTTATGGATCAATGAACAAAGAGGTGTGGCATTGAAGGTCACACAACTTAACAGTACCTGACAGGAACGGCTTTTAGAAAGACAAATGGGAAGAATGGGGGCTGGAGAGACGGCTCAGGCCTGCAAGCACTTGCTGCTCTTTCAGAGGACCTGGGTTCGGTTCCCAGCACCCACATGGCAGCTCAAATATACTCAGCCACACACACACACACACACACACACACACAGAGAGAGAGAGAGAGAGAGAGAGAGAGAGAGAGAGAGAGAGAAAACAAAGAAAAAAACAACATACCTTCTGTTTTTCTAAAGAGAAGGGAATAGCCCTAGTAAAATAACAGTTTAGGAATGAAACAGAACAAAGTCGGTTCGAAGTCAGCAAGTTAAAAAGAAAAGGGAAGGAAAGGGAACAAAGAGAAATAGCATTACTAAACCCAAAGGAGGCTACCATTCCCGACGGGCTGAGGGATTTGACAAGCAGTATGCAGTGAGCGAGCTCATGAAATGAACATGACACCGAATGAAACTCTGCGTGGCGAGAAGACGCTCCTCTGGGAAGAGGATTTGAACTTCCCACGACAGAGGAAAGCAAACAAGTCTCAGGAAACAGACGTCCCTGTTTATCCCTCCCTCCCTCCCTCTGGATCGGTCATCTTCGGCTGACTGTACGTGCAGTAAATGACCGCTGACATTCACACCCGAGCAGTTCTTTTTAATTTCCAAAGACGCTTACCTTCCAGAATCATCAAAACAGACGTCGGTGTGTCCTTCCGTATGTCCATACCTCATGGGCTTCTGTGTGGCCGGCATCTTTCCCTTTGCCTACCTGAACCGTGTTGTATGAACTAGTATTTTCAGGAGGAAGGTCGGTCCTCTGCGCGCCACGCAGTCCTGTTCCCCTCACCCGAGGCGCAACAGCACGTCACGGCCGGACGGGGAGCCGACAAGCTTCACCTCTGCAGGCTCAGGCAAAGCGAACAAGGAGCAGGAAGGGTGCGACAGCCTCCCAGGCGAGGGAAGAGCAGTTCGCACGGAGCGGCTTCCCGCGCTCTGGCGCGCTGGCCCTGTGCGCATGCGCGCGCCGCCGCCGCCGCCGCCGCCGCCCCGCGCAGGTCCCGACCGAGGTCGCCGGGTGTTGACGTCAGCGGCGCGCCGCCGCGAAGCCCCGAGCCGGCGGCTGGGGCGGCTCTGAAAGAAAAGGTGGGAGCGGAACCCGGAAGTGGTGGCGGTCCCTGGAGGGCAGGCGGAGACCGCGGCAAGTCTGACACTGCACTGACTGAGCGGGGGCGGGGGAAGGCGCTGGCAGAGAGGCATCCGCCTGGTGGGAGCTACACGAGGAGCGGGAGTGGCCGGGCCTCCCTTCCGCACTTGAGCGAGCGAGCGCCGAGTGATGGCGACGGTGATGGCGGCAGTGGCTCGGACAGCCCCGGTTCAGTCGCGCTCAGAGAGGTGAGACGGGGGAAGGGTGGCCGTGAGGGGCTGGGGTTTTGCGCCTACCCTTCCAGGCTCTCCTCCCAGGCAACCATATTGGGCTCCTTGAACCGATCGAGCTCTTCGGGACAGGGTTAGAGACAGACAGACCTTGTCAAGCCTTTCTTCTTGACCATCCTCCTTCGTGCCCCTCACGTTGTCGTGTCTGTAGTGAAAAAGGATAGATTCATTCTGGTTTCTTGCAACTCTAGCTAAATGATGCTTAAGAGAGTTAACTCGGGTTTCCTGTTTGGATCCCGCCCAAAGTTTACTAAAGTGCGTTTAGATCGGAAAGAAGAGTTCTAATTTATATTGTTGAACGCTTCCTCTCATCCTTGCAACCCATAACACATCCTGTGCTAAGTAAGGTCTTGGCCCGTCAGGGTTATGCTTTTCTTGGTTCTTCACGTTCTCCATTATTATTAGTAAATTGGTCTCTGTTTAAAAAGTATGATTTTTTCCCTTAGTGTTTATCTTTTGGAAATTCTCAGTTTTTTGTGGTACCCACCATCCGGTTTCAGTCACTTATTTTTATCACCATTTTTCCGTTGTAGAGGTATATTTTTCCCTGTCCTTCAGTCTCGATTCATTCTAAAAAGTTGCAAGCTTAGTTACTTAAACCGTGGTATTCTTGCTCTGGTGGCATTTTGTAAGAACCAGGGTTCCAAATAGACAGAGGTGTATATGAGTGAAAAGAAAGAGTGGTTGGCCCAAAAAGAACCTGAGATTCTTTTAAAATACCCAGTTGTTAATTTTCCACAGGAACGAAGGTACCTGAGATGATGGTTTCTGAGTAACTTAGTTTTATTTTGAATTACTCAGTTTTTAGATGGACCAATTTATAATACTTTTGCCCAAGTAACTGGGCAATAAAAATTATTAGGTACAGGATGAGGTTCAAGTTGAGCTGATATTTATTTATATATCGAACATATCACGGTGGGATCTCATAGTAATGCTTTTCAGAGCTCAACATTCAGAAACCTGCAAAGAGGAACGAGAGTTATAGTTGTAAATACTTTAGACATAGTATCTGTACTAACACCTGATTTTAAAACTATGAACAATGTCAGCATTCCTGCCCATTCTCTCTGCCCTAGCAATCAAGCCTTATTCACAGGTTAAGATAATATTTCTTTTGCTGATTTCACGGGTGTGGATAAGCTTTAGCCTGAAGATTAAACAGTTCTAGTTTTAATTTTAACTCTAACCTATTGTATGACCTTGAGTGTGAGTGTGTCTTTAGTTTCCTGAATGTCAGATTTCTCACCCCCAAAGTGGAAATGATACTTATGTCCCGATTCTGATATGGGTACCAAAGTTTCCCAGATGAATTATTACCAGTACATATCCCATTTGAGTTCGTATCTGAATGAACTCACTGAAAACAATGCCAGAATTGGAGATTCAATTACACTGAATGTTAGTTGCCCTACTGTGACCACTTTAATATTCTGAGGTTCACAAATAGTGTTGATCTCAAGGGCAATAGGTTGAGAAAACATAGATATATTAGCATTTTATCAAAGGTAATATCTATATAAATAATGTCATATAAGCCTACACAGTTACCCAAGAAACTATAACAGTATTTCCTACAGCAGAGTTTTTTTACGATTTTATTTTTAATTCTAAAAAATGGGGGGGGGGGTTTGTGGGGAGGAGGGGAGAGGGTGCCTGCAGAGGCCAGAAGAGGGCATCAAATCCCCTGGAGAGTTACAGGCAATTGTGAACTATTGTGAACTGCAAGATACAGGTTCTGGGAACTGAATTTTGGGTCCTTTGCAAGCACAGCAAGTATTCATAACTACTGAACCATCTCTCCAGTCCGGCCCCTAAAATTTCTTTTTAATAGAATATATACTTGATGTGAAAATCATCGTTATAGCTGGGCAGCAGTGGCCTATGCCTTTAATCCCAACACTCAGGAGGCAGAGACAGGCAGATCTCTGTGAGTTCAAGGCCAGCCTGGTCTACAGAGCGAGTTCCAGGACAGGCTGCAAAGCTACAGAGAGAAACCCTATCATTACTATGGAAGATGAGGCTGGAAGAGAGGGTAACAATAACTGAGGAGAACTAAATATTGAAAAAAAAATATTTTTTTAATCTCTCCAAATGTATTATGAATGAATGTTAATAACATTTATCTGGGAGTAAATAAGACTTGTAGAAACCCAGTAAGGTACAACAGAGAATATTGTAAAAGTGCCTCTACTTCCAGCCGCCCAGTTCCGCTACAGGAAACAGCAGGCATTTGACTCTTGTATTGCCTTGGCAGCACTAGGTTGACTTTATCAGAGCAAGACGGATATTATCAATTTTAATATCATTTTATTCCTTGAGAATTTCACACATCGTATTTTGATCATATTCACCACCATTTCACTGTTCCCCCGATTCCTCCGAGATCCACTCCTACCTCCCCACCCTCTTTCAGCCTGTTGTCCTCTACCCCTGTAATAACTCCCGTTGTCTAATTGGTGTTGCCCATATACTTAGGAGTATAGGGCCAGCCACTGGAACATGGTTGCCACACCCCTAAAGAAACCTGACTTCCTCCCCTAGAAGCCATCAACCATCAGTAGTTTGTCAGTTCAGAGTGGGGTCTCATAAGTACCTCCCCACTCCATACTAGAATGTTAACTGGCTTGGTCTTGTGCAGGCAGCCACAGCCTCTATGAGTTTATTAATTCAATGGTCCTATCATGTCCAGAAGACACTGCCTCACCCCAGTTCTCCATGACCTCTGGCTCTTAAAATCTCTCTTCATCTTCCACAGTGGTCCCTTAGTTTTGGGGTGTGTGTAATATGGATGTCCCATTTGTGGCTGAATGCATTAACACTTATTCTCTATACTTTGACCAATCAGGAGTTTCTATATTAACCACCATTCACTATATAAAGAAACTTCTCTGATAAGGCCTGAGAAATGTGCTAATCTATTGTAATCTATTGGTACAGAGATAAGAATTTAGAAGGCAGTTTGATACTATGCCTGTTTAACAGAATAATGACAGTAGTTCACTCCTGGGGCCTTTAAGCTCCCTGACCATATTCAGTGGTTCTGATGTTGTTTTGTTGAATCAGTCTCACTCTGTGGCTCTGGCTGGCCACTAGGTAGACCAGGCTGGCCTTAGACTCACAGAGATCAATGTCCCTGCTTCCCAGATGCTAGGATTAAAGGCATGCTCCACCATACCTGGCAATACTCAATGTTTATAGATAGGAAAACTAAAACTCAGAAATGCTCTGATTCACCAAAGTCACATACCTCCCGGTGTCAGACTCCAGTTCTTTTACTCTCCAAGACAGGCTACCATACTCCCTCTAAATCAAGCTGTTTTCATAAAAATCAGAATTTAATTATGACAGGTCTTGGTCTCAGACTTGCTGTGTAGTCCAAGCTGACCTCAAGCTGGAGATTCTATTTCACACCTCCTAAGTCCTGGAATTAGAAGTTTGTGCTACCACACATGGCTTTTAAAATTAAAACATTAAAAAATTGAAATCTAGATTCACATTCTACTAGTATTTGGGTGAAGTGTGTTACTTACCTTAAATGTAATCATATATAATTATTATAAAGTAGTGAAAAGAATGATCTGTAGTTTTTGTTGTTTATTTAAAAAAAAAAAAAAAAGACCTGGCATGGTGGCTCACACCTTTACAAAGTTTCAGCACTCAGGAGGCAGACACAGGTGGCTGTCTTTGAGTTTGAGGCCAGCCTGGTCTACATAGTGAGTTTTAGGACAACCAGGGCTATGTAGAGGGACCTGCTACTCCTCCCGTGCCCACTCAAAAAAACCCCTCTTGCCTATTATTTCTGTTTAAATTTTTGTTAAGTTAGCTTGTAAGGAACTATAAATGTGTCGGGGAAGGGTGTGTGTGAGCTAGAGAGACGGCTCAGAGGTTAAGAATATTGGTTGCTCTATTGTCCAGGTCTAGAGGACCTGGGTTCAATTCCTAGGGACAAGATATGCAAGCAAAATACCCATACACATAAAATGAAAATCTTTAAAAGAAGCTATAAAAATTTTATCACTAAAAGTTTATTTTCACTCAGTATTTTTAAGGAATCTAAGCATTTAAAGCTTTGAGGCTGGAGAGATGGCTCAGCAGCTAAGAGCACTTGTTGTTCTTTTAGAAGACCTGGGTTCAAGTCCCAACATGCATCTGATGGCTCACAATTTCTTTAACTTCAGTTCCAGAGGATCTGAAACTCTCTTCTGGCTTCTGGGGGTACCTCCACACAGGTGGTACACATACCTGTACTCAGTCACAGAAGAAACAGCTTGTTTAAAGGAGCACACTTAACTAATGAGTAATGTGCTTTATGCTTTATGGTATTTTGGAAATACTGGAGCTTTTTCAATTTCAGAGTTTTTGGTTTTTTGTTTTGTTTTGTTGAGTTGGGCTCTGTGTAGCTCAGCTGACCTTGAACTCTTGATATTCTGGCATCGACCTCCCAAGTGCTAGGATTTCAAGCATGTACCGCCATACCTAGTATATGTTCAGATTTCCACGATATGTTGGTGTGTAGTTTCTAGCCTTAAATACATAGCCGTTGGTGCTTCTTCTTCCTATTTTTGCCACTTTTTCACCTTGTTTTTAGAAAAGTTCTCGGTGATACTTATTTTTGTTAATCTCATTGAATGTTGCTTTCATGCATTTTAATTACGACTCTGTAAAAATGTGTCCCGATTTACAAATGAGAAAATCAAGTTTAATAAGAGTTATACTTTTGGCTAGTTTTGCAGTGTTGGAGATTGATCACAGAGCCTCATGTATGCTAATACAGTTCTCTACCAGTGATCTGTACCTCCTTTTTTTTCTTAAACTTATTTGAATATTCCATATATTAATCAATACACACTTAAGTTTTGTAATTGAAAATTACAAATTAGGAGGAAAATACATCTATTCAATTTATTCCATAAAGTGTTTTAGTAACATATCTTAAATAATCTGGTTCTAAGAGTCTGTTGCTCAGGGCTGGAGAGATGGCTCAGTGGTTAAGAGCACTGACTGCTCTTCCAGAGGACCCAGGTTCAATTCCCAGCACCCACATGGCAGCTAACAACTGTTTGTAATTTCAGTTCCAGGGGACCTGACACTCATGGCAAAACACCACCAATGCACATAAAATAAAAATAAATAAAATTTTTTAAAAAGTCTGTTGCTCTTCCTTCTACTTTGAGGAAGCCAGGTTTTGCATGGCAGTCAGGGACTGAGGGCCAGAGTCAAGTGTTTCCAGATTCTTGGCCCCTTATTCATGGAATTAAAATAAAAGCTCACACATATTTGCAAAAGTAGCAAGGAAACTTTATTTAAAGAAAGCAATAAAAATATCATAATGCACTGTTGGGGAGCAGTGGGCCTCATGAACCCAGGTTCTCAAGGGCCCCAGTTATCATTTGGGGCTGCTTTCTGTGGGCTCAGAGAAAAAGGAATTTAGTTAAAAGGGGCATGGGGAGGGTGGCTTCCTGTTTGGGTTGATAGATTAGGTCATATAGTCACTTTTCTCCTGTACCTGTTTCTTTCCAAAATGCATCTGACTTTAATCATATGCACATCCAATTATGCATAGGCATAAGAGAGTAATAGGGAATTCTCTGACAATGAACTTGACACAAGTTTTGTTTTACTGCACATGTACCTAAAGTCAATTTACATCAGATCAGGACCAAGAAATACCGGGAATATATTTGAATAAAAACTGTTCCTTGGCCCATGTGGGAAGAGAAACCTGCGTAGTTGATTGAAAAGGGGTGTAGGCATAGCTTGATGTAGGTGGGGCCCCTGTGTTGCTAGCAGGTTGCTAGGTGCGTTGTTCAGAGAAGGGTATATTCATAGTACCTGTGGATAAGGGGCCTAAGCTACCAAGTCCATTATTAGAAGATGAGAGTGTGTGTAACACAAACCCGAGTAAAGCCCCAGGTTACTAAACTGTTCCTGGGCTTGCCTGCGTCACCTGTACTTCCAGCCGTTAGTTTCCTGCTTGCCCTTTATCCTAGAGTAGCTGACTTCAGTTGAGAAGTGTTTAGATACATCTCTTTATATTTAGTTCATAAGCTCATGGGATGTACAATCATTTTAATGTTTCCCAAATTCTGTTCTACAAAAAAGATTTGTGGTAAATGTAGGAATCTGTGCCTTAAGCAGATTTCTTTACTGAAGGGCCTCTGAAAAACTTTGTTAATGTGGGCTGGAGAGATGGCTCAGAGGTTAAGAGCACTGACTGCTCTTCCAGGGGTCCTGAGTTCAATTCTCAGCAACCACATGGTGGCTCACAAACCATCTGTAATGAGATCTGGTGCCCTCTTCTGGCCTGCAGGGATACATGTTGTATACATAATAAATAAATAAATCTTTAAAAAAAAAAAAACTTTGTTAATGTGGGTGATGGTCTGCCAGCGAGCACTATTCAGACTTGTTTAACAAGGAGCCCCACCTTTTTTCCCCAGAGTAGGTGTTTGAGTCGAATTGTTTTACTTTGACAAATAGTAATTTTATATACTTATGGAATACAATATGTTTTCGATGGATGTATACTAATGAAATGATTCATTCAAGTTAACATAACTTTTGTAGTAAGAAAGTTAAAAAGTCTACCTTATCGTATTTTTAAATATACATTACTATCAACAGTGGTCATCCTCCTACCCAGACTGTTAGAACGTTTGTTTACTGGAATATATATAGATTAAAGAATCTGGCATGAGCAAGCTATGAGTGGAAAGGAGAGTGCAAGAAGTGGGGGGAAGGGCAAGCGAGAGTATTAAACTAAGGTTTTGTCTGGGTTTGCCCTTTTTCTTTCTTGGTATTTTGTTTTGTTTTGTTTTGTTTTAATTATCATCCAGTTTAGCCTTGTGAGCCCTGGCCAACTCTTTAAAGGATATACTTTTAAATACTTTCTAGAAAATAAATGTAAATTAAATTTTTTTTTTGCTAGAAAATAAAAAGAAATATTTACTAGGGAAAGGATAATTAGAGAAGGAAAACTTTTCATCTCAATTTTTTTTTCCTCATGTACAACTTGTTTTCACTTTTTGATGTAATATTCCAAGGATTCCTCTGTTGTCTGCTATCCAACAAATTCCATTTGTGAAGCCTAAATGTTTATTCAACATCCAACTTAAATATCAAGCTATAATCTGACTGCTTTGGTGGAGATTGGGCAAGGTGGTTGCAGGTAAACTTGGAGTCACAAATTTCGTAGGAAAGGTCACAGGACTGAATTGCTATCACAATAATAATATATTTGTGAATTATTTAGTATGTTGAATTGCTCTTTGAATCATCAAATTTATTTTGGGTTAGTATTAGAAATTAGAATTCGAGTCTTAAATGTATATTGGCATTGTAGGCATAAGTAGCTCAATAAATAGTTTATATCCACACATATAAAATATGCTCTATTTTCCAGCAATATAGAGAATACAAATTAGTTTTCCTGATAATGTTTAACCATTTCATTGTTAACTTTTACTTGAGTTAAAATTACCTTCCTATCTTGCACAATAGAAATATTAGTTACATCTTTTGTTAGTGAAATTAGCATATGGACATTCATTTTTCTTCTTTCATCATTATCATGGCAGTTGGATCTGGGAACTTGCTCTCTGGAAGTGGCTCTTATGTAAACTTGCTTTTTAAACATTTGCCTCTTGCTCATTAAGAAATAATGGGTTTTTTTTAATGTCACTGTTTATTCCCCAGGGCTGTGTGTAACATGGCTCCCTTCATAAAAAATTAATATTGAATCAGGAACCAAAGCAGCTACTCCCAAATGAGTCTTTCCTCTTCTTTAAGAAGAAAAGAGGAAGGGGAGTTTCTCTCCAGCTGTTGACACTCACTCTTCAGTGTGTTCCATCTCTCGAAGTCTTGTCTGTGATTTTGTACGTCACCCAAACTGGTCACAGCCACCCAGTCATTCTGTAGCTCCTTTTCTTCTATACAAAGTTGGGTTTAAATTCCAAGAATCAGCTGGGCTGGAGCACTTACCAACATGCATGAAGCCTGGATTCTAACCCCAGCCTTGTAAAGAGAATGATGCCGACCAGAAGACATTTTCAAGAACGAGTGGCTGGCTGTTTGGAGCTGTGTTAGTTTGTGTTCTATTGCTGTGAAGAGAGGCCATGCACAACAACTCTTAAAAAAGAAAGCTTTTACCTGGGGCGGGCTTGCACGTCGGAGGTTTAGTCCATTTTCTCCAAGGGCAGGAAGCATGGCTGCATGCAGGCAGATATGGGGTGGAAAGATATCTGAGAGGTCTACATGTGGATTTGCCGACAGCAGGAGGAAGGAGACCCTGGGACCTGGCTTGGACTCAAAGCCCTCCCCCAGTGACACACTTTCTTCAACAAGGCCACACCTCCTAATCCTTTTAAATAATGCCACTCTCTGTTGACTTAGCATTCAAATATATGAATCACGGGGGCCATTGTTATTCAAAACACCACAGGAGCCATGTTAGTTTTACTGTGAACAGTATGATTGAATTTTTATATTTTTAAGAATTTGGAGATAGGTGTAGCAATGCACAACTTTAGATCTAGCACTTGGGAGGCAGAGGCAGGCAAATCTCTGTGAGTTCATACTCTTTTAGTGTGTAGATACTAACCTGATCTACATAATGAGTTCCAGACCGAGTCTCAAAAATAAATAATTTTTAAATGAATTTGGGGTGCTAGGGATGTACCTTACTAAAAGAGCATTGTGAAACCTGGTTTGATCCCAAGCACCACAAGTCTAATGAGGCTTTTGAAGGATAGTAGAAAAATCCCTCCCAGTCCTTAAGTGGGAAGATACAAGAGGGTTTTTTGTTGTTATTGTTTTGACATGATATATTGGTTGTTTGGTTTGATTGTTTAAGACAGGATCTTATGTAGCCCTGGCTGGCTTCAAACTCACTATGTACCCAAAGATAAGCTTTAACTCCTGACCCTCCTGCCTCTACCTCCCAAATACTAGAAGTACATTTGTGCCACCATGCATAGCTCACATGATGGATTGTTACTCCTTCTGTACAGTGGAGGACATTGTGAATATCTTTTGCAACATGGTCTGGACATCCCAACTACCTTTTTCTAATATGATCTTAACTGTAGCAAAGGCTTTTCTAGAAGTTGTTAAGAGGTTACCTATGCTATGGAGTATAAACTGTTAAAAATCAGCTTAGTAACTTTGGAGACTCACTTGTTAGCTCAGTAAAAGTGAAATTAAAACACTTGCCATTTTGGGAAAGAAGAAAATTTGATTTGGATTCCTCTTAAAAGTTTAACTTAGAACCAGGTGGTGGTGGTGCATACCTTTAGTCCCAGCACTCAGGAGACAGAGGCAGGTGGATCTCAGTGAGTTCAAGGCCAGCCAGGACTCTTTCACAGAGAAACCCTGTCTCTCAAAAAAAAAAAAAAAAATTAACTTACTTACTTTAAAACTATTTTAATTTTTATTTATGTATGTGTGTGAGAGAGAGATGGACAGATGCTGGAGGAGAGCATCAGATACCTTGGAGCTGGAGGTAAGGCAGTTGTGAGCCACCTGATATGAGTGCTGCCCAGTTCTTGTCCTCTGGAAGAATAGCCAGTACCCTTAACCACTGAGCCGTCTCTCCAGCCCCCAAAGCTCGACTAATTTAAATACCGTATCTTGAGATAACTTGCAACTCTGGTGTTTAACACAATTTTCATATTCATATCTCAATATAACATTATAAAGATTCTTTTACTTCGAATATTACAGTCCAAAAATCCATCCCCTCATCTTACAGACACATGCAGTACACTACACTAAGTGACTAGACATGGAGCAGGCTGGCCTGACTTCAGCATGTTAGGGCTCCACTTTTCCCTCAGGGTAGCCTCAGGCAGATTACCAGATGACAGTGAGTAATGAAAGCATCGTCAAGCATAGAATCAATTTCGTAGACTTTAACTTTTAGGAAACCAAGAAATGCAAGGTAAATTTTCTTTCTACTTTGAAAACTGTAACATGCTACTCTATGAAAGTAGGATTCCTTAGTTTGCCATGGTAGCTTCCTATAATCTTAGCATTCAGGAGGCAGGGGATTGAGAGGTGGATCCCATCTGGGCTACATAGTAAAAAGTAAAGGGTTCGGGATGTAGTTCAGTGGTAGAGAGCTTTCCTACCAGGAACAAGGCCCTGAGTTCAACCCCCAGCACACGTCTTGGGGAGGGGGCAATGAACTCCTCAGAGTTGTCATCTAATCTTTTTTTAATTTGCTTTATCACTCTCTCAGTGACCTTTCCAGACATTGATCTTTGACCTTGGCGTTGTCTGTCTTGTGTGTCAGGAGATGTCCTTCTGTCTTTTCCCCAGAGCTCCCTCTCCTGGCTGCATGTCTTGTTTAGACTTTACATCCCACTTTAGAGAACATCCTATTCATAACTAAGTGAAATTGTTGGTAAATAGGAAGTTTCATTTTCTCCTCTGTTTGATGCTTTGGCTCCTTTTCCTTCAGAGTAAGAAGTTCACCTTTAACCTCCAGTGTTGTTGAGAAGCATTTTTACCTGTAGTTGTTTGTAAGGCTTTCCTTCTCTGGGTTACCTCAGTCTCCCTTAGCTGATATGCTTGGGACCAGAAGTGTTTTTAAATGTTGTTTGTTTGTTTTCCCAGATTGTGGAATTTTTAGATATATGTAATGAGATATCTTGTGAATGAGCCCAAGTCTGAAAAATTCATTCATGATTTACATATATCTTATACACATAACCTGATGGTAATCTTACACAGCATTTTTAATGTGCCAGTGTTTTGCCTATAGCCAACCACGTGGTCGGGTGTAGAATCCTCCACTGGTGACCATATGCTGACACTTTAAAAGTTTGATTTTTTGGAAGCATTTCAAATGCTTTTACAGTAGAGAATCCTCAAACTATCTTCATTGCTTCTAGGATTCTAAGCTTTTACAATGATGTACTATTTAGCAGGCTCTTTGACTATGGAGACTCATGTGCCTCTGTTCTGAGGGAAAAAAAAAATACTGTTGAAGATAAAGGCAGTATTAAGTGATAGTATTGCTTGAAAAGTTAGGTAAAATTAGGATTTTATTTTAAAATGTATTAGTCTCTAACCACATCACTTGACTGTTGAGGTTTTTAATGTTCTGAAATTAAGAAACTTAATCATAATTAGCATGTTAAATGACTGATTTTTTTCTGACAGATACAAAATTCGGCTTTTAGTTGCAAAATATTTGGAATTATAGGACCCTGCCTCTCAATTCCTAGCTTAACTTTTTTTTTTTTTTTCTTTTTGGTTTTTCGAGGGTTTCTCCGTGTAGTTTTGGTGCCTGTCCTGGATCTCGCTCTGTAGACCAGGCTGGCCTCAAACTCACAGAGATCCGCCTGGTTCTGCCTCCCGAGTGCTGGGATTAAAGGCCTGTGCCACCACCATCCGGCCCAGCTTAACTTCTGCTTCACTTGAAAACACTTATGTAGGGGCTGGAGAGATGTCTCATTGGTTAAGAGCACTGACTATTCTTCCAGAGGTCCTGAGTTCAATTCCCAGCAACCAATGGTGGCTCATCTGTAATGAGATCTGGCGCCCTCTTCCAGCATGCAGGCAGAACACTGTATACATAATAAATAAATAAAAATCTTTAAAAAAAAAAAAAGAGCACTGGCTGTTCTTCTAGAGGACCCAGGTTCAATTCCCAGCACCTGCATGGTAGCTCACAACTGTCTGTAACTCCAGTTAGCAGACACCTTCATGCAGGCAAAACACCAGTGCACATAAATAAAAAATTTAAAAAAAAAAAACCTAAGTAGGGCTAGAGAGATGGCTCAGAAGGTAAGAGAATGTACTGTTTTTGTAGAGGACCTGGGTTTGGTTCTCAGCACCCATAGCAGGAGTCTCACAACCACCTCTGACTACAGTTCAGGGGACCTGATACATCTAAGCTTCCTCAGGCACCTACATGTACATGGTGCACACATACACAGAATTCAAAATACTTACATAAATTCATTATGAATTCTAGTATGTATTGCCAAGGGATGCCCTGTAGAAATTTACCTGCTTGTTTTCAAGTGATCAAGAATGTAAGAGTATTATGTGAGTAGAATACTTCTAAAAACTGCAAAGACTGATAATGATGTAACTAGTTATTGGAATTAATTGGCAAAACTCTTAGGAATATTTACTTGACATTCCTATTGCTCAGTAGTAATTGTTTACTTAATAGATTCATGTTACACTGTACAACTCAAAATTGTTGGTATTTTAATCAATAGAAATGGAATCAAGAGAAGAAACAATACAGGGTATTAGTTCTAAGCACTAGCTCATTTGTAACCAGCTCTTCCCATGAAGAATTCACTGACCCGTTGTGAAATAAGAAAAAGAAAGTGAAAGTCAGATGTTGTGACACATGACTGTAATTCTAGCGTAGAATTGGGGGCAGAAGCAATTTTGCAGGTTTAAGGTCAGCCTGGGCCACATGGAGATTTTTAGGTTGGCCAAGGCTACATTGCAAGACCCTGTCTCAAGAAACCAATAAAAGAAAAATAAGGGAAGGATAAATAGGCATAAGGTAAACTGCAAAAGTAGGAATTATTCCTATCCAAGCATGCGTTATTCCTGAGAAAGGACTCCATCATCTTACCTTCATGGTATGAGGAAATACTATCCCAATATGGTAGAGCAGTGCCGTAACGTGGGAACGGGATACCCGGGGCTGCCTGACAGCATGGCGGTGTCCTTTCATGGACTGATTCTGCTTTTGATCTTGTGTCCACTAGATGAACAGGCTGCTAATGACTTCCTTTCTTCTTTTTCTTAGATTCATCCAGAAAGTGCCCAGAAGAAACTTCCTGTCAGAAAAGCTGAAAATGCAGTCTTGCTAACACTGGGATTTGTAAATAATTTGTTCAAAATGGCTGAAAACAATAGTAAAAACGTAGATGTGCGGCCGAAAACAGGCCGGAGTAGAAGTGCTGATGGAAAGGATGGCTATGTGTGGAGCGGAAGGAAGTTGTCTTGGTCCAGAAAGAGGGAGAGCTGTTCCGAGGCTGAAACCGTATGTCCTGGAGAGAAGGCTGAAGCTCCTGGAAGGGGTCGAGAGAGGGAGCACAGCTGCTCATCCATTCAGCTGGACTTGGACCACTCCTGTGGGCACAGATTTTTAGGCCGATCCCTTAAACAGAAACTGCAAGATGCTGTGGGCCAGTGCTTTCCAATAATGAATTGTAGTAGTCGGCACTCTTCGGTGCTTCCATCTAAAAGAAAAATTCATATCAGTGAACTCATGCTAGATAAGTGCCCTTTCCCACCTCGATCGGATTTAGCCTTTAGGTGGCATTTTATTAAACGACATACTGTTCCTGTAAGTCCAAACTCAGATGAGTGGGTGAGCACAGACTTATCTGAGAGTCAAGTGAGGGACGCTCAGCTAAAGCGAAGAAACATAGAAGAAGACCTACCCTGTTTCTCGCATACCAGTGTTCAGCCTTGTGTCGTAACTGCCAGCACTGCTTCATGTAGAGGTGGTCACATAACTGGCTCTATGGTGAACTTGGTCACAAATAACAGCATAGAAGATAGCGATATGGATTCGGAGGATGAAATTATAACACTGTGCACAAGCTCCAGAAAAAGAAACAAGCCCAGGTGGGAAATGGATGATGAAATCCTGCAGTTGGAGACACCTCCCAAGCACCACACCCAGATTGATTACGTTCACTGCCTTGTACCAGACCTCCTTCAGATCAGTAACAATCCATGCTACTGGGGTGTTATGGATAAATACGCAGCCGAAGCTCTGTTAGAAGGAAAGCCAGAGGGCACCTTTTTACTTCGAGACTCAGCACAGGAAGATTATTTATTCTCCGTTAGTTTTAGACGCTATAGTCGTTCTCTTCACGCTAGAATTGAACAATGGAATCACAACTTTAGCTTTGATGCCCATGATCCGTGCGTCTTCCATTCTCCCGACATTACTGGGCTCCTAGAACATTATAAGGACCCAAGCGCCTGTATGTTCTTTGAACCACTGCTGTCCACCCCATTAATCCGGACCTTCCCCTTTTCCTTGCAGCACATTTGCAGAACAGTCATCTGTAATTGTACAACTTACGATGGCATTGACGCCCTTCCAATCCCTTCTCCTATGAAACTGTATCTGAAGGAATACCATTACAAATCGAAAGTCAGGTTACTCAGGATTGATGTGCCAGAGCAACAGTGATGGAGAGAGGTTAGGAATGTGGACTTGCATACATATTTTCATTTAATATCTTATTTTTCTTATGCCTCTTCGAATTTTTCTACCAAGGCAGTTAGAATCCAAAATAAAACTGCCCTAAATTTTAATTCCAGATGAATTTATTTTTCTTATGATACACTTGTTATATATTTTTAAGCAGGTGTCTGGTTTTTGTTTTTAACCATGTAAATTATATACTTTTCCACTTAATTTACATAATGGTCCAGGCATATTTGAAATTTCAAGGCATTACAAATACATTTGAATATTCTGTATTTTTTTTAAGTAATCTTCTGCCTTTCCTACATGTGGAATATTTTGCTAATCTATGCTATCAGTATTCTTGTATGGCAGAATAGTTATCTTTCCCATTTTCATTTTAAAATTCTTCAGTAAAGATGAGTGTTGTAATCCGTCCGTGATAATGTAATTGACTTTTGTAATTGCTAATAGGATTGTTAGGCAACAAAATGCTTTAAAGTGAAACTTAGTGTGTTTTCATTTTAAATATTAACTAAAGCAAGTTTGTTTGTTTTTTATTAATCTGGCCAATGGAAAGAGAATGTTACGATCTAGAGGTGCATTTGTTCGGCAGTATGGCAGGATTGTCAATAGATCCAAATACAGCAGCCCTTCACCCTGGAAGAGGTGAATAACATAATGCAACTTGGATTCCTTTCTTACTAGAAGCTTTACAGATAAAATAGCAGTATTAGAAGCTTGGAGTTGCTAAGGCAACTAGAGTTTTTCTATATTAATTTATGGACTGTTACATCTACTTAGCTCTTTCTTAGGAACTCTGGTTCCCAGGGGGACTTAGGCAATTTCTAAACAGCTCCTGTATCCACCAGTAACAAAAAGACCTGAATAGTTTCTCATTATTTTCAACTGAACTTAAATAAAGATGCAAACAACACGTGGTTCAGTATTTAGGAAGCTTAATATTGCTTTTGGCCTTCACAACCTAAATAATTATTTCTGTCTTCAGAACTAACGTATATTTTATGTAGCTTCAAAACAGAGAAGACATAGCAGTAGCTCCAAGATATAACATACTGGACAGGAAGACAAAATAATATTTCACATTTACTGTCTTAAGGGCAGCACAGTGTTTTAGGACCATCACTGGCCTGGAGTAACCAGTAAGAAAGACACGTGGACTGGTGCCCTATTTCTTTCTTCAGTGACTGATCACAGATTGCCCAGT
Source organism: Peromyscus eremicus (assembly GCF_949786415.1). Classification (NCBI taxonomy): domain Eukaryota; kingdom Metazoa; phylum Chordata; class Mammalia; order Rodentia; family Cricetidae; genus Peromyscus; species Peromyscus eremicus. Next base: position 73,879,225 of record NC_081425.1, on the reverse strand, counting down.
TTTCCTTGTGATAGGCCATCTGCCCTTTTAAATATTGTAGTAATTTTTATTTATTTATTTGTGTGTGTGTGTGACGGTGTCCCTCCATGTAGCGTAGGCTGACCTCAGGTTTGAGATACTACAGCCTGAGTTTCAGGATTACAGGTTTGAACCACCATGAAGAGTTAGTCATTGATTTATTTCTTTTGCTTTTCTTTCTTTTTTCCTTTTTCTTTCTTTTTTGTTGCTGTTATTATTTGTTTTGGTTCTGTTGTTGTTGTTTAGTTGGTTGGATTTTGTGTTTGTTTGGTTGTTTGTTCGTTTGTTTGTTTGTTTGAAACAGGGTCTCTCTGTATATCCCTGGCTGTTCTGTAGCTTGCTGTGTAGACCAGGCTGTCTTCGAACTCACAGAGATCTTCCTGCCTCTGCCTCCCAAGCACTAGGATTAAAGGCATGCTCTACCACGCCTGGCTAGTAATTGATTTCTTGATGCTAGTTCAGCTGTATTAGAAAACTTGCTTCAACCTGGATTGACAGGACATTGCCTCATAAGTTTCCAAGTTAAAACAAATGTTTCTTGCTGCTATGGTGGTGTGCACCTGTAATCCCAGCACTTGGGAACCAGAGGGATGGAAGTTGCTGTGAGTTTAAGCCAGTCATGGCTGTATGATGAGAATATGTCTCAAAAAATTTTTTCCTTAAATTCTTGTTGCTTGTATATTAAAGTAGCCTTTCCCAGTGTTGGGAGGCTGTTACTGTAAAGAAAACATTTTCTAGCAATAGCTTTTACTGATCATGGTAGTTCATGCTTGTATTCCCAGAACTTGGGAGACTGAGGCAGAAGGATTACCATGAGTTCTGGAACAACCTAGGCTACAGAGTGAAACCCTGTCTCAATAACCCCCCACAAAAAAAACCTAATAGCTTGCCAGGCAGTGGTGGCACACGCCTTTAATCCCAGCACTGGGAGGCAGAGGCAGGCGGATCTCTGTGAGTTTGAGGCCAGCCTAGGCTACAGAATGAGTTCCAGGAAAGGCGCAGAACTACACAGAGAAACCTGTCTCGAAAAACCAAAAGACAAAAAAACAAAAACTAATAGCTTTAATTTTTCACCAATTACAAAATTAAAATGGGGAAAATGGTACCATTCTCTTCTAGAATTTTTTTTTTCCTTAGTGGTCTAAAGATCGTCTTGATTTCTGTGAGAGGTAGCCACTCAAGATTGCCTCTTAGAGATGTAATGAGGCTCAGGCTATGAACACATGTCGGATAACTACACACCCTCCAAAGATGATGCTGACCCTTCCTGAAAGTGGAGTCTCCGACTACCTCATCTTTGCTGTGGCATTTTTGAAGTTGCTGAGATGCTCATCTTATTAACCAGAATAACATTTCCTAAGTCTCCATCTTTGGTGGCAAAAGTTATAGTGTGGTAAGACTCTACTCATAAATACAGCTTTTTATCAGAATTTGATAAAAACTTCTGTTTCTGTGAAACAATTATTTTTAATATTTTTCTTTTACAAGTAACTTTTTATCAGTACAGAACTATCTAAGGGATGACTAGCTTATGAATATTCTGTTACAAGGTAGTTTTATAAAGAAAAGTAAAATATAATCATGTCTTTTATAGTGGTAAAATTAGTGTTTATATGAAAGTCAAGATCTGATTAGCTTTTAATATACTTCAGACTGATTGCTTATGATATATTTTCTCTGGCTTTTTTATTCTTTTCAATTTCAAGGTATTAACAACTGTTAATATTTTCAGAATACTGCCATATGTGTAGCTTTGAAGTGTGTATTAAGTGAGAACAGGAGAGAGACTGATTTACGCTGAAATGTCCTATATCTTTCCTTTGGTACTTACTACAATGAAAAGAAATTGGAAAGTAGAGATTTGTAAAGACTTGAGAAGAGAACTAGTTATTGTGAAGGGAAGAGAAAAGAGTGACAAAAATATTAGGGAATTTGAATTTAGAGAAATTAGCCACTTTCCCTGTGTTTTTGTGAGAACATCTATATTCAAAAACTAACTCGTAAAAAAAATGAAATGTATTTACTGAGTTAAATAGCTAAAAATGAATAAATTTTATGAAGTACACAAGTCTTAAGTTAAACGGAAATGTTGTAACTCTTGAGTTGAATTTTGAACCATTTGAATAGTGTCGATTCCAGTTGAAAAGGTGTCCAGTGCAGGGCTTGGTGCATGCATCTTTGATCCCAGCACTTGGGAGACAGAGGCAGGTCTCTGAGAGTTGAATGCCAACCTGATCTACAGAGTGAGTTCCAGGCCAGCCAGGCTACATAGTGAGACCCTGTCTCAAAACAAACACAAAAAAGAAAGAAATGCAGTCGGTATAGCAGAAATGTGTAGAGTTTATTTGTGAGAGAGGATGGAGCTAAAAGAAACAGGATAAGACATTAAAATTTAAAAATTTAGGCATTACCTCAGGGAAAAGCCTTGCCAGGGAAAGGGAACTACTTTACCGCTAATAGCTCGTCTGGACCAGACGCTAACTGCCTTGGGAATCATCTGCACAATCAGGAAATGAACTTGACTTTCCCATTTCTCTTGAGGCTTTTCAGGACAGGCCCTTCTGCTCTTCACTAAACCTACATCTTGAGTAATGCCGGGATTCCTGAAATATGCTGAATGGGTTCTTTTTAGTTTCCTTGGGTTTTTCTGTGAAGAGTTATGTGATCTAATACATAACCATGTCATTGGCCTGAATAATTATATGGAGAGAGTATGTTAATTTAAAAGGAACCTGATAGGAATATTAAAGGAAGCTTTTAGACAGCCTGTGGCTAGATTTATTGATTTGGTGAACAAACCTGTATTCTTTGCTGACTTTCAGCTAATGGCTAACTGTGGTCAAAGAATGGCTTTCACTTAATGTTTTGACTTATTACAAATAAGATAAAGAATGTTTTAGTAATTAGAAATCTTTTAAAATATAAAACAAATGTACAAATAAGACTCATCATCTTTTTATAAGAAAAACACATAAGCCTTTATCATTTATTCATGAGCTAAAGCCATTAAGATAAATCAGATTATCAACTTCCTGTCTCTGAAGTTTGGGTTGTTTTTATAGATCCATGTAATAGAGCACTTCTTTCCTGTGAAACAGGTGCTGTGAGATCTCTTACCTTCTTCTCATTAAAGTATTTGTCACTTTTAACTATAATCAGAATCCAGTAGACAAGCATATTTTTATTTTGGCAGGACAAATTTCACAGACTATAGACTTAATTTTAAGACAGTCCTGAAGATAAAACAATATTTAAAATAGCCTATTTAGCCAAGTGTGATGGTGCACACCTTTAGTCCCAGCACTTGGGAGGCAGAGGCAGGTGGATCTCTGTGAATTCCAGGCCAGGGCTACATAATAAGAGCCTGTCTCAACAAAAAGAAAGAAAAGAAAAAGATGAAGAAAAAACGTAAAGTAATGGTTATCCAGTGGAAAAGGCTTTGGGACAAAACTAGCTCCAAGATAGTGTTTCTAATTTGTAATCTGGAATGGATTATTCAATCCTAAATCCTCGAAACGTAGGTAATGGTATTGTCCCTTGGTTTCCTGAAAGTTCATTCACTAAGAGATATCCCTTGGAGCACAGTTGAAAATAATTTCTCAGTAGCTATACAGTACTAATTGAGAATGATCAGTTTTCAAAAAGCACCTTTGTGGCACGTACAAAATCACATTCACTCAGTCTGTAACAGGCTTTCTTGACTTGATCTGATAATGGAACAATTTGGGTCTATGGTTCAAACTCTACAGTTAGATGATTGCAATTTCCTCCTGCCTTTCATAAGATCTGTGTAAAGTGATTATTGCCTTATTTAGAAAGCTGATTACATTTGCAGGAAATAAAGGTAATTTTTGCCATGGTCATAAATCAAATCTAAGCTTTCAGACTTGGGAGCCATGGTGTAAAACTCAAGAAAGTTTATTTAAATTTTGATGGCTTTGCTAGAATTGCATCATTTTTTTATTAGCCAAGTATGAACTATATACACTTGAATATACAGAACCTAATGATTTCATAAAGCTATGTTGTCAATCATGGTGTGTGACCCATACTATCTCCACTTTCTAATCTTGACAAACATTTGTGGGTTTAAAAAACTTGATCTAAATAAATTTTCACTTAATTAAATCTTCATGTATGAAATCCAAAAGCTTTGTTGTTGTTTTTTAAAGATTTGTGTCATGTGTGTTAAATTCAGGAGCATACCTTGGTACACTTGGGAAAGTCAGAGGACAACTTTTTGAGGGCCGGTTCTCCTGTGGTTTGACTGAGGTAGGGTCTCTCCTTGTTTGCATCCAGCTTCACTACAGGAGTGCCAGAATTACAACTGCCGGCCACAGCATCTGAGTTTTCACATGGGTTTAGGTGATCAAACTCAAGTGGTCAGGATTTTTTGGCACGCACCTTTACCTGCTAATCTAAAACCTTGGCCCCAGCCTTGTGGTTTAGTTTTTCAGTTCTTTATTATTATTGGGGGCTGGGGGAGGTGTAGAGGGAGATGTCACATGGCAGGTGTGGAGGTCAAAGTACAATTTGTGGCGTTACTTATCTCTACCTTTACCTTCATTCCAGGGGTCAAACTCAGACTGTCAAGTTTGTACAGCAAGCACTTTAACCAGCTGAGCCGCGTTTCCGGCCAGTGTTTTTGTTTCAGAAAGCATTCCTACCTTTGAATGAAAAGGAGGACATGACCATTCCTAGGTGTGGTTGAGGAGAAGGGTTCTATGGTAGACAGGAGGGAGAGAACCTCTAGAGGCATCTGGAAGGGTCCAAACTTGTAGCAGACTTTCTTGGACCACCAGCCCCCAAATCATGACACAGAGACTTATTATTAATTATGGAAGCTCAGCTTTAGCTTAGGCTTGTTTCTAACTAGCTCTTAGAACTTACATTGATCCATTTCTATTAATCTGCATGCTGCCACGTGGCTCATGGCTTTTTACCTCTCCTGTATGTGTCCTGCTTCCTCTGTGTCTAGCTTGCTACCCTGCCTTTCTTCCTCGCCAAGTCCTCTTCAGTCCCCAGAAGTCCCACCTCTTTCTGCCTAGCTATTGGCCCATTCAGCTCTTTGCTAAACCAATCAGAAGGTGCCTTAGGCAGAGACACATCTTCACAGTGTACAAAAAGATTATTCCACAACACAAACTGAAGCAGGCCATGGGGATCAGACCAAAAGAACAAAGGACTAAGAGGCCAAGAGCAGGCTGGGAGACCAAGAGAGCACTTAGTCAAGATGGCTGGGGTTATGTAGGTATCAGGCTAGGGAAAGGGAGGGGCAGCCACTATCCTGGAGAGGCTTAGGGTGGGAGGAACCACAGGTCCTGAGTTGAGACTTGTCCTGGGTTTCCTGGGGACTTTGCATACCTCATATATTCAAATCAAAGGCCTGGAAAGGAAAAATTGAAAAATTCATAGGTACAATTACATTTTGCTTTTTGATATATCACTTTTGAGTCCATAAGAACCAGAAGCCAGTCTCAAAAACCACAGCTCTCATCTATCGCAGTGGCTCTCAACCTTCCTAACGCTGCAACCCTTGAATACAGTTCCTCAGGTGGTGGTGACTCCCAACCATGAAATTATTTTCATTGCTACTTCATAACTGTCATTTTGCTACTGTTACGAATTGTAATATAAATATCTGATATACAGCCCCTTTGGGTCATTCGACTCCCAAAGGGGTCGTAACCCACAGGTTAGGAACCACTGTTCTCAAAGATAGCTCATTCTGGAGCCATTTTGAATGACGGTGCCAAAACACAAATTTAGGTTACCTCAACCAGTATCAAGAAGTTTTTAAAGTTTTACAGAACAGCAAAGTCATAAATCAAGGTAGGTTTAAAATACACTGGTGGGTACATTGGAGAGACAGGTACATCAGGATAGAGGAGGCTTTTCTATAGGCTTAAGATGCCCTCAGATGACATTCTTAGCTTTTGAATTGGTAGAAGCTAGTTGTCTGTTAAGTTAGTACATTCTGAAAGGTTTTTATCTAATCCCACAAGATGTTAGTTTCGACGGAGGCGGGTAAGGATAGGCCGCTTGTTCTGGAGGGCTAGAGCTAGGTAAGGTAATTAGCATCTGGACCTGCAACATTCCAATCTTTCCACGGCACTGAAATTCTAATTAGCCACTCAGTCTCTGCAGACATAGATTGCTCTCAGAAGTTGTCATTCACAACCCGTTTGGAAAGTCGTCCCCCTTCCCTCATCTTTTAACCCTCAATTTTGGCTGGACTGTTAACAGCCAGCTTGGAGCCTGGCTGCAAAAACCGCTGATCGAAGGGAGTCCAAAATCTGCTTCTAGCCACGGGCTTGCCTTGAGCATCCCCGGCCAGAGAGGTTTTCGTGGAGGGGTCTTTTGAACTCAGGAAGCGGTGAAGCTTTCCCGCGCTCCACCCAGAAAAAAAAACAGCCCTAGCTCCTGGAGCCACGCGGTCCTGCCTGCAATTTCGCGGGCGGCCGGCTGGGGGCGCCGGGCGGGGTGGGCGGAAACAACGGGTGGCCAGGCGGGCCTCCGCGCTTCCCTTTCCGGTGCCAGGAGGAGCCGTGTCGCTGCCGCCTCGGTCCGTCAGGCCTCCGGCCGGTTCTCCATTGCTCGTCTCTCCGGACTCCTCGCCGCCACTGTGCCGCGCCTAGGGCTCGGATCCTGCCGGGTGAGTCTGCTTCGGCGCCCGCGGGGGGCCAGGGGGCGCGGGGCTGGCGGGAGACGGCGCGAAGCCACGGGGTCCCCGGGGGCCGGGCGGCTCTGGAACCTTCGGCGGCCGGCCGCCTCGGAGGCTCCTCCCGGGACCAGGCGGCCGAGGGGTCTGGTGTAGCGCGGGTCGGATTCCCGGGGCGACCACGTCACGCCAGACTTGGTGGGGAGGGTGGGGGGTGGGGCGGGAGCGGCCGACCCTCCCCCACACTCCCGCCGGCGGGACCCGCCGGGGACCGGTTCGCTCCGGTTGATCCCGGATTCCCTTTGTTCGCTTAGCCCTACAGAGCATCTCGTCTGGCTCCCCTTGCCCCATGCCCTGCCGCTGATTGCTAATAAAACCGGCGGTGGAGGAGACCCGACTCCTCCTTTACAGGAAGGCCTGGCGCCTGAATAACTGTGCGACAAGGTTCTTGCTGTTGGTAATTTTACCCCTTCGTGAAATGACTCCCCGGGACAGAGTGTGCCGAGGGGCTGAGTACCGTTCTCCATTTGTAAGATTTAGGCGCAGATACAACGCTTGAACCATTTTCCTCCCTGCCTTGAAAACCGAAAGTAATGTTTTCACTAATCCTAATATTGAATCAAACCAGACCCCACCTTAGATCCATTACAGCCTGCTGTGGGTATACACACGTGTGCCCCCGGTGTGGGAAAGGCCTGTTTTTGAAGCCGAACCCTCGTCACCGGGGTCGTCTTCGAAAGTCTTTGTTTAGTGGTGCTCCTTGGCTAGGGAGAGTAGTTTTCCTATTCACGATGTGTAGGGGCCACTCTGTAAAACTAATTTGCTTCAGAAACTTTTTAATGCAGTTGCCGAAGCTGGAATGTGCTTTTGAATTGCAGAAGGAATCACGATGTCCATCTTCATTCTCTTAACTGAGGTTGAGTCTTGAGGCCAGTATGCTTAGGAATTCAGCAATCTTCAGATTTTGTAATTTATAAAGACTGTTATTTCAGAGGAGAGGTAACACCCCTAGACTCGGGGGCCGTTAACCCAGTATTAATAATTTGTAAAGTCTGGGCCGGTAGTTCAAGTAATTGAGCGTGGGCCTGGCCTCCTGTGAGGGCCTAAATTCAGTCCTCAAAACTTCAGAGAAAGGAAAAAAATACTGCAGTCGCAAATACTCATAGCTGGGGGTGAATGGAAAATAAAATGGATAAATACAGTCAGGTCACCTTTTGACACCAAGTAAGTTTTGTACCATACTTAAGACAGGAGGTTGCATTTTCTAAGCTTTCTGGTTTGAAAATAGACAAAGGTTTGTGGTCACATTGTAGTAGCTGTGAAAGGTAACGTATGTTGAGTTTTTGCTCTGTGCTAGACAGTGATTTAAGAGATTCGTTTACAGATTTATGTAAGCCTCAGCAAATCTCTGGGAAATAACCATTGACTCTCCTTCATGAGACTCGGCTAACTGGATTTGACCAGAGGACAGACAGAGAGTCTACTCCATTACCTTTGTGCACTGTGTCTAAATGAGAAAAGGGGAAGATGGGGCTGAGGAGTGGAGAGACATGGGTGATGGCTCAGGTTAAAAGCATGCACTGCTTTGGAGAACACTGGAGTTGTGTTCCCAGCATTTACATGAGGCCGCTCACAGTGCATGTAGCTCCAGCTTCAGGGAGTTCTGCACTTTTAGCCCCCTGCATTGACGGGAACAAACCCATATATATATATATTTGTAACTTAAAAATAGCAAGAAGGAGAATTGGATTGTTGCTTATCTATTTTCCAAGCACTGGTTTAGTTACTTGGTCAGATGGGGTCCTGTTTAGTTCCCATGTGGCATTACTGGCCCGTTCTAAGAATGTCCAGAAACAGAAGTGGATTCAAGTAAGCTATAAAGTTAAAGGATTTGGATCCTTGTCTAGAGACCTCTGCTAGAACTTGCTTTCTTTCAGTATTCCAACCAATCTGAACTACGGCTGCTTTCCACAGACTGTCCATTCTCCCTCCCAGATTTATGCAAACTGTTCTTACCCTGGAGCCTCTCTTTAACCTAATACTCCCTTACTTCTAGACTGCAGAGACACCAAGAATGTCTATGCCATGCCACTAGTTACCCCTAAAGTCCAGCAGTGTGTCACACTTGGGTTCCAATAAATATGAATAATTTATAAAAAAAAATACTAGGAATTTTTAAATGTTCAAGAATGTCCCATGCTTTTTTACTTACTCAGTTGTAAAATTGAATATAATCTGATAAATTAGCCAGTACTGAAAGCTAACTTAGATTCTAATTCAGAATCTGTGTTCAGTATAATACACTGTTCTCACTGTTATGAATTATTACTCGGGGACCCCACGCGTTCAGGGAAACATGCTGGCATACTGGGCAGATGCAGCAGCGGGCTGGACGGTTGGTGATCTACACCATGGGGCCATGGTGATGGAACAGCGGGTGACATGCACAACCCAGATGCTACATTGCTCGGAAATGGTTTATTATAATAGAGAGACGAAGAGAGGATAGGAAAGAAGCGGAGGGGGAGGGGGGGAGTATTGTGGGTTGCACACCTCGTAAGCGTGGAGGGAGAGAGAGCAAGTCGGAGTTTTTCCTTAAGAAGGGCTTCTGCTTCAGGACACAGGGTGGCCCCAAGGGGCGGGATCAGAATATTAACACTCACACTAAAATCACAGAAGTCCTGATTTTCCTTGGTTTCTCTGAATTTATATATCTGTGTGTATGTGTGTCTGTCTTTCTGTAGATTCTTGGTCGATGAAGTGTCCGGGAATTGCAGTTTTTACAGATGTTAAGAAACCTGCTTTTGTCAAAAAGGATTGATGTTTAAGTGTAGAGTTGGTGGCCTTCTGAAGTATTGCTTGCCAGTTGTCACTAATAACTCAATGGATTTTAGCTTTCTTTTTTTTTTTAATTTTATTTTATAATTTAATTTAATTTTACATATCGGCCAAGGATTTTAGCTTTCTTAAACTTTGGATGGGATGATTGCCTGAAAGACCATAGAAATTACTGATGTATTGTATTTTTCTCTTCCAGTGACTGGCAAAAGATACTTACACTATATTTTTCTACTTTTATTCCTAAGGAAATAAGTCTTTTTCAGCCTGGGAACAATGAGACCCTATCTAACAAGGAGGAAACTGGGAAGCAAGGAAAGCAAACAGCACTGTCTGCCCATACCTTGTTCTTGGAGGAGAGCCGGTGTTTGAAATAGTAATGGAGAGTTTGGGAAGTAAAAGCTTTCAGTTGTGCAAAAGAAAAAAGTGTCTTTTTTGAGTTTGAGCCTAAGATGTGTATGTGGCACAGGCTAGCCCAAGTTCCCAGCCCTCCCGCCTCAATGCCATGGCCTCCAGAAGAGTATAGGTGTGCCCCATCTCACCCAACCTAAAAATACTCCTGGTTCTAAACTTCTTTTGCTTTTTGTTTTGTTTTTTATTTATTTGGTTTGATTTTTCACCCTGGCTGTCCTGGAACTCGCTCTGTAGACCAGGCTGTCCTCAAACTCAAAGATCTGCCTGCTTCTGCCTCCCGAGTGCTGGGATTATAGGTGTACACCCCCACTGCCAGGTTCTAAACTTCTTTTTTTATATGCGAAAATTTACAACCACTTCATTGGCATTAGTAAAGTTGGGTGTTTGATATAGTATTTGAGAAAACCTAGGTGTTGTGACCTTCTGCAAGGAAGCTCCAGCATCGTACTGTTTACCTCTCTAGAATGGTGGGACTTAGGAGAATGGGAATGGGGCCAGTAAGTGAGGTGGACTGAAGTCTCATGCAATAATCCACTTTATTCAGAGCATCAGACAATTTATACACTGGAGGGTTAAGAGGAGTCACATGAGTAAAATTTATAATCATAAGGGAAAGCTGTATTCAGAGAAAATAAAATGTGTTTTCATAGAGGTACAAACAAATAACAATAGCCAGTTGTAATGAATAATCTGAAGTAAACTCACTCCTATCCCATCCAACTGGGAGGGGCACAAAAGCATATCCCAAGAACAATTCTGTGTTTTTGAAGGAGCTGAGGTCACAAGACTTCTTGTCTTGGTTTCTTGGAGTTTTCTCAGAAGCACTCAGAAATCTCCTCACATGACTCCGTTCTTACACCGTGTTCTGACATCTTCCCCCTTTTAATTCTTTTAAATGCAAGATACCCAGAGTGGTTTTGTTTTGAGAGATTGTAGATAAATCTAATAGTCATTTGATGCATGATATCCTATAAGCAAACAAAGTATGATAATATTAGAACAGTGAAATCATTGTGTGTAATACTCTGCCACCACGAACAGGAATCCAAACTGTCCAGTACTATTGGTTACATTTTATTGATAGAGAATAGCTTGAAAAGAGACTTATGACTCTGATATCTTGTAGAATGTAAGCCCATATTTGCCTTTTAATAGAAAACAAATGTTATAATGTCCTATGCAAATAGAAAGTGATTTAAATCCCTAGGAAAAATTAAACACAGTCCCTTCTTCAGATGGATGAATGAGTCTATTATAGTCTCAAAGTCCATTCATAAATACAGAGTCATTAGTGAAGGAACTTCTCCCTTGGTGCACAGGTCGTTAACTCGGCCCCAGGTTGGCAGACTTGACTTCTGATAATATGGTTGATACCTCCTTTTATCCTTTAGCTGGAGGTTTGCTATCTTTCTGGTGACTTTCAGTGTCTCCTAACCCTCCACTGCCATTGAATTGATGGTCCTCCAGCCAAAGAGGAATGCATGATCTTTCAGTGACTCCATGTGTGATGACAGATGCACACCCCTCCTAGTTTTCTTCTGGAGAAGTAAAAATAGGGCAGGTTAATGCATCAGCTTGTTCATTTCCTTCTGCAGTAAGACCAGGGAGGTTAGAGTTTCATACTGCAGGAGTATGAAATAAACAATGGATGTATATGGGTATTGACCAGAAGTTGTGTTCCTGTAGTAATGCAAGCATAACAACGTGAAGACAAAATTCAAGCAGTTTCTGTTGATGAAAAGAATCCTACAACATAAGAAGAAACTGAAACAATATTTAAGGACCTAGGAAGTAACCAAAATAGATAAATCAAAACAACCGTTTTCACCTGTTGGGCTGTCAATAAAATAAGTATCTGCCTGTGGGATGGGAGATGGTTGGACAATTTTCATAATCACAAATTCAGTTCACATGAGAAAATCCCATAGCTTACTAGCTAGCTAATGATTTCATATCCTTCCATAATAATACGCAAATTAAATCTGAAAATCCATAGAGTTCTATAACACTCTTTAAAGCTGATTGTTAGTAATACAGCAAGGATCAAAATCCATGTAATTGTTGACATCGGATCCTACCCTGATTTACTAATTAAGCAAGAAGAGTAAGGTAAGCAGTTAGTATTTTATGGCCCTTGTGGTGTGAATAAATCCATTCCAAAGGTTTATCCTCTTTATGCTCTAATACCTGGAGGAAACAGTTTAGTGGGGAAAATATAAGTTTAAAGGCAGTGAAGGTTCCACACTAAATACAAATACTTCTTTTAGTCTGGATTCAGATAGCTGTAGTTCTTTTGTCCAATGCATATCCTTCTAGAGTTTGAAATAGATTGGTAGTGCATGTAAACATTTTGATTTTGTTGAAATTGCACTGGAAATACCAAGCATCCCACATTGGGGCTGGGGAGGAATTGATAGATGAATTCTGTTTCCCTGCTGTGTCCTAGCTTGCCTAGGTTGTAAACTTCGCATTTTCATAGCCTCTCCTAAATCCCTATCAGGAAATGGGGGGAGTATAAGATTAGATTGATTGTCAGATTCCTCACCCCATGCTTCCGGATCGTCTTCAGGCAGTGGAGGAAACCTATCAAAAGGAGGCTCCAGTGAGGGAGCTGAGGGTCATTACCAGCATAGTTATGAATGGCCCTGTTTGTACTTTCAGTTTTGCCTGAACAGGGAAAAAAAATCTACTTTTTTGCCCCTTTTACCAATTTTAAGATTTGATCATCCCCCCGGGCGGTGGTGGCGCACGCCTTTAATCCCAGCACTCGGGAGGCAGAGCCAGGTGGATCTCTGTGAGTTCGAGGCCAGCCTGGGCTACCAAGTGAGTTCCAGGAAAGGCTCAAAGCTACACAGAGAAACCCTGTCTCGAAAAACCAAAAAAAAAAAAAAAAAAAAAAAGATTTGATCATCCAGTTTATATTCATTCAAGGAACTATTCATCTCTACCTTATGATTAATATTCTCCTTATCTTCCTTAAGCATTTTTATAACAGTCCGAATTAATGCCCAAGTGACCAAAATTGGATGGGGATCTTTCCTCTTGTTTCTATGCCTTATACAGTATTCTTTTGGACTCTGTCCTATACTCCTTCACCTAAAGTTCCTTCTTCTGGAAACCAGAAATACTTGCAAGCAGTCTAATATTTATGATTTTAATACTTGCGCTCCTCCTCTCTTTAAAAAAGAGAGGTCGGCATCAGGCAAAGCCTTCCCTGGTTTCTGTCCTGTAATTCTCACCTCCTTATGTGAGCATCCCCACTCTCTAATCTTGTAGGGACTTCAGGTCCCTGTTCTGGGCGCCGCTTGTCACTGCTCTAGAGGGGTGGGACCTGGGAGAATGGAGCCCATAAATGAGGTGGACTAGAGCCAAACATTAGATGGAATTGGGGAATCCCACAGAATAGGAGAAGGAAGGATTGTAGGAACCGAACCACAAGGACACCACCAAAACACGGCCCACGAAATCAACTAACCAGGACTCCTAGGGGCTCACAGAGACTAAAGGGACAGTCAGGCAGCCTATGTGGATCTGACCTAGGTCCTCTGCATATATGTTATGGTGTATACGAGCAGGGGGCTGTCTCTGACTTTTGCCTGCTTTGGGCACCCTTTATCCTCCTCCTGAGTTGCCTTGTTTGTCCAGCCTTGCTAAGAAGGTATGTGCTCGTCTTATTGTAACTGTTAGGCCGTGTCTGGTTGCTGTCCCTGGGAGGCCCGCTCTTTTCTGAAGGAAAATGGAGAAGTGGATCTGGGGAGAAGAGGAAGGAAGGGAAACTGCGGTCGAGATAGAATAATAGAATATATGAGAAAAGGATAAACATTGGAGGTGGACGAAAGTCTCACTGCAGTGGCCCACTTGATTTCAGAATCTCAGACAGTTTCCTCTCTGAGGGTTAAGAGGATTCACGTGAGTGAAGTGTCCAAACACAAGGGCAAGCTGCACATGGCAGACAAGCTGCATGTGGCTTCTGGGAGTGGGTTCCAACACAGTATAGACAAAAACTTCTTTAGTGTGTTTTTTGTTGTTAGTAGTGGTGGGATTTTCTTTGGGGTTTTTCTTTGTTTTTGTTGTTTTTTGTCTATTTTTGTCCCTAAATCTCAAACTAAAAGCAATAATCATGCTTAAACATCAAAAGCATTTTAGGAGCCTTAAAAACAAGATCCATAGCCGGGCGGTGGTGGCGCACGCCTTTAATCCCAGCACTCGGGAGGCAGAGCCAGGCGGATCTCCGTGAGTTCGAGGCCAGCCTGGTCTACAGAGCGAGATCCAGGAAAGGCACAAAGCTACACAGAAAAACCTTGTCTCGAAAAAACAAAAACAAAACAAAAAAAAAAGCAAGATCCATGTACAGCCATCACTATTTAATCTTTTATTATTTGAGTCCTAGTTGATGCAAAAGAGAAAGGAGCCGTTGGTATTGGGAAAATACAGTAAAACTGTTTCCTTGGAAACTGTAGAATCAACTGGAAGACTTATAGGAAATAATCCACTAATGTCATAGCTTCCAAAAGTAAAGCTCTGCTTAGGTATGGGTAACCAGTTAGAGAATATGGTCCAAGGAGCCTATTTTTATCCCCAAGAAAAGGAGCTAGAAACCTCTGGGAAAAAATGTACACTAAAGTGGTGTGGCAGCATATGCAGGTCCCAACTACTCCAGTGTTAGGACAGGACTGCTTGATCACCCACCCGTTCAGTGCCAGCCCAGAAACCCCGACACTCTAAGAAGGAAGCAAATACCAGCATATGCCTGTGTCTTGTTCCTTCATGAGATTTAACGTTTTCAACACATCAGCTACCTCCCAAATCCATCGATAAACTTGAAGGCATTTCTCACCAGAATGTCAGGTGTTTTGTTCTTCTCTCTCTCTCTCTCTCTCTCTCTCTCTCTCTCTCTCTCTCTCTCTCTCACACACACACACACACACACACACACACACACACACAGAGGGAAAATTAACCGTGAAATTCAGGGACATCTGAAGAAAATACAATGTAGCTAGCACAACTGTCTGCTTAAAATGTGAAGGTATCCTAGTTAAATGTGAGAGCTACTTGCAGATCAGAAGTCCTGTACCTGTGAGAAAATTGCATCTAGTGCCTGGTCAGCTGGAGTCAGGCTACATGTGTGTTTGAACCTCTTCTCTGCTTAAACAAGTTGACCTGTAAGCTGGGGTGACAATAAAATTTGCATTGTAGAGAACATCCCTGTTCGCAGTAAGCATTCAGTAAATACTATTTTTAGTGACAACACAAGTGTTTTAAAGGTAACTTGTCCCATTAATTGAGAAGGAGTGGGTTATTTATTTATTAACTCAGAAGAATTAAGAAATAGTAAACACATTAAACCATAAACATACTCAACTTGTTGATCATAAAATTGAGACATCAAAAGTAGAGACACCTCTCCCAGCTTGGGCTTAGGTTTTGGTGGCATGGCTAAACACACCAAGAAGGTAGGGATTGTCGGAAGATATGGGACCCACTATGGTGCTTCCTTCTGGAAAATGGTGAAGAAAATTGGAATCAGCCAGCACACCAAGTACACCTGCTCCTTCTGTAGCAAAACCAAGATAAAGGGATGAACTCTTGGCATCTGACACTGTGGTTCCTGCATGAAAACAGTGGCTGGCGGGGCCTGAACCTGCAACACTACCTCTGAGGTCACAGTGAAGTCTCCATCAGAAAACTGAAGGGACTGAGAGACAAGAAGTGCTACTGTTTGAGACCGCCTAGCCTCTAACAAATGAGTTCATTTACATAACAAAAATCCAAGCAGAGACAGATGAATAAATACCATTAAGAGAGTTAAAAGGGCTTTTGCAGAAAGTTTTTGTCTCACGGAACAGCTTTCTTGCCATCTAACAAAATGGTTTGGTGGAGTGATGTATCACTAAGTGTTAATGACAAGGGAAAAAGAAGACCTGTTTTCTTCTAGTGATACACAAGGACTAGCAAATTCAGGGCTGAAAGTGACATCGGGGGTCGGTGACCAGAAAGGAATGGAAGTGTATCTTGTTTGTAGTGGGCCAAGCTTAAGGTGAACACTTACCTTTGTACTTTATCCAGTGTTGATTATACTTCAACTTGAAAATTGGTACGGGGTGGGGCACCACATAAACCAGACATCATGGCAGGAGGCTGGGAAATTCGAGGTCATTCTCTGTTATAGATCAAGTTCAAGGCCAGCCTGATATACAGAAGATCCTGTCTCAAAAATAAATATATAAATATAGATTGTCCGGCACGAACACTTGCCCTGGATTCCCTGTCTAATACAGTAATGCAAGTGGTCCATTCAGTGATGGCAGAAGAATCACAGGAAGTGAATATAATTGGGGCCTTGGGTTTAAAAAGATGGCTAATCTGTCATGATTTAAAGCAGGTTATAAAGCTTTGGTAATATCCAGAGGTTTCGTTTGTTTGTTTGTTTGAAGTTTAAAGGATACAGCATAAATTTGAATAGGTTGTGCTAGGTAGATTAGGTAAGCTTGCATGTTTGACTCTATTCCACTTCTGGTGCTTTTTCTTGATTGTACATAGTTAGACTTGAGGAGAGATGAGTGTATGTTTGCTATGCCAGTGCTCAACCTATCCTGCCACAGTCAGCATAACAAGTAGCATTATACAGACTGAGCAGCTTACATTTAGGAATATATATGTATATACACATACATGTAACAATAATTGTTTTTTAAAAGAGACCATGAATTTAAAAGAGCAAGAAGAGGTATATGGGAGGGCTTGGAGGAAGGAAGGGGGAGATTAATTATAATCTCAAAAATAAAATGTTTAAGAAGCTGAGCAAGTCAGTAAACAGCATTTGTCCACGGCCTCTCCTTCAGTTCATAACACTTGGATCCTGCCTTATTTCCCTCAGTGATGGACTATGACCTGGGAGTATAAGATAAAATATACCCCACCCTGCTGTCAAAAAACAAAATCAAAATGTACCGTAAATTGTGGTTCAAGCTGAGCTGTAAAGTCTACACTTGGTCATGTGAGAGATTCAAGGAGTTTCTACCAAGGATCTCTTGGTGATGCAGGATCGCTTGAACCCAGGAGTTTGAGGTTAGCTTGGACAGTGAGAACCCACAGGTAGATAATTCAGTCCTGACAAGAATCAAGTTGGTATGGTCATCTCAATTTTAATAGAAAAATTTTCCTATATAGAAGAAAACATAAATGAGAAAGATTCCATGTAAGTAAAATGTATACACAAAAAATTCTTTCTAAAATGTATAAAATACAAATACTAATTTTGAAATTTTCTTTTTTTAGGAAAATGTCAGATGAATTTTCGGTAAGTTGAACCTTGCTAAGTTTTATTGTTTTGTTTTCTTTTCTTTTTTCTTTTAAGAACATGATACTGCCCGGGAAGGTGGTATACGCTTGTAATGTCAGCTCTATAGAGATTGGGACAGGAAGCTTGTGAGTTCCAAGCAATCTTGGGCTATTCAGTGAGACTCTGTCTCCTTATAAATAGTGGACAATGTCAAACAAAATAAACCACATGGTCCTAACTGTAAGGCATCTATGGCTTTTTAACTTAAAAAGATACATGCTTGGACTTTAGGCATATTTTTTTTTCAGATTTATTTTTATTTATGTATGTGTATAAGTGTTTGTCCAGTTCCAGGGGTCCAATACCCTTTGGCCTCTGCCAGCCCCAGGCATGTGTGTTATTTGTATAAACTCATGAAGGCATGCATGAGTTTGCTTTCATGTTGCTGTGATAAAGAGCATGACAGAAAGCAACTTGGAAGGAGAAGCTTGCCCTCATCTTGGAGCTCACAGTCCGTCATGAAGGGAGGCCAGGGCAGGAACTCGAGGCAGGAACTAGAACATAAGCCATGGAGGAACACTGGCTTGCTCCCTGGAGCCACATTCAGCTTCCTTTGTTAGATTTCTCAAGACCACTTTCCCAGGCATGGTACTTACCACGGTGGGCATTAATCAAGAAAATGCCTCACAGGTTTGCCTACAGGCCAGTCTTACAAAAGCATTTTCTCGATTGGAGTTGACTTTTTTCTGAGGTGGCCCCAGCATGTGTCGAGGTGGCAAAACAAACCAACCAGCATGCACACATACATAAAAATAAGTTGTTTTGTTGAGGGTCCACTTGGGCTACATGAAACCTTGTCTCAAAAATAATGTATTTTACTTTAAACTGTATTTACAACATTACGTAAATTGCCTCATTTAATGCAGAACTTAACCCCAAAACTGTTCTTGAAACTGAAAAAGTAAAGGTTGAGAGTTGAGTGTAGAGATTGTATCCTGTCCTATTACCATACTGCATTCTATTTACAGTGCTCAGAAATGAAACACAGTAGAACTAGCTGTATTTAGATAAGTTGAGCTTTGGAGAATTTGCACTGTGAAGTTAATGTTCAAGATAACACCTCAAGTGCTTTTTTTAAGATGAGTAATTTAGTCTTTGAAGGTGCCACTGGGGCTTGTAATCCCCGGGTATTGTGTGTAGTTTGTATGGGATTATCGCCATGTTTGCTTTGACTTTTGCTTTGACTTGCCCCTGGATAAGACAGATAAGACATATCTATTTTGTATTCCAGTTGGCAGATGCGCTGCCTGAACCATCCTCTGCCAAAACGTCTGCTGTGAGCAATACAAAAGCTGGCCAGTCTCCTCAAGGCTGGCCAGGCTCCAACCCTTGGAGTAACCCAAGTGCTCCACCTGCTATGCCGTCTGGACTCCCACCAAGTGCTGCAGCACCCTCCACTGTGCCTTTCGGACCAACACCAACAGGAATGTATCCCTCCATGCCTCCAACTGGACTACCGCCAGGACCCCCAGCACCCTTTCCTCCCTCTGGACCATCATGTCCCCCACCTAGTGGTCCTTATCCAGCCCCTACTGTGCCGGGTCCTGGCCCCACAGGGCCATATGCTACGCCAAATATGCCCCTTCCGGAGCTACCTAGGCCATATGGTGCACCCACAGATCCAGCTGGTACTTTAGGTCCATGGGGATCCATGTCTTCTGGACCTTGGGCACCAGGAATTGGGGGGCAGCATCCTAATATGCCATATCGATCTCCAGGGCCATATCCCACTCCTCCTCCTCCAGTGTCAGGAGCACCGCCTGTTCCATGGGGCACTGTGCCACCAGGAGCCTGGGGACCACCAGCACCATATCCTGGCCCTGCAGGATCATATCCCATACCAGGACCCCATCCTGTTCCAAATAATCCTTACCAAGTGCCTTCAGGACCTTCTGGTGCTCCACCAATGCCTGGTGGCCCCCATGTAAGTGTTGCGCTTGTTATTGACTATGTAGTCAAAGTCACATTGGCAAACTGGGAGAGTATTCTAAGTGACAGAGTAGAGAACTTCTAATACATGGTTGTGAATCTATACACTGAGTAAATGTAAGCACTTCGGGTTCAGGTGCAGCATTTCAAAGAGCAGAAGTATTCCTGCTATTAAAAAAAGCAAGGGAAGATCTCAGAGATCCCTAAAGACATTGGACTATGATGAGCAGTATGCTCCTCAGGACCCTTAGATGACTGAGACGCATGTCTTGGGCTGTGTTGTTGGGCAGAGCGGCTATTTTACAATTCTTGGTGTCCTTTTACTGCATCACATCAAAGAGCAGCTCGAGAAAATGCTTGTCTGGGTTGATGGAGAGAACATGGGGCACTGAATATATAATAGATACTGCCCATGTCACACAGTTCTCCCTGGGTTTTTTGTTTTGTTTGTTGGGTTGGTTGGTTGGTTGGTTGTTTTTGGTTTTTTTGTGTTTGTTTGGGGGGTTTTTTAAGACAGAGTTTCTGTGTAGCCTTGGCTGTCCTGGAACTCACTGTAGACCAGGCTGGCCTTGAAGTCACAGATTCTCCTGCCTCTGTCTCCTGAGCACTGGGATTAAAGGCGTGCGCCACCACCGCCTGGCCCCCTCCCTGGTATATTTGAGCCTGGCACTACGCCACTATTCTTAGAAAGCAGTCTGTTAACTCCTAAACCACCAGATAAGTAAACACATCTCTACATTGAGTAATTAATAACCATCTCAGCTCTGAAGACAAACATTCTTAGTAAAGTAAATTTCTTCCGGGATTTCATTAGTACAATTTCTTGCTATATTCTCTCCCCGACGCCCCCCTCCCATTTTTTTCTTGCAAAGTATGCCACAGCATTCTTGATGTTTGCATTTATTATATAGTAAGTTTATTTTAAGCCACCATAAAGTTAATAACTACATGTACTGATTATATGTGGGAGGCACAGAGGTCGTTGTGCTCACAGATAAGCAGTAGGGGAACCAGGAATGTTAAACACACTGGGTTGTCTCTTCAACAGGAGAGACATATAACCTGTGTTCTGCCCAGAAGACTGGGAGCAGACGTGGTTAATAGCCTGGTGACCTTTGTGCTATCTGAGTGGCCAAGGGCCATGCTGAGATGTTTCTCAGCCATTGAATATTTTAACGGATTGTGCATGTTGTGTTCAAACTGTTCTCTGTTAGAAACTGCAAGACTTAAACCTATGCCCACTACTGACGTCACTTCACAGTTATTTCTCTCCCTTCAGCCATCTATATGACAACAAACTCAACCTTGTGTTATAACTTGTATCCATGCTCATTCTGATTTACCAGGTCCAGTAACATCTACTGGTGCTCAAGCTAATGTGCTGGCTGCCTCCTCATCCCTAATTCTTTTCAGGTCACTCAGAATGCTCATGAACTTCATCAAAATACAGAATCTTTGCAGGTGTAATCCTCTACCTTGTGACCAAGCTCAGCAGATCATCAGAACCTGTCCTTGTTAAATTCTTTCACCCCACTGCTATCTGCTAAAGGAATTAATTTCTGAAGTGTTGAAATCTAATGCCATTTGGCAAACAGATATACTCTTCTCTCAGAATTTGGACGTCTAAAATATATTGAAACTTTTTCTAATGTGATTGTTGCTTCTGCTCACAGGGGTGAAACAACCTTGGATGCCATTGTTCATTTATTATATACATTTTCCTCTCTAGGACTCCCATTGCAATTAAAAACTGATAATGGTCCTGCTTATACCAGCAAATACTTTAAAGAATTTTGGAATTTATGGAATATTAATAATGTTACTAGAATCCCTTATAATCCACAGGGTCAAGCTATTGTGGAACAACACCACCAGGTACTTAAATGGCAAATTTTAAAAGTAAAAAGGGAGTATAGACACTCACCTAAATCCCCACACACTATGCTACATGTAGCTCTACTAACTTTAAATTTTTTCACTTTAAAGGATAATATTTCTTCTGCTGCTCCAAAGCATTTTGCCATAAAAGAGACACAGCCTAAAGTATAGGTTAAATGGAAAGCTCTAGAGGCTAATGAGTGGAAGGGCCCAGTGTTCATCTAACATCAGGGGCAAGGTTATGCTTGTGTTTTTCTAGAAAGTCAATGAAGTTCCAGGTGGCTCCCATTCTGATGTATCTGACCAGGAGAGCAGCCCAGAGTCCACTGGACAAATGAAAGTTCTCAAGGTAGACAAGAAAGCTATCAAGAAGCGGAATCCCAAGAGGAAGAATTGTAAGCCAATAACTTGGGGAGACATAAAGAATTTAACTCAACAAGCTGAGACCTTGGGGAAAGAACAAGGACACAGTACAACTGACCCCAAAATGATGCTGTTATGTTTAATGGCTATATTACATGTTAATTCTCAGCGTGACCCTTCAGATCCCAAATGACTTTTTGTTGAGGGAGGTAAAGGTATACCTGTAATAAACAGTATGATGTTGTTTTGCCATGCTAAGGATTATTTACTTCTTTGGGACCAGTTGTCTGGACAAAAGAAGATACATAAATATTTAGTCACATGAATGGAGGATATATTGGTTGGACTAATCAAAGAGATAAGTCCAAATGGAATAATACAGATTTTAGCATAACTAAGTACTCTTTCGAAAGCTCTGAGAGTGGAAATTATAGTTGTATGAAGATTTTTAAAAAGGAATTTCTGATGTATTGCTTACTAGAGTTGATATTATTGTACCTAGAATAGTGCTATCTGTTGCCAATGGCTTAGAAAATAACCTAGCTTCATTTGGTGCATATCAGTCAACAAGACCAATCTTTTTGTACAGAGGAGACCCGTCTGTCCTGGGCTCTTAAAAAGAAATTTATATAACATAGAAGTTACTCATGCATTATTCACAACTAATAGGGGACAAAATAGAATCTACCAATGCCAATATTCATAGGGCTCCCCCTGACAGTCCTGTCAGTAGTGGGTTTTTGTTTGTTTTTGGTTTTTTTGTACATTGTTTCTGCTTTAAATGTACTTCTATCCCTCCTTATTGCAATTTCACGTCTAATCATACTCTTCCCTCTGGTAAACAACTGCCTTTTCGATGGACGCTTTTTTAATAATGCAAATGCTGCTTGTAGTGACCTTCCTGCGGGTTGTAAAGGTTTATGTGGGAGAGGCCATATTACATCCATTTTGTTCAGTAGATCTTTGCAATCGATAATAGAATAGAGAGCTCTTCCTGAAAATTGTGATGATTCTTTGCGTCTATTGCATCCTGTGGTAGTTACAGCCACTAGAGCTTTTTTATTACCAGTTCCAGAAGTGATTACTGTAACACAAGGAGAGGTCTCAAAGATGGCCTGTCTGATTAATAAAACTACTAATATTACAACAAATATGTTAGCAGAAAATTTGTCAGAGATGGGTGGATTGAGAACCACAGTTTGACAAAATAGAGCTACCATGGATTATTGTTGCTGAGATATAATCATAGTTGTCAATAATTTTCTGGGGTGTGTTGCTTTAATGTATCAGATTTTTCTCATACTATCATTGATAAAATTAATGATTTGCATAGAGATAAAATCTCACAGGTGACCTTTGAATGGCTGTCATGGTTAAGATAGCGTTCCTCTTTCTTTGGTCCTCCGTTGGCTATTCTTATAATTCTGTTATGCTTGCCTATATAAACTAGCCATGCAAACAGTGCATTTAACCTTGACCACAATTTTTCTTTAAAAATTAAAAAGGAGGAGATGTGGAAGCGCTAGGGGAACCAGGAATGTTAAACACACAGGGTTGTCTCTTCTAAGGAGGAGATGTATAACCTGTTTTCCACCCAGAAGACTGGGAGGAGATGTGGTTAATAGCCTGGTGACCTTTGCGCGATATGTGTGGTCAAGATCACACTGGGTCCTCCCCCAGACGTTTACCGTGAACTTGTCAATCTGTAAGATTCATCTTTATGTAAGATGTCATATGTACTTTACAGAGTGTTTCTATGTTCTCCTGTCTTAAGCGTCATTGTACACATGGGACTGAGTTATTTATCACCAAGAAATCTTTCACCTAAATTGCACTGTACTTAAGTATGCCTAAAATAAACTACTCAGGTTCAGACTCCAAAGTTTGAACCAGCTACTGAATCCTGTTGAACTGAGCTGTCTTGCCTCCTGCAGAGTGTTACTTGTCACCGCTGCATGTGGCGTAGGAAGCCACACGTGATGGGCAGTCTGCATCTGGCAGACAGCCACATGTGGTAGGTGAGCTGAACGCAGCAAAAACATGTTTTTCCATAGAGGCATATGATTAACAACAGCTGAAGTCAATTCACTCCTATCCACTACGCCTGGGAGGGGTATGAAAGCATATTCCAAACAGTTCTGTGTCTTTTAAGACATTGAGGCCACAAGACTTGTCTCACTTCTTGGAGTTTTCTCACAAGCACTCAGAAATCTCTCACAAGACTCCAGTCTTGCACCATGTTTTGATGTCTCCCCCTTTTTGGTTTTTTTAAACTCAAGATATCCAGGGTGCTGTAATTTTGAGATGTTGTAGATAAATCTAATTATTGTTTGATGCATGAGTATGCTATAAGCAAACAAATTATAACTATAATAATATTAAAACAGTGAAAAACATTGTGTGTAATACTCTGCCACGAAGAACAGAGATCTAGACTATGTCCAGTACTATTGGTTACAATATATTGATCATAAAAATCTAGAGAGTAGCTTGAAAAGAGACTCATATAATTAGTAGTTATGGTATCTTATAGAATTTTAATAGGAACATACATGTTATAATGCCCTATGCAGATAGAAAGTGATTTAAATCTCTAGGAAAATTAAATGCAGTCCTGTATTCAGATGAATGAAGGAGTCTATTATGGTCCCGTGGTCCAGGCACAAACACAGGGTCATTAGTAAAGATAACAGGAGCTGGATCTGTTCGTGTACAAGTTGAAACAGAGGAGAATGAGAAACATAAAACGAATACCCGTGCTCAGAGGCACTCACTGCAGATGCCCAGGTCAAAGCAGCTAGCATCACCAGAAAGCAGTTCTCGGGTGGCCTGGAGCTCTGTGTGTTGTAGAATAACCTCTCCCATGGTGCATAGGGCTTTAACTTGCCAGGTGGACACATTTGACTTCTGGTGTATTGCTCAATATCTTTTGCCCTTTAGCTGGAGGCCCTCCACCATCATCTCTGATGGTCCAGGGCTGGAGGAGCCAAAGAGGAATTCACAATGTTTTGGTGGATCCGTCTGCAATGACAGACTCATATCCAATCCTGATTTTTTTTTTCCCCAGCCACCCAGGCTTCCAAGTCTCGAATTATTTAAGCCACACAGGCCCATCTAAAGGCAGTTGAGAATGTTCTATAGAGAAATGTTTTTGAGCTCTTCTAAACATACCACCTTGAGGCAATTTTTTAAAAATTAACAGTAAATAAAGTGCAAGAATATCCTTTGGTGCTCCTGTTTATTGTTTAGAAATTGGTTTTATGTTCTTTCAATTATGCCTTGGCCTTGAGGATTAAAAAGAGTGCCTGTAATATGATTAATACTCATTCCTTCTAGAAGTTAAGTTTTTTCTTACTGTAGGCTGGTCCATTGTCAGTTTAGTAGGCACTCCCATAACAGCAAAAGTTTGTGTAAGAGAAGAGCATACTGCAGAAGCATTCTCTGAAGACTGAGGTACAGCCCAGAGAAATTTGGAGTTCTGTGTCAATGCAGATGTGCAGGTACTACATCTTTAAAAAAGGGCCATTGAGGTGTCCAGACAGGCTTACTGGATTTCCGTGTCATTTTTAGAGGTGGCATTTCTTTCAATGACCCCTGTGAAAAACCCAATCGTGTTCATGATTTTGCCCTTGTGGGAAGGTAGGTTTAATAATTCCCTGCAACTCTTTGCCTGGCCCTTTTCCTTGTTGCTGTCCTGTTCTTTTCATTAGCCATTGCTCCTATGAATAGGTGGTATTAGAGGTGGAATAGAGATCTCATTAGTTTGTAAAAAGTCTCTTCCCCAAAGATGAATGGGAGCATCAATAACATAAAGCTGTAAGACTACTATTATACTTTCTGTACTTACACATTTTAATTTTGTACCACTTTGTTTAATCTTGTTAGAGCTCATAGTTATCAACTCTAGGAGGGTTTAATTTACCTCCATAACAGGCCATTTGGAGGCCATTCTATGTTATAATACAGACATCAGTCAGCTCCAGAATCAATCCTGTAAAAGGCTTTCCTGTTATTTTTAAGTCCAGTAATGGTTTATCATAAAGTGCTTAAAACTTCAGTTTTATCTGTACTGCCAAATTCTTCCTCTCGAAGCACATTTTTCTGTGAAATGGCAATTATGCAATTGTTTTCTCCTGCATTAATTTGCAGGTCATTGGGCACTGTGATCATGACTGCAATTTCCTGTATATAGTCCTCATCGATGACTCTTCTATGAACTATTATTCCTTTCATAAATAAACTGCAACATTCAGTATAGGTCCACAATATCCTATAAGTAACTTAAAAGGACACTGAAGAAGGGAAATGGGAATATTTTTTTCATTTTTATTAAGAAATTTTCTATTCATTTTACATACCAGCCACAGATCTCCCTCTCCTCCTGCCCCCCAGCCTTTCTCCCCAACCCACCCCCCATTCCCACCTCCTCCAAGGCAATGTCTCCCGTGGGGAGTCAGCAGAACCTGGTACATTCAGTTGAGGCAGGTCCAAGCCCCTCCCCCTTGCACCAAGGCTGTGCAGGGTGTCCCACTATAGACACTGGGCTCCATAACAGCTTTTGCACCTGGGATGGATCCCAATCCCACTGCCTGGGGGCCCCCTAAACAATTTAAGCTAAACAACTGTCTCACCTATCCAGAGGGTCTA
Organism: Peromyscus eremicus; assembly: GCF_949786415.1. Lineage (NCBI taxonomy): Eukaryota > Metazoa > Chordata > Mammalia > Rodentia > Cricetidae > Peromyscus > Peromyscus eremicus. The sequence continues at coordinate 73,853,132 of NC_081425.1, read as the reverse complement.
GTCCAGTCCTCTTGGGACTCCACAGCTATTGGTCCACAGTTCGTGAGTTTCCACTGGTTTGGCTGGCCGTCTGCATACGTGGGAAATGGGAATATCTTTAGGGCAAGGAATAGCAATAGCAGCTCTTCCTTGAGTAGTAGTTTATACTGAAAAATTAGATGGATTACAATTTGAAGTTGGCACAAATGTTACTGCTTTTTTACTTTAATCCTGTAATCTCCTTGTTGACTGGTATTGTCATTGTTACTAGGCAGTGTATTTCCATCCTTATCAAATTTAGACCAGCATTCCTTAGCCCAGTGTTTTCCTTTATTGTGTTAGGGCATAAGCCAGGAGCCCCTAGGTCCTGAGTGTTCCTTTGTTAAGTGGCCAGGTCAGCCACAATTGAAACATTTTGCTGAGGTCTGTGTTTGAAGGGCATGGGTTTCAAAAGCAGCTAATTTTGCTCTAAGTTTGTAAGTCCCCACATTTCTCAGGACTTGAGAAAGTCTATAACATTTCCTATCTCTCCATGAGGTCTAATTCATTGGTGATCTTCACTGGCATTATCAAAAGTCAGCTGTTTAATGATAATGCTTGAACTTGTTCCCTTTTTACTTGTTTCTCAATGACATGTTTGAGTCTCCCTTTGAAATCAACATAAGGCTCAGAGGGACCTTATGTGATTTTATTTATATATATAACTGGACCCAGAGTCAGATCCCCTATCAATTTTCATCCAAGCAGCCCGAGTTATGTCCCTAATGTGGGAGAGCTGTAGGAGGTCTGTTATCCAACTGATGATCTGTTGCTCCAGTCCCTATCAGCATATCAGGAGACATTTCCCAGATCACCCCTCAGTCCTGGTTGCCAGACTTTTTCATGGGCTTCATCTGTAAGCCATATTTGCCTTTGAAGAAATTGGGAAGGGCTTACAACCATTTTAACAATTGCATGAAAATCATAAAGCATCCTTGTGCAATAATGCTCTAACCAAAAAGATATTCATATCAATATGGAGCAGTAGGTCCATAAGAAGTACAAGCCTCTTTAAAATCTTTATATCCATGTTTGATCCCTGATAAACATTTTGATTTTGCTGAAATTGCACTGGAAATACCAAATGCAGCCCATGAGTCTGGGGAATTGATAGATGAATTCCGTTTCCCTGCTGTGTCCTAGCTTGCCTAGGTTGTAAACTTAGCATTTTCATAGCCTCTCCTAAATCCCTATCAGGAAATGGGGGGAGTATAAGATTAGATTGATTATCAAATTCCTCACCGCATGCTTCCGGATCGTCTTCAGGCAGTGGAGGAAACCTATCGAAAGGAGGCTCCAGTGAGGGAGCTGAGGGTCATCACCAGCATAGTTATTAATGGCCCTGTTTGTACTTTCAGTTTTGCCTGGGAAACTGAAACAGGGAAAAATCTACTTTTTTGCCCCTTTTACCAATTTTAAGATTTGATCATCCAGTTTATATTCATTCAAGGAACTATCCATCTCTACCTTATGATTAATATTCTCCTTATCTTCCTTAAGCATTTTTATAACAGTCCGAATTAATGCCCAAGTGACCAAAATTGGATGGGGATCTTTCCTCTTGTTTCTATGCCTTATTCAGTATTCTTTTGGACTCTATCCTATACTCCTTCACTTAAAGTTCCTTCTTCTGGAAACCAGAAATACTTGCAAGCAGTCTAATATTTATGATTTTAATACTTGAGCTCCTCCTCTCTTTAAAAAAGAGAGGTCGGCATCAGGCAAAGCCTTCCCTGGTTTCTGTCCTGTAATTCTCACCTCCTTATGTGAGCATCCCCACTCTCTAATCTTGTAGGGACTTCAGGTCCCTGTTCTGGGCGCCACTTGTCACTGCTCTAGAGGGGTGGGACCTGGGAGAATGGAGCCCATAAATGAGGTAGACTAAAGTCTCATGCAATAACCACTATATTTATTTAGAGCCTCCGACATTTTATATTTTGAGGGTCAAGAGTATTCGCGTGAGTAAAGTGTTCAATCACAAGTGCAAAGCACACGTGATGGGCAAGCTGAACGCAGCAGAAACGTTTCTCCATAGAAGCATATAAATGAATAACAATAGCCAGTTGTGATGAATGATCTGAAGTAAACTCACTCCTGTCCAGTGCATCTGGGAGAAACACAAAAACAATCCAAGATCAATTTTATTGAAGAAACTGAGGTCACAAGACTTGTCTTAATTTTTTGGAGTTTTCTCACGAGCACTCAGAAATCTCACATGACTCCATTCTTGTACTGTTCCAACAGTTGTTTTGTTCTGCTGGCTGTCGTGTTCACATAGACACCCACACACCATTCTAGAAATTGATTTTTTTCCCTTTTTTTCTGTTGCAGTACCATTAAGTTGACAGTGGATGAAGAGATGGCGCATTGCTTTTTGAAGTACATGTACATGCACATGAAGGCTTATATACAAATGGCTGGTTTCGCTATTGGTGAAGGACGTTCATGAAAGAACAACTTTTGTACCTCAGAGAGTTCCTGCTTCATGTGTTTGGATATGTAGAACATCACATGGGTACAATCAGATAAAGATGTAAAAGCAAATCAAGTATGGTTAATGTGGCTGTGTATATCAAGTAGCTTTTGATAATACTTGTTTAAAATATAGCTGTACCCTCAATCTAAAATGACATGGATTATTGTTAGAATCTGTAACTTAATTGGCAAAGTAATTCAAGTATTGTTTTATAATCATCCTGCACTCCCATATAACTGAAAACAGTCACTTAATTGAAACATGACTCCTCAACATTTTGAGGTCCTCTTCCTACACAAACCAGGACCTCTTGTTATATTTTAGCTACATAAATGTATTGTGTATGTGTTTACTAAGTTTAATTCAACATTATTCCCAGTTCTGCCAAAATAAGATAATATTCCTATCAAAATTGCATTATGATCTAAGGACAGGTTTCTTGCTCTGACAGAGCTCTAGAAAAATGTTGGTGCCAGATGCACTTAAACAAGTTTTAAGGTTAATACAGGAGTCAGACTGTCCAGCCTCGGGAAGGTAGGAAGAGGAGATGAGTGAGGCAGCTGCTGCTGGGCAGTCACTGTCGCAGGGCCTCCTGTCCACCCAGCTGTGTGAGCCAGCAGCTGGAGTTGGGAACTTTCCTCTCACCAGCGGACGGCAGGGCCAACACAGGGATGTCCTTGACCATCTGATTTGGAATTCGCAAATCATTTTTTTTCTTAAAGCATTTACAAAAGGTGGTCCATTTCCTTATAAGTTAAGTTACTGGCTGGACTAAATAAACATCATTTATGACATTTTTTAATGGAAAAAAAAATGTTCTGAATTCCAAATGACATTCTCATAGTGACTGAACCACAACTCATTTGAGTTGTTCCAGAATTGCACATGTAATTAATACATGTTGCTTGGCCGTAGTATGCAGGACAACTGGAGGCGAAACTCTAGTTGACAAAGCCACGGTCAGACCTCTCAATAAACCAGTAGGAAGCAGAGGCTGGCAAGTGGTTCCTGCAGACACTTAACCATCTAGATCGGTGTGCATGACTGCACACCTTGCTTTTCCAAAGGACATTTCTGGACCTGCTATGAGTCTGGAAGGCAGTCTGTTGTGCTCTCCCAGTAGCAAAAAGGCCTGTATGACAGACCCTTTTCCCACTCCAACTTAAGGGCTTAAAGATCTGAAGTACTCGGGAGCCAGAGGCAGGCAGGTCTCTTGAGTTTAAAACCAGCCTGATCTAACAAGTGAGTTCTGGCACAGCCAGGACTACACAGAAAAATCCTGTCTTGGAAAGAAATAGAAAAAAGGGATGCTGGATTTGCCTCCTGGTAGGTTTAAGACCTTCTTGTGGGGAGAAAGTCATGGCCCAAGTCAACCGTGGGTGTGAGCTTCAGCATTTCAGTGTGGTCCACTTCTTTAGAACTTGGAGCTGTCTTTCTCTTCTCACTGCTGCTCTAGGTGTGAGGTTTGTCCAGCTTTTGGTGAGATTTTACAGTCTTTGGCTTCACACAGCAAAGCATGGTCCTTGAGCTTGTTTGTGCTGTGTGTACCAGGGGTGCCATGGCAGTGACTGGTGACCCCAAAATGCCACTGATCTTACTACCAGGTGCGTTCAGACATTGATTCACCAAAGACACCTCCTGCATTAACTTAAGCCTTAAAACTTTTAAGTGCATTAGGTGCCAACATTTTTCTAGCACTCCAGCAGAGCAAGAAACCCATTCTTAGAGTGTAATGCAATTTTGAAAGGAACGTTTTGTTATTTGCAGAACTGGATATAATGATTGAATTAAGCTTAGCAGCCACAAAAAGATTGCTGATTCTCCTCCCGGGGGCGCCCTGCCAGTCTGGGCATCTGGGCCCTGGAACATACCGTCACTGCCCTGCCTACCTATGTAATTTTAAGCCAATAATTAGCTGCCAAGTTCATCAGCCGCTGTTTTCTTGTTGGTGTTTGGGGGGGAGGGTAGTTAGTAGAATCTAATGACCCATCCTGCATGTTGTGCTGTGGACAGTACTTCCATTTAAACCCTGTGTTTTGGACTTTCCAACTGATAATTGGGACTTAATAAATTTATTACTATTATTAATGTAAGTGGAAATCAAAGGTATGGCAGAGTTTTCTATTTTTGTTTTGTTTAGAACATTTCTCCTGTTGCTGTCAGAGTAGAGTATTTCTGGATTCAAGATACAATCAAGAAAAGCAAAAATAAAATATAAAAGGTAGCCAAATGAGGAAAAGAATCCAGAAAGGGCTTTCTATTTTTGTTTGTGTTTTAACCTAAGAAAAGAATAATGCTCTCTTCAGAATAAGCCATGCTGGACTAGGACTGGTCTCTAAAAAGACAGCTTGTCAATAAGTGTTTGGTCCAAATTACAGAATTTGTTGACACAGGCTGACAAAAAATTTTAAATAAATGTGGCAAAAACTTTGAGGTGTGTGCAAGAATAGTGCTTCTGACATTGAAATCTTGGGTTTTACAGTGTATACTTCTTTTCCAAGAACTCTTCCTTTGTTCATCTTACTGTCAGAGGGTAACAGGGCAGGCATCAGAACGTTTTAGAAAACAGTCATGATGCACCTCACAAGCTAACACTTTCCAGACACACACACACACACACACACACACACACACACACACACACACACACCACAGAGCTTTTGAAACTTGGGGTGGTTGTCTACATTTCTAAACTACTAGTGCCATGTGTTCCTCCTCCTCTGATTTAGAGCTAGCTTTGTGAAATGCCAGCATTGAAAGCTCTGGAAAGTAAAGCCTTTAACGGTTACCGTGTTTAAAGAAGTGCAAGCTTTCCTGAAGGAGCTGCTGAGAGCAGTGCACGCCCTCGGGGAGCAAATGTCACACTCTGTTTTCAGAATCCTGCCAAGTCAAACAAAAATGGGTAATGGTGATGAGGACTGTGAATCCATGCACACTTGTAGCTGCAGAACCCATCTGCGGACTGAGTCCATCCAATGTGCACATCTGGGCTAGAGAGTTAGCCACACCATTACCTGCCACCTAAATAAAAAGTAATGAACAATAACTCTCAAGATAACAGATTTGTCTTGGGGCATTTTAAATGGCATTGGATTTGATACTTATTTTCTTACTTGACATGGGTCTCACTATATAACTCTGGCTACCCTGGAGCTCTAAATGTAGATGAGCAACTCACAGAAGTCTTCCTGTCTCTGCCTCCCCAATGCTGAGATGAAAGGCATGTCCCTGGCTTGTTAAACTCTGTGTGTGTGTGTATTCATACATATATGAATATCTTTCAAGAGCCAGGTGGTAGTGGTGCACACCTTTAATCCCAGCATTCAGGAAGCATAGACAGATCTGTCTCAAACAACAAAAGCAAAAGAATATCTTTCAAGATTGTAGTGCTGATCAGTGCAACTATTCAAGTGTGCAAAGTAACAGGATGTTTTTCCTGTACAGACGTTGTGCACAGCCTGTCACTCATTAACAGACACTGGCTTGTTGCCATTGAATAGATTTGACTTGTATGTGCTCTATAAAGGCTTTTTGTAATGCTTTCCTTGAGATTGTGATTTTCCACTCACTGAATAATGGTAAATTTGATGTATTTTACAGTCTATGCATTTTCACTTAAGCTGCCTGTAGTGTGGTTTGAGACATACACGTTTGTACTATGAACTGTAAGAAATGGAAAATTCTAGGTTTAATCATCTGCTGCTGTATTTGCAAAGACAAAGTTGCTTAAAGAAGTAATTATAATTAGAAGTAGGTTACAGATGTGATACTTGATATTTTTAAGGTAAAGTTGTTTGTTTTTGTGTATAATACCTGAAAGCCTTCTTAAGAAATGTGTTTTCATGATTTCACAGTTTCTCCATGTATTTTATTCCTGGGGCCCAATTCTAGGCTTCCCTAAAAAGTCCAGAGCCCAGTTAACTTTCTGTTTATAGTCCCAAAAAAAACAAGGGCCTGCAATACCTGCATTCTCTAAGGAATTCCACCAGTCTGCCTGGAAAGAGCCTTGCTCCCTAAACGTCTTCAGCCAAAGATGCCAATACCTGTAGTAAGGACCTCCCCCAAGGCTAGGCCACTCTGTAACCAGGTTATCTCTCCCTGAAGTCAGGGAGTTATCTCTCCACCCCTGTGGCCACCACCCCAACTCCTTTTGCTCTGTCACACATGTGGTGAGGGTCACTTTAAGCCTAATGAGGTTAAGTCATGGGAGTTAGCCAGCCTTACAGCTATCGTGTGAGTGGGCTAAGAATGAGAATTTTGGAAAAGATTGCAGCCTTTTACCCTTTAGGGTTGTTTCTGATATTCTGTATGCCTGAAAGTGCCCACCTAAATAAAATAGAGCTAAGAAATAGTGAAATAGAAATGTAAGACAATCCTGAGGTAGACCCAGTTGGCTGGTTGGCTTTCTCATTTTGAAATGACATTGCTCTACAAATATATACTAAGTTTTTTGGCCTGGTTGGTCCTTTTTATCACCATACTAATACTCTTAACTGTTCACCTCTCTGCTTTAGTGAATGTCTAAAGCAAGATTGAATCCTAACATGACCACATTTATTAAAATATGACACACACAATAGAATCTAATATCAGGAGAACTATGTGCGCCATCCTGTGAAGTTTATTTCTGTGGTATTTACATGTTTTCTTTATTTTTACATTTATTTTATATGTATGTGTGCATGTGTCTCTGGATGTATGCTTGTGGAAGCCAGAAGAGAGCATCAGATCCCTGAACTACAAGTGTTTGTGAGCTACCTAATGTGGGATCTCTGGAAGAGCAGCAAACATTCTTCATCACTAAGCTCTCTCTCCAGCCGTTCTATGTGTTCTCTTAAGTGAGCAGATTAAGCCATTTTTTCTGATACTGGTTTGTGGTAGAAAAAAGTGCTTACACATAAGTTGTTCAGAGTTGGGGGGGAGTTAAGTTGTGAAAACTGACATTGTACACTACACTGGCTACTTCCTGGTTGAGATTTGCCTGAATCCTACTTGCAGGTCCTAGAAATGGTGTGATAGAATCTTAGAATATCCAGGTTTCTAGCCCTACTGAAGACTTGACTTTGGATAAGCTGTAAGGAAGCTAAGGGATTGAGAAGATCGGGGGAGGGGTGGAGTAATGCTCTTAACACCCCAGCATGAGGACGATCTGAATGTGAATCCCTAGGACCTATAAAGCTAAGGTGGTAATGCATGCTGGGTAATCTCTTCAAACCTCCTGAGATGCAGGAGGATTCCTGGAAACTTGTGGGCCAGCTACCCTGGGGCACACAGCAGCAGGGAGGCACAAGAGGCTGTTCAAGGTGGTGGACACCCAAGGTTGTTCTCTGACATGTCTACATGTGCATCATGACAAACATACATTCACACATGAATGCGTGCACACAGAAATAAGGCATCAGAAAATTTAAGTTATTACTGTGTTTGTATTGTCTTTTTTTGGGGGGGGGGGGTTTCGAGACAGGGTTTCTCTGTGTAGCTTTGCACCTTTCCTGGGACTCACTTGGTAGTCCAGGCTGGCCTCGAACTCACAGAGATCCACCTGGCTCTGCCTCCCGAGTGCTGGGATTAAAGGCGTGCGCCACCACCGCCCGGCTGTATTGTCTTTTTAAGGCTCATGTAACAGTTATTTAGGCTAGTGTTGCTTAAAGATTTTTTTTTTTTTTTTTTTTTTTTTTTTTTTTTGGTTTTTTCGAGACAGGGTTTCTCTGTGTAGCTTTGCGCCTTTCCTGGAACTCACTTGTTAGTCCAGGCTGGCCTCGAACTCACAGAGATCCGCCTGACTCTGCCTCCCAAGTGCTGGGATTAAAGGTGTGTGCCACCACCGCCCGGCCCTAAAGATTGTTTAAGGTAGTTTTAAAAGGTAGCTTCTTGGGAGCTGGAGATGGCTCAGTAGTTATGAGTCCTGACTTCTCATCTGGAAGACCTGGTTCAGTTCCCAGCACCCACATAGCAGCTCACAACTGTCTAACTCAGGAGATCTAATGTCCTCTTCTGACTTCTGTGGGCACCAGGCACAAAAATGCAGGTGAAACATCCATACACATACAAATAAATAAATGCTTTAAAAAGGGGGGTAGCTTCTCTTTAGAGATAAGAAATCAAGTTTAGAAGAAGTTAGGTAAAACCCAAGGCCATCCCTCATCCCTGACGCTTTCCTGTCAGTGAGACAGCCTGTGCACTGAGTTGTGCCATACTCATCTATGCCCTACACTTCCCATATGGTTCCTTCATGGCCAGTCTAGCTAGACCTCTGCCATGAGCCATTCTGTCTTGGTTTTGACCTCTTAGTGTATCCTGAATAGGTGCCAGAGCTCTGGGGAAGCTTTTCAAGGAAAAGGCTCAGCTCTAATGTTTTGAGATGAAGAGGCCAGAGACAGTGGTGCTTCCTCCTATCATCCTACTTCTTACTCTGCTAAATTTCCTGGGAGCTAATGATAGCTTGCTCACTCTCTGCTATTCATATCTCTGGTCATTCCAGCACCTTGGAAGAGAATACTTCCTCTACAGTTTGCATGAATGATCCCACTTTGCCCCACAAATGAAGACCAAAGGTTTTTATCTCCATTTGATAGATGAGAAAACTAAGGCTGGTCAGTGATAGAGCTCTCACAGACCTTATGTTGTAGCTGGAAGTTTTCCTGTGTCCTGCCCAGTCCTGCAGCCACTCAGACCCAAGTAAACACACAGGCTTATATTAATTATGAATGGGATGGCCTATGGCTCAAGCTTCTTGCTAGCTAGCTCTTAGAACTTAACCCATTTCTATTAATCTATAAGTTGCCATGTGGCTATGGCGTTACCAGTCAGCTGGCATTTTGCTGCTCCTTGGGTGGTGGCTGGTGTCTCCCCTTACTCTCCTATCTCTCTTGGATTTTCCTACCTGGCTCCATTCTGCCCTGCCATAGGCCAATGGAGCCTTATTTTATCAACCAATCAGAACAACACATTCACAGCGTTTATGGGAAGATATCCCACAGGACTGTTGTGGGGCCAGGATTAGAGTCTTCAAAGACTGCCCTAGTAGAATGTTGTTTTCTACAGAGTTTCTCTGTGTTCCATGTCCCTGCCTTGGCTGCCTAGTGCTGTCTTCTTACAGAACTCCACAGGAAGTCAAGTCCATCTAGTATCAGTGAGTGTTGGGTAGCATGTTCGGCACACATTCCTTCTCTGGGGTTCACTGATAGTATGAAAGGGCTGGTTTTGGAAGTGTATAGTGATTTGCAGTGCTTCACATACTGATGGAGAACCAAAGTTGTATTTATAAAGGCAAGTCATGCTCCAAGGCGTCAGTGTTGAACAGCATTTAAAATGTAGATCTGAGAACAGCTTACGAAAGGCAACAAAGGGTCAGACCCACTAGTTCAAGTCCAGTCTGTAGTCAGCAGTTCTTAAAGCATAAGGTATGCAGCTGTGGTAACTGCTAGGCCAAAGGTGATGGAGTGGCCGGACAGAAGACCTGGCAGCAGATGAGCAGCCTAGGGGAGGGTGACTGGACTGGAGGAGACAATTCTGCCACATGGCCCAATGATGATTCTTTTCAACTTGCCAGTGCAGGACATGGTAAATAAAGACGCCTTGAGCACTAAATTCAGTCAATTCCTGCATTCCTTCTCAGATGCTTCAAGAGATCGGTACCAGAAGCTAAAATAGGAAAGTCCAAATACATGACCAGTTACTAGGACTTGGGCTTTTTAGAAGGGGCCTCAGGTGAGGTTCTTGCCAGTGAGGTAGTGACAGATGTCTTCCTCTGGTGCATCCAGTACAGATTGGACAGATTCCAAAAGGCGGCCCTTTTTGATACAGCAAACTTCCTAACTGCTGAGGACACGGACTGGGTTTCTTTCAGGCTTTGAGCTTCGGGGTGATTTGGAGCGATTGACCGGCTTCCTGTGCACTTTACCTTATCCATAAGACAGTGTCCACAGAACTGAGAAGGAAAAGGTGGAACATTATTCCCTCTAGCCAGAGATCGGGTTGCTGTGTTAGAATAACCAAAGTAATGTATGTCTAATACGCTACGTGTCATATTAGATAAAATTAGATTGTGCTTGTTAAAATTTACATACCTGTCAAACACTAAGCTTGCACTCTAAGGAAGTGATCAGACATGCCTCTTTGCCTGGAATAATTCCAAGCATAATTATTCATCCCACCCTCTACCTCTGCTTTGCATTCTCAAAGGCATCTTCCTTTTGCTGGGGCTGTAGTTCATACGTGTGAGGCCTTGGCTTCAATTCCTAGTACTAAAGAGAAAATTATTTCTGGGTTGGTTTGTTTGTTTTGGTTGGTTTGGGTCTTGGTTTTGTTTTGTTTTTTTAAAGCCAGGGTCTCACTGTGTAGCCCTGGATGTGCTGGAACTCACTATGTAGACCAGGCTGGCCTCGAATTCACAGAGATCTGCCTGCCTCTGCTTCCCAAGTGCTAGGATTAAAGGTATGTGCCATTATGTCTTATGCCCAGCTGAAAAGCATCCTGTTAAGAATTAGTTTTAGTGTTATCCTAAGTATAGCATGCACACATTCAAGCTCACTCACTCTCACACACACATAAAAAATCTACACATCCAGTGTAGATTGTTTCGTGTTCATCTTGGAAGAAAAAATGCCCCTCCAACCCAACACACGTATTAGCATAGAAACTAACCTTCACTTAGTATATATTAGGATGCTGTTCTGCTGAGTATAAAACTGAAAAAAAAATATCCAAGTCATGCTTTGCAGCCATGTTCTCAGTAACTCACTGGCAAGTAGAGTATATTCCAGTTGAGAAGCAGACTCAGAAGCCATACGTATTAGGATAGACAAGCTATATAGAGAAGGGTGGCTTGAAATGAGGGGTGGGTAGGAGGTCCCAGTTTTGATGGGTGTCTGTCCCTCCAAAGCACCTCATGTTCTCAGTTACGTGGCTGTGGGGCATCTTTTTGAACTCTAGAGCCTGTGGTCCTCAGGAAGAATCAAATGTCTGAGTTGTCACACTGGTGTGCGTAGTCCTCAGGCTGTCAGGGCTGCATTCCCATCACGGCCGTGACCATGTCACAGTTACATGGCAATGTTTCTGTAACTGGGGGAAGCGGACTGGCTTTGCTTTAGGCTTATTGTCAGTTGTCCCTTCATACCTACCTTTTGCACTCCGCTCTTCCCCATCTGCAGCATCTGCTCATAGAACATTCCAGAATGGTTAATTCTGCACATAGACCTCCATGTAGTGAATGACATCTGTTCTCACCATGCAGACTGCACGTGGCCGTGATGTCAGTTTGCTTGCAAAGTGGCACCTCAGAATCCTCCAAGCTTTGCTATCAGTTAGCTGCCAGGGCCTTTCATGGCTAGTGCTCAGAAATCACACCTGATTCATCGGAAGAAGTCTCTTGCAGGCTTAGCATCATCGGGAGGAAAAGGATGTGGAGGACTTGATAGGCTTTGGTATGACATGCTGTCGAATGGGTCAGTGCTGTACCGAATCACACCTTCAATTCAGTGTGGTGCTCAGTTGTGTGTACAACTGGCATGTCTTTAAAAGGCATGTGGAGGGGATAGAGATGATGGCTCAACTGTTAAAAGCACTTGGCCGCTCTCCCAGAAGACCCAAGTTGGGTTCCCAGCACAACTCGGGCAGCTCACAACCATCTGTAACTCCCCTCTGGTGGATGATGTCCTCTTTAGCATCTGCAGGCACTAGGGTCATGTGGCATATATTCGCACAGGCATGCATATACACACAAAGTATATGGAACCTAAACACTTAATTTTGAAAAGAGTCTGTGCATACCTACAATGCCAGCACTTAGGAGGACTCTTAAGTTCAAGGCCAGCCTGGTTTGCACAGCAAGAGCCTGCCTCCGGTAACGATAAATCACACCACAAAGCCTCAAGTTCTCTTGAACTGAGAAAGGCAAATAAACTTCAGTGGTGACTGACTGTGGAGCAGGCAGCAATAGCACGAGGCGGTTCCTAGCATTATCCTTTTGAGTTAATTGCTTCGGCCGTGCAGTGGTGGTGCACGCCTTCAATCTGGCTGAGGCAGGCAGATCCCTGTCAGTTTGAGGCCAGCCTGTCTACAGAGCAAGTTCCAGGACAGCCAGGGCTACACAGAGAAACCACGTCTTGGGGCGGGGGCGGGGGAGGGGGAGGGATTAATTGCTTTAGGAAACGGTTGATTTTAAGAATATAAGCATACGCCGGGCGGTGGTGGCGCACGCCTTTAATCCCAGCACTCAGGAGGCAGAGCCAGGCGGATCTCTGTGAGTTCAAGGCCAGCCTGGGCTACAGAGCGAGATCCAGGACAGCTACCAAAACTACACAGAGAAACCCTGTCTCGAAAAACCAAAAAAAAAAAAAAAAAAAAAAAAAAAGAATATAAGCATACAGGGTCTTCCCCCCAGGGAATCCCTTAGGCTGGTGTCCACTAACACCCACCAAAAACGTGTTCTTGAGCATGAATGAGTCATAAACCAGCATGTCATGCCCAGCCCTAGACAAACGAAGAGACCATTGTCAAACATTCAAGGCTGTCAGACCTGGTGGTAGAGAGAACCAGAGACTGGATGAAACCCCTCAAACACAGGAAACAGTGGGGTGATGTTTTTCATCGTGCTGTTAAGGTAAGTGGAGGAAAACAAGAACAAAGAGCCCACATTCTTGGTCCTAGTGTGTAAACCCTGGACGTCCTGCTAACTAGATAACTGACATTGAACGAGTCACTTAGCCCATTACTACCTTCATTTGTTCAGCTAAAACTCAGGTTGCAACAAGTACCTAACCACATGGAGTTAGAAGAGGTGGTGATCCCACTGAACGGCAGGTTGTATGTGAGCTTATCCTGAGGCCTGGGGGGTATTTTCCATCTCAGGCTTGTAGACTGTTAAGAGTCTAGCCAAGGAAATAAGTGAGAACCGAGCCTCTAGACCGGTGTGACGTCATTGATGCGGGAAACGCACTCAGCTGACAAGCCTCGATTGCTCAGCCACTGCTCGTGGCATTGATGAATCAAACAGCCTCTGAAAATTTTAATCACTTTCTCATCAAGGCCTCACATGCACAAGAGTGAGATTCAGAGTAGACCTTTCAGAAAAACCTGTCTCAGGACGGGGACACCTGCTGCTTAGTCCTCAGCTGTATTTTCTGAATCAAGTCCATGCGCTGTTAGATAGAAGGGACAGACAGGAAGCACGGGTTCGGGTGTGAGTTTGGGGGAGATGTGAAGGGCAGGCAGATGCTGTGTCCAAAGAAGAGCCAAGTCTGCAGGAGCCATTGAGCCTTGAGTGGGACATGCTTTCCTTTTGCCACGCCCATAAAGTCAGCAGCTAGCCTGCAAGCAGCCACACCATCCCTTCCTGCAGGTTTGGGAAATACACAGGAACCATTCATCGCCAAGTCTCAGGCCAACTACAGTGCTAAACATCTGAAGTTGGAAAGAGAGCAGTGGTCCAGTTCTTCCCTGTGGGCCAGCACTCCAAAGGCTGAGGGCAGGATTGTGAATTCCAGGCCAGGACAAGACATGAAAGGGAGAAGGACAACAGAAAAAGGAAGGTGGCGTCGGTGGTTGGTGGCCCATGCCTGTGATCCCAGCACTCAGTAGCAGAGGTGTAGGGGAGGGGGGGATTACCATTTCAAGGCCAGACTGGTCAGCAAGACAGGGATATGCAGAAAGACTTTTAAGAAAAACAGAAGGGGGCTGGAGAGATGGCTCAGAGGTTAAGAGCTCTGGCTGCTCTTCCAGAGGTCCTGAGTTCAATTCCCAGCCTGCACAGACTCACAACCATCTAATAGGATATTCCCTCTTCTGATGTGCATGAAGACAGAACATGCATATACATAAAATATACGAATGAATAAACTTTTAAAAAAAAACTGACAAAAAAAACCAGCTTAAAGAGGAAGGATTTAAACTGGACAGTGGTGGCACACATCTTTAATCCCAGCACTCAGGAGGCAAAGGCAGGTGGATATCTGATTTTGAGGCTAGCCTAGACTACAGATTGAGTTCCAGGACAGCCAGGGTGGCACAGAGAAACCCTGTCTTGAAAAAAGAAGAAGTGGGAGGAAGGAAGGCAGACAGGAAGGACTTGTTGGCTCACAGTTGAAGGAGACACAGTCCATCATGGTGGAGGAGGCAGGAAGGTGAGGCATCGTCATCTGACGTCAAGAGGCAGAAATGATAAAGCTGGTCCTTAGCCCCCGCCTTCTCCTTTCCATGCAGAGTGTTATACTCACATGTCCCAGGCCATGGGATGATGGGGCCCACATTTACAGAGGGTCTTCTCCCTTTGGTTAACCTAGTCAAGACAATTCTTTGCAGATATGCCTGGGCACTTGACTCTTAGATCCTGTCAAGTTGACAGTTAATGCTAACCATCACACTTCCCCGTGGTAAAGACATTCAAAAGCCGCTGAACAAGCCAAGCACAGTAACACACAATTTGAATCCCAGCACTCAGGGGGCAGAGGTAGGTGGGTCTCTGTGAGTTCAAGGCCAACCAATGCTATGTAGTGAGACCCTGTCTTAAAAAGACACACACACACACACACACACACACACACACACACACACCAGCAACAAAAGCAACTGAACAGACAGCAATTCCAAGTTCTCATTTCCTCATCTATAAAATGGAGAAGCTGAACTAGATGTGTTGGGAGGCTTCCTCCTGGGCTCACATGCTCCTTTGTGCTTAAGCTTACAGTTTCCCCAAAGGAGAAGAAGACCGATGGGCGTCTGTGGGATGCTTCCCAGCAGCTATGCTGACTGCAGGAAATGTCCCAAGATTATAAAACCCTACTGGATAACTAAGAAGAAAATCATTAGCTCTGGATGCTTTTATAGTAACAGCTCCTCTTATGACTACGAAGTTAATAGATAAAGTTAATTATAAGCATCTTAGAAAATACGGACTGTGAGAAAAGAGTTAAGAGCAGTTTAGCTCTCTTATGCCTTGCACATGTCTGAGGGATCCATGGGTAAGGCCTTGGCCAAGTGCTGACAATGCAGCCATCAGGTAGCTTTTGTTAGTGACTGGTGACTGTGGTAAAGTAGTTTGTCAGGACTGCTTTCTTAAAACTTCAAGGCTCGTGATAGACGCCTGGTCTCATTACGAGAGGCCCAAGTTTAGTTGCCATGGCTGTGCGTGCAGAGGACTGTGCCTATGTGAACATTCTGCTTAACAGCCTTAGACTATGAAGGAGACTTCAGCAGACTTCCATGGGCAAAAAGACATTCCATACTGTCTCTGTAGAACACTGCAAAAAAGGTTCCTGTGTGACTTGCCTGAAGGAAGAGCTTTGGAAGCCCACATTGAATCTGTTGAACCCAAAAGATGCCCATCTTTTTTTGTTCTTTGTTTTTGTTTGGTTGGTTTTTGTTTTTGAGACAGGGTTTCTCTGTGTAGCTTTGGAGCCTGTCCCTGATCTCACTCTGTAGACCAGGCTGGCCTCGAACTCACAGAGATCTATCTGCCTCTGCCTCCGGAGTGCTGGGATTAAAGGTGTGGGCCACCACTGCCCAGCTATGGAGGGCATTCTTATTCAAACCACCACAAAGTCCAACAGCTTTTAAGGAAGTTAAGGGCAAGACACAGAAATGGATCTGACTGCAACCCACAGATCCAGGGAGGCTACCTAGCAGGGAGGCTACCTAGCAGGATGACTGTGGCTTGTAATAAGCTTTGGTTTTGCCGAATCACTGGGCATGCTTTAGTGAAACATTTCACTATTAGGATAAGAATTTGCACCATATCGAGCAGATGAAAGGATATGTTGGCTGTACTTCAGGAGGGGAGGCTAAAATCTTTTTAGATTATGGATTCACCTATAGAAAAATGTCTGCCAAAGAAAAGAAAAATGTCTGCCATAAATCAAACAGTGAAGGGGAAGATGAATAGGAGTCTCACTTATATAATCTCATGATTATAAATGTTTGTTTAAAAAGGTGAAGTGTAAATGTGAATTTAACAAGAAGTTGTAGATTTTTCAACACTGCACACAAACTCCTTTATTACAAATAAATATGCTTCTAAATTAAAAAAAAAAAAAAAGAAAGAAATGGATCTGAGTTTTCCCACACTTTACAGTGGTGTTTGGGCTACTGTAGTTATATGTGTCATCAGGGAATTCTTTCTGGAAGCCAAGAAGCTCTCCAAACCAGTAAGGAAAGGCACCTTCCCCCCAGCCTCCCAGTGCAGCCTGGGAAACGTGTTAGTGGCACCTGCTCTCCTTCCACTAAAAAACCGAGGAAGTGGCCTGACTGGGTGGCACACGCCTTTAATCCCAGCACTCAGGAGGCAGAGGCAGGCGGACCTCTGTGAGTTTGAGGCCAGTCTGGTCTGCACAGAAAATTCCAAGCCAGCCAGATCTGGGGATACATTAAATAAAGAAAGAATGAATGAATGAACAGATAAATAAATAATACCAGGAAGTGCCCTGCATGCTGACATCACAGCAAAGCTTAGGGGAAAATAAAATGAAATCCAATGTTTACATAACATTTGAATTTAAAAAAAATTGTATAGGCACCAGAATGATGCACTTGGCATCTGCAGCACCTTCAGGCATCCTCTGTGCCTGGTCTGTTTGGCATCTCCACGCTGGGCAGGGTTACGGCCATCCTCATCAGCATCAGCTTCGCCCTCGTGGCCTTCCCCCAGACACCTTCGTTTCTTCTCTGCATGGCCTTTTCAGGATTGGACTCTGACTTTGGGGGGCAGATTTAGCCTACATCCTCGACGATCATCTCTGTGCTCCATCTTTCCTTGTCTTCACAGCCTTTTGCATCCCATCTAGTTTTTCCTTTGTGTATGGCAGCCACACACAAGGAGGTAGGTACCAGCCTGGGTGTGCAGTGCCTACGGCTTTGGTCCCTCAGGGCGTGTTTTTGCTGCGTGTTTTATTGTTTCATTTTGTTTTGTTCACAGTAGACAATTCCATCTTTAAAACACACACACACACACACACACACGCACTCACACGCACACGCACACGCGCACACGCGCACACACACACACACAAAACTGTGGCTGGGCTTGGTGGGGAATACTTGCACTTCCAGGACTGAGGAGAAGGAGGTAAGAGACCCAGGAATTCATGGTCATCTCCAGTTGCTTGGGACCCGATGTCCAACAGCGACACACATCAATCAAACCATCTGAATGAATGCTTTTTGTTTCAATTTAAGGTTTGTAGTGATAGTTCTAATTTTCTTTTATCATAAGAAAATGGATTGTTTTATTTTACAGTAGGCTGGCATTGTATGAAAGTGAATAATGGAAACCGATTAATTAATTAAAATGTCTTCACAGCAATGAATAGATGTGTTTGATCAGACAACTGGACACCATTACCTATCCACGTTGATTCATTAAATTATCCATCACAGGTTTGATTTTGCTTGTTTAAAGAGGAAAGGGCAGCAGGAAACAAAAAATGATTTATTCAAGATTGATATAACTCCAGGATGGGCCTCCCCAAGGGAAAATGCCAGTCGGTCTAGTGAGTTGGAAATCCCTGTCACAGCCATGCAAGTGTGACATTGGTCAGAAGAGGGTGCTGTCTCCTGCTTGTGTAACTATCCTCATGGGAACCAACATGCCACAAGATGTCGATACTTTCAATTAATTATTTTTTACTGCTCTTGAGTCAGTGTATCATATAACCTTTGGTATTTCACCATGGCACCAAAGCATCTCATCGGCAATACTGAGTCAGTGTGTTAATAGTGCATGGAGGCATGGACCAACTCTGCCCTATGGCTTTCCCAGAGAGAATCACTTTGTCCAACCAGGCAGACCCCAGCCAGATGGTACTTCCAGACTAAGCAAACTCATGTTGGTACTGGAGGGAACAAGAAACCTGGAGTATTTGGCAACTGAAAGAAGAAACTGAGAGGAATCTTCTAGCCAAGACTGAGGGTATGTTTGGGAATTCCCTCGTGGTGCCTGGCAGTGTCCTGTGCTTAGCGGAGCTGCCACATCTAATCTGGTTTCTTAATTAGAAATGGAAACCCACGTAAGTGTGGTAACCCCTTAGTTTCCATTGATAATTAGAAGCTTCCACTTTGATGACAGCTCACATTGTGCTGTGTGAATGTTTGCAGAGGGCTCTCCCATCACATAGCAGGGAGAGAAGGCATTCATTATTTCCAGTTTACAGCCGGGGAAACAGAGGGTAAGTGATTCGCTTTGGCTTCCTGTGAGCCAAAGCCTGAGAGGTGATCAGAAATCTGGGGCCTGGTGCCAACTCTGTGTTCTTTCCCTTATCAAAAATAGACAGTCATCCACATAATGGCTATCCCCAGTGTCCATCAGCGATGAATGGATGTATACACTGGGAGCGAAAACTCCTCTTTTTGGATTGTGCCCAGCATGCGTGCAATAGCCAAAGACAAGAACACAAGGATATTCACAGCAGTGTGATTTGTTTTTGTTTGTTGGTTGGTTGGTATTTTTTTTTTTTTTAGACAAGGTTGGTTTCTCTGTGTAGCCCTGGCTGTCCTGGTACTTGCTCTGTAGACCAGGCTAGCCTTGAACTCAGAGATCTGCCCACCTCTGCCTCTAGAGTGCTGGAATTAAAGGTGTGCACCACCATCACCAGGCCAGAAGTGTAATATTTGTAACAGCCTGATCTGGAAGCAACCCAAACTCCACCAACAGAGAGTGGGTAATGGTGGTCCATTTATATAGTGGGATAGCATACAGCAACTAAAATATAAATAACCATCAGAAATGACACTCAAAAACAAGCAAAATAAATATAATATGTGGGAAGTCAGGATTAGTAACTGGAAGGGAGTTGGGGGTATGAGGAGAACTTTGGGTTATAGCTAAAGTCCTACTACTTAGACTGGATAGCTGTTACATGAGGAACACGTGTTCATTTTGTGTAAAGTTACCAGGCAGCACAGCTAGGATGCATACATGTTTCTGCTCGTACGTTACACTTCAGGAAAGTTGATTGATCCTAATTTGTCTTCTTTCTTTCTTTTTAACTTTCTTTCTATTTATTCCTTGTGTCTTTCACACCATGCATCTCGAGCCCATTCATCTCCTGTCCCTTCATATCCATTCTCGGCCTTGCAACCTCCCCCCAAAATAAAATGAAATAAAATTTAAGAGAGATTATTTTTAAAAAAGAGAGAGAGAGAGAGAAGAGAAAAGAAAAAGTGAAAAATCTCGTCATGGAAGCTGTAGTGTGACACAGTGAGTCACACAGTAAACCCTTTAGTCCATCTATCTTTACTTGCAAGTGTTCATTGCAGAGAGTTATCGGTCTGGTTCAAGGCCTCTGGTTTCTGCTACACCATTTATACTGGGCCCTCACTGGGGCTCCTCTTGGATATCCTGTTGTTGCCCTGTGTTGTGGAAATCCTGCAGCTTTGGGTCTGCAGGACGTGTCCCTTCACATGCTGCAGCAGATCACAGATGGGGTGGATGCTGGGGTGGGCCAACTCATAACCCTGTTTCTGGGGCTGGGTGGTTGCAGGGTTGGTTAGCCTGCCAGCTCTCCCTGTCCTCCTCACCAAGGTGAGCTCTCTGGCATTGCCCTGTGCAGCAATGAGCAAGGGGTAGGACTGGTTCTCCTGCTTTCATGTCCTCAGGGTCGGCTCACCCACACCTACACCAGCAGGGCCAGCTCTACCGTGCTGTCCAGGTAAGGTGCAGGGCCTGCTCTTCCAAGTGCTGCAGCTGCTGAGGGGCAGGGCCAGTTCTCCCAGCTGCCGCAGGCATCGAGGGAGGAATCTCTCCCTTGCCCATGCCACCCTAAGGCTGATGGGGGCGGGGCTGGGTCTCCCACTCTCACTCTTTGGAGACAAGTTCCACTATATAGAGCAGTCTGGCCTCAAACTCACCGAGATCCACCTGCCTCTGCTGAGTGCTGGGATCAAAGGTGTGCATCACCACACCCAGCTATTTTTATTTCCCTCCATTTTTGTTTGTGTGTTTTTCCTTTTACAGATTTATTTTAATTTTATTTTTTAATGTGTTTGAGTGATTTGCCTGTTGTGTGTGTACGCTCACCCCTTGCATGCCTGGTGCTCAAGTAGGTCAGAAGAAGGCAACACATATTGGTGAAATTATTAAGGCCACTCCACGTAGTTAAAAGTTTAATGGCGTAACTTACAAATGAAGGGATAGGTAGGTCGCGGGGTCTGGGGAAGGTGTATCACAGTCCAGCGGTGTTCTCTGGAGCTCTGCTTGATCCACCTCCACCGTCCAGGGTCCCGGAACCGAGCGAGCGCTCGCTCATCCAGATCTGGGGTCCCCAGGCGCCTCCCTTGGCCCCGCCTTGTAGGTATGACAGTTGCCAAAGTCTCAATGGGGATTGGAACTTACAGATCAAAGCTGGAATGGCTACCCACTACAAACACATTGCTTAGGACTGGAGTTAGCGACACTTGTGAGCTGCCATGTGGGTGCTGGGACTTGAACCCAGGTCATCTGGAAGAGCAGCCAGTGGCGATCTTAACACTGAGCTGTCTCTCCGGCCCCTCATCTTTTTTCTTTTCAATTTCTGGTTTCCACTTTCTGTTTGAAGATAGGATCTCTCACTAATATTGGAGCTTGCTCATCCACTGATCAGGCAGGCTGGCCAGAGAGCTCCAGAGATCCACCAGCCTCACCTCCCCACTCTGGGATTGCAGGCACAGGCTGCCATGTGGATGCTAAGGATGAAAGACCTAACTAACTCTCCCATCCCAAAGGTGCAGATGGTACCTCCTGACAGGAGAGAGGGGGAGCAGCTGGGAACGGAAGCTGCTCAAAAGTCTACAGCCTGGGCAAGTGAGAAGGCTCAGGGTAAAGGTGCTTGCCGAGCAAGCCTGGTGACCTTCGTTCTAGCCCCAGAACTCACGTAGAGGTGGAAAGGGAGAACCAACTCACAAGGTTGTCGTCTGGCCCCCACGTGCACATCCACTCACACACGCAATTGTCATAATTATTATTATTTTCAAAGTTCATACCTAACCAGGCCTGGTGCAAACAGGTCATCTCAGCTGCTCAGGAGATGGAGACAAAGATTTCAACATCAAGGCCTACCTGGGTGACTTAATGAGACCTTGTCTTAAAAAAAAAAAAAGCCAGAGGCATCACTTAGGGCATTTACCTAGTATTTGCGAGGCCCTGGGTTCAATTTCCTGCACCAAAAAGGAAAACGGGTATTTCTAGTGAGCAGAAAACAGAGCCTGACTTCCTTTTCCCAATGCCTGCTATTCATTAGCAAGTGGGGCTTCTTACAGCACCACCCTGGCTGGAAAAGGTCAAAAGCACATATATTATGATGAATGAGGGCTGGCATCTCTAACCAGAGCTGTACGCATCACACCAAGAGCTGAAAGGAGCATTCCTTCCTCCGGTACACTTCAGTGAAGCTTATCTGAGCAGAGGAGAGCGCAGGATCAGGCAAGTCCCACAAGCAAAACAAGTTCTGAGGACTCCACCCGATAGCCAGATGAGGCAGCATCTAAAGACAGCCAGACAGCTAGGCACAGGAACGCCTTACCGCAGTCCAGCTTAGTTAGGCGGCAAAGAGTTCTTTAGTGCATTAGCCACTAGACGTCTTATAACCAACAAAAAGCCCACTACTGTGATTAAAGTCTAGGTTGGCTGGTCCATTTGAACCACAACAGGCACCTAGCACCATAATTTAGAAAAATATATATTGCCTAGCTTAGTGGCACACATCTTTAATCCCAGCACTTGAGAAGCAGAAGCAGGCAGATCTCTGTGTGTTCAAGGCCAGCCTATGGGAGTCCAGCTCCAACCTGTCAAAGGGTTCTGGCGGGGAGGAGAGACAAATAAGGAAATGACAGATAGAAATATAGGACATAAGAAAGAGACACAGGATAGCTTTGGGAGGGCCCTGGGTCAATACCCAGTCACCGCAAGGTTTATTCCAAAGGGCTTTTTGTAAATGACAACGGGAGAGGCAAAAGACCCCCCCCCCATTACAAGATCAAAGCACAATGTACAGCCAAGTGTAGACCCTTCAAAACACCTGGTAACCACGCTGTGGCCAAATCATTTCATTATGCAGCCCTGCTGAGTAAAGCAAGCTCAGATTCTCTGACTGGGTAATTTGGGTCCCCCACACCAGCCTGGTCTACAAAAAGAGTTCCAGGACAGCCAGGGCTGTAAGCAGAGAAACCCAGTCTTAAAAAAAAAAAAAAAAAAAAAAAAAAAAAGCAAGGGGGCCAGATTATTTCTATTTTGGAGGCAGAATCTCACATTAAACTTTCTATGTATCCGAGAATAACCTTAAACTTCTGATTCTGCTTGTAGCTCCAATGTGATGCTCCATAACTTAGCTTTTATGTGATGCTGAAGACTGAGCCCAACATTTCATTCATGATAGGAAAACATTTTACCAACTGAACTACATCTCCAGGCCTAAACAATTAAGAAAATATTTATTTTTATTATTTACATTACATGCATATGTGTGCTCATGAGTGCAGGTGCCTATGGAGGTTGGAGGCCAGAGGCATTGGATCCCCCTGGAGCAGGCTGCTATTACAGACAGTTGTGAGCCACCCGATGTGAGTACCAGGAACTGAACTCAGGTCCTCTGGAAGAATAGTAAGTGCTCTTAACCACTGAGCCATCTCTCCAGCCCTACACTATTTTTATTTAATAGTTCCATTTTTGATAATGATTGAGAGCGAGAATGGCCAGAATTTAGGAAACTCTACTCGCCATCACCATCATCTTAGATTTCTCTCTCCCCTCTCTCTGTTTCTCTCTCTCCCTTGTCTCTGTCTGTCTGTCTGTCTGTGTGTCTCTCGCTCTTTCTCTAGCTCAGGTTTGTTTTGATTTTGTGAAACAAGTCTCACCATGTAGCCCAGGCTATGCTTGAATTCACAGCAATTCTTCTGCCTGCTAGTGTCTGGGATTACATGCCTGTGCCAGTACGCCCAGCTTTCCCCACCCTTCTCCCAACGGACCTGTCAGGTGTTCTGTGTTGTGTGTGGGTCAGCTGAAGAAAGAGGGTCACTCCAAGATGAATTTCAGGCTCTCTGGCAGCAGGAAGAAACAGCTGTGCAAAGCTGGGTTTATTGATCGTTACACAAAAGTTGTTTTTTTTTTGGGGGGGGGGTAAAACAAGTTCCCCATAGCAAAGCCCCTGATCTAATCTATATGTGTTCTGAAGGAAAACGTCACACCCCTGCCACTTTAATCCTTAGTGTGTACCTGTTGGTAGTATCCAATAATTCAAGATATCCAGGTGTACCAGGACCATCTTGTGACCAAAGTCATGCAGAGGCTGTAAAGCTCCTTCAAAAAAAGAACTCTATAGACAACAGAAAACAATCACTGTTTCCCACAATGCTTTCTTCAAGGTCGAAGTACCTCTAGAAAACAGCTGTTCATTCAGATGTTCACCCTAGGTACAACGACCCCATTCATTTCTCCTCTCCGCAGACCCACCCCACCCCCCTCTGAAGCCTTGTTATGCATGCCGTTGGTATGGTGGGCAGATAGCAGGTCCCATACCAGCGTCTGCTGGATGAGAGCATGATGTAAGCCTCAGTGGGCGGAAGTATCTAAGGCGAGCTTGTTACATAGACATAAATATTCCTGCCTTTTCTGCTTTAAAGGGCTGCTGTAACTTGGCCCTTACTTTTCCAGTGTACCCCACAAACAGACAACTACCAAAGCCAAAGTTTCTACTCTGTGGTCACTGTAATTCCAAATTGTGTCATCCATTTTTCTAGGAAAAGTGCAGATTCTATCAATTCCAATTCATGAAGTTAGCTGGAATTCCAAATGCAGAAGTTCAAAATCCTAGATATGGTTAAGTCTGTCTAACCCAGATAGACAGCGCAACCCACCCCCAAGAGATCACATGCCTCCGGCAGTGTTACAGCTGCTCAGGGTCTAAGCTGTTTCCAGGCTCTTGGCTCTTACACAAAAAAATAAGGACACACAATGATTTGCAAAAGTAGCAAGATTACTTATTCAAAGGGAAGCGATAACATAGATTCGAAAAGGATACTCTGTCAAGATCGACAGCAGCCTCATGACAGAGGGCACTGCAGCCATGAGCACACGGGTGACCACACCAACTTGTACCCTCGGATCCTGTTCTGACAGCTGTTTAAATTATTTATTGATTTTTATTTTTTATGTGTGTGTGTTTTGCCTGCTGTGTGTCTGAACACATGAGGCCAAAGAGGGTATTGAATCTCCTAGAACTGAATTCAGTTACAGAGGTTGTGAGCCACCATCTGGGTGACGGGAATTGAACCCAGGTCCTCTACAAGAGCATCCAGTGCTTTTAACCGCTGAGCCATCTCCAGCCCCAAATAATTGTAAAAAGAAAGCTGGCTTAGACCAGCTGACTCCAATAGAGTTCTCTGAACAAGGTGAAACAAAGGGATTTGAGACTCAGACAGCTCCCAGACCAGACAGTCTCAGAACTCCAGCTGACCAGATCAGACAGCATCTCCAGGGAAACGGAGGGGTGGCATAGGAAACAACCAGGCTGGAAGAAGCTCAGTACTGGAGCTCTCCTGAGGCCCCGGGTTTGATCCCCATAAGTGAACAAATAAAGGAATGAATGAATGAATGATCTTGATGGCTACAGCTTAGTCAACCAGTTATTTTTAGTTGGGGTGAGGGGGGTGGGTTTCAAAACAGAGTTTCTCTGTGTAGCTTTGGCTGTCGTAGAACTCACTCTGTAGACCAGGCTGGCCTCAAATTCAGAGATCCTCCTGCCTCTGCCTCCCAAGTGCTGGAATCAAAGGCACATGCCACCACCGCCCGACTATTTTTGAATTTTTGTTTTGTTTTGTTTTTCCAAGACAGGGTTTCTCTGTGTAGTTTTGGAGCCTGTCCTGGATCTCACTTTGTAGACCAGGCTGGATTCTAACTCACAAAGATTCGCCTGGCTCTGCCTCCCGAGTGCTGGGATTAAAGGCGTGCACCACTACCACCTGGACTATTATTAAATTTTAATTTATTTATGTATGTGTGTATGTAACATTCAAGTGTAATTAAAGTCAAGGCTGAGAAGGACCATTTCCCCTGGATCTCAATGAGGCATCCCCAGATTCAGCAGCAACTCACCCAGCTCGTCTGAACGGTGTTCTGCCGTACTTGAACATGGCCTGTTTCCTTGGCCTTATTTTTGCCTTTGTGCCTCGAAGACTATTGGATCGGGTGGTGGCCTGGGTAGGAGGCTAATCGTAAATCTCACATAATGGCCAATATATCTTACCATAGCCAGCGGCAGGTAAACTCATTAGGAGGCGGGTGTTGAAACGATCTAGGTAGAAGTTGCGGGGCTGGAACTGGGTCAAGACAGCATGGGAAGCCAACAGAACAGAACCGACATAACTAGGCTCCTGAGAGATTTGAGGAACCGGAACAAAGTCCTGGACTGTGTCTGGCCTGGTACGGAGGGACAGCTGGCTCAGGGAGGTTGGAACTGGAAAGTCCAGCAAAAGGCCCATGTCATCTGTAAGCCTGTAAAGAAGGTCCTGGAGCTGACTGGCTGTCGGACCCACGGAAACAAACAAAATGTCTGCCAGAAAGACAGAGCAATGCCTTGATGGCCCAATATTCTGCAACCACAGGAGAGGCACACGAACGGCAGGGTACCAACCAGGCCTTGCTTGTAACTATCCCTCTCCCCGGGGCTCAATGCCTGCCCACTACAACCCTGCTAACCTAATCCCACTTCCGTTGTTAAGCAATGCCATCTATGGTTACCCTCTTCTAAAATGCAGAATCCTGGAAGGAAGGGCACTTCAGCAAGTCAGTGGAATCAGGTCATCCTCTATTCAGCCAATCTGAGAAGCGCCCCTGAGGTAGGCACTTCACTAAGAAACCTGATGCACTGGGAATTAAGGCTTCATCAGGGTGGCCGAGAAGACTCAGTTCAAACTCTGAGGTACCGACTGGACACCTCTGGTCACCAGAAAGGGAGCTGAGCCAGGAGAATAACAGAAAGATGCATGACACTGCCAGCTCCCTGGAGGAGCCTCTAGCCTTGTTGGGGGGAATCCAAGCACACAGAAGGCACAGGCAGAGCAGGAAGTGTTACTAAGGGTCCCGGTGAAGATCGGAGCTGAGTGTGGCCGTGCAAAGAGCCTTTTCAGACTTCGCATGGCTGAACCACACTGACTCTTTCATCCAGGAGCCTGGAAAGTGGGCTGTTACAACCCACAGTTTTCTAAATATTAACATGGGTGTAACTTCCTGGTTCTAGGGCCTCGCCTTGGTTCCCACCCTCCAGAGTCCTTTCTAGGTTGTATTAAAGAGAGTCATTCATGCGGGTTTGCAACGTATGTAGGGGCCCACCCACATATTTTACTTGTTCCCTCCACTCTGGCCACTTACCAAGTCCTCGTGGTAGGCTGAGTGGTTTCACATTTACAAAATGCTCCTGTGACAGATCCTGTCTGTCACAGTCAAGCTCACAAGGCACCCTTGTGAGACTGTCACCAGCTCGGACACTCGGTGGGAAGGGAGAACTGTGACCATCAAGTGGAGACAATTGTGGTGCTCCTCTGTGTTCCCAGCCCTCGGGAGATGGAGCCAGAAGGATCAGGACCAGAAGGATCAGGAGACCCAAGCCAGATTTGGCTATGTTACAAGTTCAAGTTCGAGGCCACCGTGGGCTACATGAGATGCTGTTTCAAAACAAGAAAGACAGAGGGGGATAATGTGAAGAGTTAGGCTTGCGGAATTAGAAAGGAGATTGAGAAGGGTAAAATGGGTGACAAAGATGGATGGGAGTGGGTGAGAGGACACACGGACAGGAAGGATGAAGAGAGATGGTCAGGGAAGGGCTACAGGGGGAGTTAAGTGTAGCTGAGAGAGGGGAGAAGAGAGGAAGGGGAATTGTAAAGGCACACTTTTAAAAAGCCATAATGATATCTCAGATCTCATAGGCTAGCTTTAAATTTTAAAAAGTTTAAAACTTTTGAGACTTTATTTACTTCTATTTTATATGTTTGAGCATTTGCTTGAATGTATGTCTGTATCCAAGGAGGCAAGAAAAAGGCATAGGATGCTTTAGGACTAGAGTTACAGACGGTTGTGAGCTGCCATGTGGGATGCTGGGAAATGAATCTAGGTCCTCTGGAAGAGTAGCCAGTGCTCTGAGCCACTGAGACATATCTCTAGCCCCCTAATTTTATTTTATTTGATTATTTATTGTTTGTTTTTGTTTTTATGTTTTAGTTTCTCTATGTAGCCCTGGCTGTCTTGGAACTCACTTTATAGACCAGGCTGGCCTTGAACCTGGAGATCTGCCTGCCTCTGCCTCCTGAGTGCTGGGATTAAAGGCACATGCCACTACCTTTTTTTTTTTGGCTTTTGGTTTTTAGAGACAGGGTTTCTCTGTGAAACAGCCCTGACTGTCCTGAAACTCACTTTGTAGACCAGGCTGGCCTGGAACTCAGAGATTCCAAATTTTATTTTTAATTATTAAAAGAATTATGCTAGGCATAGTGGCATATGCCTTTACACCCAGAACTAGGGAGGCAAAGGCAGGAGG
Source organism: Peromyscus eremicus (assembly GCF_949786415.1). NCBI lineage: Eukaryota > Metazoa > Chordata > Mammalia > Rodentia > Cricetidae > Peromyscus > Peromyscus eremicus. The sequence continues at coordinate 73,825,148 of NC_081425.1, read as the reverse complement.
ATGTCTGTCACTTGGAGCTGAGGGCTGCATGGTGAATCCTATCTTTAAAAATAAAAGTTAGGAGTCGAGCTGAAGCCAGGACTTGGAATTTGGAAGAGCCTAAAAGGGCAGTGCTACCCAGCCTGAAGAGCTGTACCTCTTTATGTAACATCACTGGTAACCCGTGTTCTCCTGGGAGCACACTCCAGCCCTTTGGGGAGCCGGAGTCAAAGTCTGCACAATGTAGATGTTCAGGAATCAATCAGCATCGAGCTTGTGGGGGTCGATTCCACATCAGGCCTCGTGGTGACACCTGCTTGGGAAAAGCATTCAGAGAGCATTCAGAGCAGAACTGCAGAAGGAAAGCAGAAGGCCAGGCACAGGGTCAGGGAGTGCAATGAGGCACACTGGAAGGTGGGCAGCTAGTTCCTGTTACAGACCAGGCAAGGCCCTGGAGCACTGGCTGCCTCAGACTGGGTGGCTGACTAGGCAGAAACACTGGAGAGGACTGAGAATAATGTCCAGTACCTTAGAAGGCGCATGTGCTACAGTGCTGAATCTGTTGCATTGCATACTTGGGAATTGTGTCTTTCACTGTACATACTTTTTGCCTATAAGAATTCTAGTTTGGCCGGGCAGTGGTAGCGCATGCCTTTAATCCCAGCATTCGGAAGGCAGAGCCAGGTGGATCTCTGTGAGTTCGAGGACAGCCTGGTCTACAGCGCAAGATCCAGGGCAGGCACCAAAACGACACAGAGAAACCCTGTCTCGGAAAAAACAAACAAACAAACAAACAAAAATTCTAGTTAAGGCCTGCAGAGTTGGCTCATTGGTCCAGAGCATTTATTGCCTTCCAGAGGACTAAGTTCCATCCCCAGCACCCCCATGGCAGCTCAAGACTGTATCTCCAGTCCCAGGGGATCCAAAGCCCTCTTCTGACCTTTGAGGGCACCAGGCACACACATGGTGCACATACATATGTGAAGGCAAAAATACTCATACATATAAAAAGTAATAAAATAAATAAATCTTACAAAAGAACTGCCCCGGACTGAACCCTGCTTAGTTTCCTTTCAGCAGAGCTATAGTTAGCAGCTCTGAAACGTGTGTGTGGCTATACCTGAGACTCCTCACTCAACACTGGGGCCTCAAAGCCCCAGTAGAAGTGAGCATGGTTAGCAACCAGGTACCCTTTTTTTTTTTTTTTCATTTTTCTCATTTTCTTTTAATTGAAAAAATATTTTTTCAAACAATATATTCTGAGTGTGGCTTCCCCTCCCTCATCTCCTCCTGGATCCTCTGCATGTCCCCACTCATCAACTCAATGCAAGTGAAAATAAACCAAGTCAGACAGAATAAAAAAAACAAAAACAAAAACGAAGAAAAAGCATTAGAAACACGCACACACTCATACACAAAACCCATAAAAATACAGAATCAGAAAACCATAATATACATGCAAAAGACTAGGTGGGTAAAAAAGACAAAAACAAAAACAAAAATGCCCTCCAAAAGCAGTATAAAGTAAAATATCTCCCCAAATGCCATTGAGTTCTTGGCTTGGCCATCCACTGCTGGGCATTGGGCCTGCCGTCAAGTGTGGTTTCTACACCCAGTGAGACTCCATACAAAACTAATTTTTCCTTTGTAAGCAACTGTCAAGTAGAGACAGCTTCCTGTTTAGGGGTGGGAGCTCGTGTCAACTTCCCCCTCTCTGCAGTGGGACCCCCTCTGACATGGACCTGTGCATGCTGTGTGCATGCTGCCTTGGTCTCTGTGAGCTCCTATGTGCATCTGTCCTGTTGTGACTGGAAGACTGTTTCCTCAGAGTCCTCCGTCCCCTCTGGCTCTTACAGTCTTTCCGCTTCCTCTTCTGCACAGTTCCCGGAGTCTTGAGGGGAGGAGTTTGATGAATCTCTTCTCTGATGATGACTGATGAGCCTGATCTGAGTCCAAGCCTGGTGTGGCTCGGGGTATTAGTTTCTAGCTAGCATTCCTCACTAAAGGAACAGGGGATCTTGCTATCAATTTGGGTTAGGATTTATCTTAGTTATGGTTTCTATTTCTGTAATGAAACTCCATGACCAAAAAGCAAGTTGGGGAAGAAAGGGTTTATTTGGCTTACACTTCCACATTGTTGTTCATCAGCAAGGGAGTCAGGACAGGAACTCAAACAGGGCAGGAACCTGGAGGCAGGAGCTGATGCAGAGGCCATGGAGGGTGCTGCTCACTGGCTTGCTCAATCTGGAGCTACAGTCTTGAGCTGTCATGGGGGTGCTGGGGATGGAACTTAGTCCTCTGGAAGAGCAATAAGTGCTCTTCTTATAGAACCCATGACCACAGCCCAGGATGGCACCACCCACAAAGGGCTGGGCCCTCCCCCACTGATCACTAATTGAGACAGTGCCTTACAGCTGGATCTCATGGAGGCATTTCCTCAACTGAGGCTCCTTCCTCTGATGACTCTAGCTTGTGTCAAGTTGACACACACAACCAGCCAGTACAGAGAGTGAAGGCTGAACCAGAAAGCAAGTAGTACTCAAAGAGCGACCGTTCTTTGAGTGGGATCTGGAAAACCCTGGAAAGCAGTATGGAGGGGTTGGTCAAGTGTGGGACATGCATCAGAGTAAGCAATGTGGCCTGAATAAAAGTCTTTACTGGCTCAGTAATATTCAGTAAACAAATCACTCAGTAAAAGGCAATAAAGCAACAATAAACAAGGGTGAGGGAGACCTTCATTACAATAAAATGTCCTTCAGCACAGGACGATGGAGGTGGACAGTCGAGAATAGATGCTTAAACCAGTAGAAGTCTGGTAAAAAAAAAAAGGGGTAACTGTAGCTGCTCTCTGCATCCCGGAGTCTGTGTCTTCCGAGTCAAGCAGCTGCAGATCAAAAGTATTTTCCTTAATTGTGTCAAAACACTGTATCTGTTTTAAACGTAGAGTTTTCCTTGCATTGTTATATAAATGATACACTGTAACAGCTATTTATATTAGGTAACAAATCTTACAAGGATTCATGGAGCAGCCACCACAGGTCCACTGCTCTCTAACACCGGTGTGGACCTGGCCAGGCTCCACCTGCAGAAGGGAGTTTCTGTAAAGCAGGACGGCCCCCAGCTGAATCATTGGTAAAGCACCCAGGAAACACTGGACTACAAACGCTGCTGGGAGAATATGCCCTCTTACAGGCCTGGGGTCGTGAAATCAGCAAGCTCCTATGTACGAGACCCTGCGTTTGAACCTCCGTACTTGGAAAAACAAAACAACAACAACAAAAACCCAGAGCCAAGACATGGCAGCTACACCTGCAATCGCCAGCTATAAGGGAGGCAGAGGCAGGAGAGTCAAAAGTTCAAGGCTGTCTCAATAAATAAATAAACAAGTAAAGTAAGTAAATAAGGGCCAGAAGTGTAGGTCAGTGGTAGAGTGCTTGCCTAGCACATGAGAGGCCCTGGATTGGTGTTTGCATTCACAAACTCTCTGATGAGGGGTTGTACAGGAATTCAAAAGAGAGCTGTACCTTGGAGAACCTGGCTATTGGCCCTTTGCAAGTAAACCTTTAGGCCTACTTTGTTGGCCCTCTGCTGTCTGTGCCAAGCATGATTATAATGATGAGAAAAGCAATGTAGACTCTGCTATGAGGTTGGGGGTGCAGTTGGTGGCAGTTCCCAGCTGAATTCAGGTCTTCTGTGACTGCAGTATGTGCTCCTAACCACCGAGCCAGTGATCCAGTCAGTATGGCACCTGCATGAGGCCCTGGGTTTGAACTCAACACAGAAAAAAAAAAAAAAAAAAAAAAAAAAAAAAAGAGGAGGGAAAAACTGTGAAAGCTTTTTTTCTCTCTTTTTCCTGTTCTTCACAGCTCTGAATTGTTGGATTATCCCCCCAGAGTCCTAAGGTCTCTAAGTGTATCATCGTGTGTGGAAAAACATGAAGCCAGGATGAAGTAATGGCTGTTTGTCCAGACTCATTTGTGTGTGCGCTTGCAATAGAAATATGGAAACTAAAATGTTAGTGCAAGCAATGCTTCTGTGAACTTGTTTTAGCTTACAACAATTAGAAAATGACATTGCGGGGCTGGAGAGATGGCTCAGCGGGTAAGAGCATTGATTGCTCTTCTAGAGGGCCCGGGTTCAATTCCCAGCACCCACATGGCGGCTCACACCTGTCTGTAACTCACTTCCAGGGCTTCTGACACCCTCACACAGACATACATGCAGGCAAAACACCAATGAACATCAAATAGGAATAAATTTTTAAAAAAGAAAATGAAGTGGCTAAAAGTCTCCAAACAGTGCCAGTATTTGGATATTTTTACAAAAGCTTTCCTTTTTAATTATGTGTATGTGTTCATGCATGCGGACACAGAGAATTGCAGGTGGATGTGCGCTGCCTGACATCACTGCTGGGAACTGAACTCAGGTCCTCTGCAAGAGCAGTGCATGCTCTCAAGCACCGAGCTAACGATTCAGTCTGTAATATTTGGGTTTTTCAACGTAAGTAAATTTTTGTACTGAGACCAACTAAATGGTACTGGTGGCATTTGTGTAAGAAAGTAGAGTTCCTCTATTCACTGTGCTTTTCAGAATTGTCCCATGTGGAAGTGCTTGGTTTTGAGTTTTGTTGTGTGTGTGTGTCTGTGTGTTTGTGTGTATATATGTATGTGTCTCTGTGGGTTTGTCTGTTTGTGTGTGTGTGTCTGTGTGTCTCTCTGTGTATATATATATGTGTGTCTCTATGGGTCTGTCTGTGTGTGTCTTTGTGTTTGTGTGTGTATCTGTGTGTGTCTCTGTGGGTCTGTGTGTGTATATGTCTCTGTGTTTGCATGTATGCCTGTGTGTGTATGTGTCTGTGTGTTCTTGTGTGTTTGTGTGTGTGTGTGTGTCTCTGTGTGTGCATGTATGTCTCAGTATGTGCATGTGTGTTTGTGTGTATGTGTAAGCACACATATGCCTCTGCAGAGGCTACAAGAAAAATCAGGAAGTGCTCTTAACAGCTGAGCTACTTTTCAAGTCCCAGAAAATACCCATTTTTAATATTGTCCATCTTTTGCGCTATTCTTATAAGTTTGCTATTAAAATGTAGAAACTATTTCTTGTTTTTAATTTTGTATTTACTTATTTTCATTTTTCAGCTGAGACATTGAGAAAGGTGACTTACTGTTCGTGAGTTACACTTGACCACAAGTGAGAACAGAACTAATCCATGGTGCCAGAGGTCCAGGGCAGAGGGCCAGTGGGACTGTTCTGGTTGTAAGGAAGACAGGCGGTCTCTTGTGTGGTCTTGGGGTGCAGGCGTTGATGTCCCAGATCCACTGAGACTTATTGCTGACAGTAGCATACGGTCCAACAACTTGTACCAGTGCCGCAGCCTTCAGCACCCTTATTTCTGCTCCTGCAGCCTTTGGGGGGTGCACAGGATAATTTACGTGGACCTCTGCCTCATCTTTCCTCTTTCCCTTCAGCCTTGGCATTTGCTTCTCCCTCCACTTCGATCTCACGGAGCAGGAATTTCAAGTTAGATGGCACTAAGGCCGAAAGAGCTTCTTTTTTTATTTTTTAAAGTTTATTTATTTTTGTTTATGGGTCTTTTGACTGCATATATATCTACATACTACATGTGTAGCTGTTGCCAAAAGAGGCCGGAAGAGGGTGTCAGATCCCCTGGAACTGGAATTATCAACAGTTACGAGCTGCCATATGGGTGCTGGGGATTTAACGTGGGTCCTCTGGTAGAGCAGCCAGTGCTCTTAACCTCTGAGGCATCTCTCAGCCCAAACTATTAAATTGAGAAAAAAAATCAATGAAATTTATAGGTAGAAGTGATGGTGGACCTGTGACCCCCAGCACCCTGGAAACTGATGAAGGAGAATCACAAATCCAAGGCCAGCCTCGGCTACATAGCAAGATCTTGTTTCCCTTCCTCCCCCCAAAACAAAAACAAAAAAAAAACAAGAAAGGAAGGAAGAGAAAGTAGAGGCAGGGACATGGCTGAGTTGGTAGAGAACCTGTCTGTCATGTGCAAAGCCCTGAGGCAGACACTTGCCATCTTCTAAGACATGAGTGGTGACACACCTCTGGAAATTCACATTCGTCTTTGGCTGCGTATCAAGTTCAAGGCCATCGGGAAGGCTGTGTGTGGGCTCTGTATAAATACCAGGTCGTTATCCCAGGATCTTGAGTCTTCGCCTAATTCGCTGCTCACAGCAGACCTGGGTCTCGCACAGGCAACGAGCGACCAACAAGACTTCAATCAGGTCACCAAATAGCTGTATTTTCGTATAGACCAGTATCTAATATCACATGCTCAAAGAACACAGCGTTGTTCCTGTGATAGCCCTACCCAAAAGGCATGTCCCGAGTCTCCTCATGAGGAAACACAAGGCCAGCCCAAATTCAAAGACATTCTGTGAACAACTGACCTATCATCTGAAAAACATCAGAGTCAGGAAACAAAAAGAGAGTCTCGCAAGCTGTTCCAGAAAAAAAGAGCATCAATAGACCTGGCCAAAACAAAACAAAATGAAAAACTGCTGTGTGGTCTTGGATTTAGTCCTAGACTCAGGAGAAAAAAAAAAAGTAAGGAGATTCCTGGAGCAGTCAGAGAAATAGATGAGAGAATAATGTTTTATTCTGATCGAATTACCTGCACTGTGACTGTGCAAAAAACATACTTCCTAAAAGCTAGATGTGGTGGGACATATCTAGTGTACATACATTACAGGTGGTACGTACCTGTAATCCCAGCACTTAGGAGCGAGAGACTAAAGGATGAGAAGTTCAAGGTCAGCCTTGGCTGCATTTGATCAGATCTCAGAAAGCAAAAACAAAACAGAATGTCTGTCCTTTCTTGGCCTTGGAAATGCACACTGAAGTATTTATGGGGGAAGGAAACCGTGTCTCTCCTAACTCTTAAGTGATTTGAGAAGTGGTGGGGCCTGCCGGAAGTTTGGGTCATGGACACTTTTCTCCTGAATGGAGTTCCCATGAGCATGCGTTAGCTGTCACAAGACTATAGCTGTAATGTGTCCTGTCCCCTTTTGTTCCTTTTCTTGTTACAAAGAATCCGTTTGCCCTTCTGCTTTTCTCTGTGAATTCAAGCAGCTTTGGGCCCAGCCCACTCTTAACTTCATAAAGCTATGAGTCAAAGTAAACCTTTTCCTTCCGTGGTTGCACTAGGAAATGAACGCAGTGACTGGGGGTTAGGAATTACATGAGGGGCTGGACAGGTGACTCAGCAGGTAAGAATGCTTACTGCTCTTGCCGAAAGGACCAGATATAAGTGGTTTCCAGGACCTATATCAGACTGCTCACAACTCTGTAACGATAGTTCCAGGGGGATCCGATACCCTCTATGTTCTGTGGGCATCTGCACAAACATGGTCCACACAAAACTCACACATAACCATAAATAAATATAATAAATCTTGCCGGGTGGTGGTGGTGCACGCCTTTAATCCCAGCACTCGGGAGGCAGAGCCAGGCAGATCTCTGTGAGTTCGAGGCCAGCCTGGGCTACCAAGTGAGTTCCAGGAGAGGCACAAAGCTACACAGAGAAACCCTGTCTCGAAAAACCAAAAAAAAAAAAAAAAAAAAAAAAAAAAAAGAAAAAGAAAAAAAAAATCTTGGGTTGAGTGGAGTACACAACGCATGCCTTTAATTCAGGCTCTCTAGAGGCAGAGGCAGGCAGATTTCTGTGTGAGTTTGAGGGTGGCCAGAACTACACAGTGAGACACATATTTATGAATTATTCGTATTGCTCTTGCTTGCCATTTTTCTTTTTTCTTTTCTTTTGTAAAACTTATTTATTTATTTTATGTGCATTGATGTTTTGCCTGCATGTATCTCTATGTGTGGCTGTCAGATCCTCTGAGACTGGAGTTATAGACAGTTGTGAGCTGCCATGTGGGTGCTGGGTCCTCTGGAAGAGCTGCTAGGCTCTTAACCACTGAGCCATATCTCCAGCCCCACTTGCCATTTTCCTGTATGACAGAAGTTATATAAATTAAAAGCAAAGCAACCTATGGATGTGGTCAGAAGCCAGGCAACACTCTGAATCTGTTAATTTGAAGGTCTGTACTTCTTGCTGGGGCCAGAGAAAGGGCGAGTAGGACACTTTGGGACCTGTGGGAGAGGACAGGTAGACTCTCTAAGGTAGGCTGGAGCATTTGTTATACAAATTCTGTCAGCACTAGACTGTAGATGAATTTCTAAATGGTCTTATTAAATTAAAAAACATGGAGCCAGATATAGGGTTAAAACCTGAGAGATCAGGGAAATAGGGAAAACCACAGCTAACCTTACCTCAACAACTTCGCAGCTTCCAAATGCGAGATACTTCCTGCCCATCCACACCTATATGCCTTGCTGTTCTGCCATCTGATTTGTTCTCTCTGTCCAGCTACATCACTTCCTCTTCCTGCCCAGCTCTATCACTTCCTATCTGTCTGTACAGACCCCCTAGACCTCCATGGTTAACTAGTGTTGAAATTTAAGGCATGAGTCACCACACCTGGTTCTGTTTCCAGTGTGGCTTTGAATTCACAGAGATCCAGACAGATCCCTGCCTGCCAAGTGATAGGATTAAAGGCATGTGCTACCATCGCCTGACTTCTTTGTTGACTTATAACGGCTGTTTTTTTCCTCTGATCTCCAGGCAAGTTTTATTTATTAAAGCACGAATAAAATATCGCCACATTTCAGCATGAAAGGACCAAGCAGATGTCATAACAGGCTGCTCAGTCTTCTCTCAGATATCAGGCCTCAATTTCAGTTTCCTGAGACCTGAGCAAGCAATTTCTGGGAGGGCCATGAACAAAAGACATAGTTTTTGCAGTAGCTCCCTTTCTGCATGTAGCTCCCTTTCTGCACGTACTCTGACTGCTCAAGGTTCAGCCAGTTGTTTACTGTCTGGGACCTCTCACCATCTTAGAGCTACACGCATGGGTCAATGTGAACATTCGAGGTCAGCCAGCCCCCATGGCAGCGCAAGGACAGAGCCTGGGACTTGTCCAGGCCTGCCCAAAAATGATAACTGTAACCCCCAACCAGTAAATTCAAAGTTACCCACCCTCACCCAATCACATGATGCCGAGGCTTATACCAGCCTGCTTGCGGGTTTTCCCTTTAAAACCTCCTCACCCTGAGATCTCAGGGCCGGCCTCCTCCACCTGGCTAGCCAGTGTGTTGGACGGACCGAGCCCGGGCTTGCTTGCTATCAATAAAGCCCTGTGTGGTGTGTTTTGCATCGGATATCGGCTCTGTGGTGGTCTTGCTCGGGGGCTCTCGCGATGCAGCCACAACAAGCACAAATGAAATATCACCACACCAAACATCAAACTGGAGCACGGTTCCTGGCAGAGCCACCTGTGTCCTGGGAGCAGAGGTCTCGCAGCTGTTTTGTGTCAAATGACTCAGATGCCACGCAGCAAACAGCAAACAAAAGTGTCCTCGGTAAATACGGGAACTGTGCTTGGATTATTCTCTTCCGTGAAAGTAATTACGGTCTAAGTTTGCTTTTGTTACAACCCATTAATAAATACAATGCTTGTTGTTTTGCAAGGAAACCTGGCTTTTTCAAATCTGGTCGCCTTACCCGAAGGGCAAGGCCTGGAGGTGTTTCTCTGTTGAGTGAGAGAGGCAGAAGCTGTCTCCAAGCAGCGATTCCTTCCAGAGGAGAAGTCTGTGTTCAAAGGTAACTCACTCAGTGCTACCTCTGCGGCCCTTTACCTGAGGCCAGCTGTCCCTCTCTCCTACCTCTCTGCCTTGCCTCAGTCTCTGCAATGCTAGTGATAGAATTCCCACCATGCTGCTCCACAAAAGCTTTCCTTTGGGGGGCTGGGTGTGGGGTGGGGATGGGTCAGCGGCTGTGCTGGCTGGTTTTGTCCACTTGACACAAGCTAGAGTCATCTTGCAAGAAGGAACCTCAATGGAGAGACGACCTCCAACAGATGGCCCATCAGCAAATCTGTGGGGCATTTTTTTTTTTTCCAGACAGGGTTTCTCTGTGCAGTTTTGGTGCCTGTCCTGGATCTTGCTCTGTAGAGCAGGCTGGCCTCGAACTCACAGAGATCTGCCTGGCTCTGCCTCCCGAGTGCTGGGATTAAAGGCATGCGCCACAGCCAGGGCATTTTTCTTGATGAATGATTTATGCGAGAGGCAGGTCATCCTGGGTGGTATAAGGAAGCAAGCTGAGCAAGCCATGGGGAGCAAGTCAGTAAGCAACACTCCCTCATGGCCTCTGTTTGACTTCCTACCTCTAGGTTCCTCCTGAGTTCCTGCCCTGACTTCCCTCCATGAGGGACTGTGAGGTGTGAATCAAATAAACCCTTTCCTCTCCAAGTTGCATTTGCCCCGTGCTTTTTCACAGTGACAGAAACCAAGCTAGGACCATGGTCAAGAGCGCTTGCTGCACAGTCATCCGGGCTGCAGCCTGGATCCCAGCACCCACGTAACCAGCCCAACATGCCAATGCCAAGAGGGGCAGAGGTGGGAGGACTGCTGGGCCTTGCAGGCATCCAATCTAGCTGAATGAGCCCCAGGTGCAGGGAGGACGCCTGCCCGGAAGGAATAGGCCAGAGCGATAGAGGAGAAGGACAACTGATACCCTTCTTCTGGCCTCTACGTGTGTGTACAAGTGCATGCACCCAGAGACTACATGTGTGCTTATACTCACACAGGGACAGGAGTACCTCAATTAAAAAGCTCATTTGGGGCCTCAGTTTCTTTGCTTGCTTTAACCCGCGTGCCGCACACATTAAAGAATGAGTAGGACAGACTTCTCAAAACAGGGGAATGTCAATTTGGGAGCCCTCCAAAGCGTACAGGACCTTGTAAGTGCCTCCCACCCTCCACCTCCCAGCTCCAAACGGAGTCTGAGAAAAGTCTAGACTGACTGGGCTGCTGGGGAGGGGGACAGAGAGGTTTGCCTGCCCTTTTCTGCTGCCCACCCGGCCTGCAGGGAGTGTTTGTAGCTACTGCAGGACATGGGACGAGGTGCCTGCCCTTGGAACACCTGACCAGGTTTACTGCCAGCTTCACCCTAAGAAGGTCTGGTAAAACAGCCACGCCTCAGAGCCCATGAGTCATCTGGGTGGAGACACAGCTGTGCTTCATTCTTGCAACCTAAAGAGCTAACAGAATCCAGACAAAACAGGCTGGATTTTATAACATTTTTTTTTAACCTTTTAATATTTTCATGTGTATGGGTGTTTGGCCTGCATGTGTAGTTACAGATGGTTGCGAGCTGCTCTGTGTGTGTGTGTGTGTGTATGTGTGTGTGTGTGTGTTGCGAATCAAACCCAGGTCCTCTGGAAGAGCAGCCTGTGCTCTTAACCACTCTCCAGCCCTGTAACACTTTTTAAAGACAAGTTTATAAAGTATACAAAATAGGCTGTACTGATGGCTGGGTGACTCAGCAGGATGCAGAACCAGCTTAGCTCCCCCTCCCCCTCTCCCAACCACCACCACCACCACCTTTGAGGGATCTGAGTGTTCCAGCAAAGGCAGGGCACGAAATTTGATTTCTAAAAGGTCCGTGAACAAGAAGTGGCTGGGAATTTGCCTCCCTCAGCGAGTCTCCAAGCCTCCTCTCTTTGGCTTCAGTCACTATTGGTCTTGGGCTTCTATCTGAAAAGAGCTTTGCTGAAAGAAGGTCCCATCCATCTGCCTTCCCCAGACAGGACATAGTGGTTTAGGACTGATATCTGTGTAGTCTAGGGCAATGTTGCTTCAGATGTCTGTGTAGCACGAATCTTAAAGAGTCTTATTAATAAAATCAAACCTAAGGCCAGTTATTGGGGTGAACGCTGGAAGATCGGAGAAGCAGAACAAGCCACAGCTTCCTCACCTCATACAGTTCCTCAGCTGATCCTGTTTCCTCAGACTGGAAGCTTCTGTGTCCTCATCCCAATGGCTCTCAGCTGAACTGCTGCTCGAAAGCCTGAAGCTTAACCAGCTAAAAGCTACTAGTTTCTGGTCTTCACACCTTGTATATCTTTTTGCTTTCTGCCATCACTCCCTGGGATTAAAGGCTCACTTCTTGGGATTAAAGGTGTGTGTCACCATGCCTGGCTGTTTCCATTGTGGCCTTGAACTCACAGAGATCCAGAGGGATTCTGCCTCTGGAATGCTAGGATTAAAGATGTGAGTGCCACCATTTTCTAGCCTCTGTATCTAGTGGCTGTTCTGTTCTTTGACCCCAGATAAGTTTATTAGGGTGCACAATATTTTGGGGAACACAATACCACCACATGTCTGAAGTCAGAACTACAGTTTCTTGGAGATAACAGGGTCTTGAAAGGCAGGTGGTCTAGTTCCTGGCCACCACAGCCCAGCCTCCTGACCTAATTTGTTTTCCTCACACATCCAAAGCATTTCCTTCAGGCAGTGACCTAAAGAGGGACACCTGGCCCTGATGTCACAATAATGCTGATCTTGAGGAGAAAATGCTTCTGGAAGATCAGCTGGGAGAGTCCTGAGACTAACAACCCAGTACAGTGGCCACACCCAGTCCCAGAGTGCACCCCACCTCTCACCAGGGCCTTACAACTTGGCATTTAATCAGAAATGAGACATTTGCTTTCACTGGTAAAGTAGAAGTCTTGGGAAACAGCTGCATTCTGTCTTTGCCATTCTTGACTTTCCTCCTGCCTCCTGAGCTGAGCAGAGAGAGTTCATCGTGAAGGAAAGGGATGAAGAACCTGGGAAGATGTTGACAGAAATCTTTGTTTCCAGGTGACAAGTGAATGTCCAGCTCCTGGATGACTGGGGACACACTCTACAAAATATGGATGTCTAGGCCCTGAATGTCTGTGTCTCAGGGTGTGTACTGTCATATGAATATACGCTAGAGCCTTCTTGACCAAAAAAATTTTACATGACTCAAGGCATATAACTATATAAAAATGGGTATAGAAAGCAAAGGTTGACAGATAATACATTGTAAAAAAATTATTAAAGAGTCTTTTAAAGTTTAAAAATTGTATATACATATATACACATATATATGTATACATATGTATACACACATATTAGTATACATCTATATGTGTGGGGGTTTTTTTTTGTTGTTGTTGTTTTTGTTTTTTTCAAGACAGGGTTTCTCTGTGTAGCTTTGCACCTTTCCTGGAACTCACTCGGTAGCCCAGGCTGGCCTCGAACTCACAGAGATCCCTATATGTGTGTGTATATATATATATATATAGTGTGTGTGTGTGTGTGTGTGTGTGTGTGTGTGTGTGTGTGTGTGTGTGTTTAGATGTATACCCAGGACAGTGTGTATGTAGAGGACACAGAACAACTTTCAAAAGTCAGGTCTTTTCTTACAACATGTGGTCCCAGGCTTTACTTTTACAAACCTGCATCAATTTAAGGAATAGACAGATGACAAGGTAAACTGCTTTAAAAATATTCACCTGGGTAGTGGTGGTGCATGCCATTGATCCCAGCACTCTGAGTTCAAGGCCAGCCTGATCTACAGAGCAGGTTCCGGGATAGTAGAGCTATACAGAGAAACCCTGTCTCAAAAAAGAAAAATAAATAAATAAATAAAATATTTACTTTTTGTAACTAACATTAATGTTTTTCTTTTGCCACTGCCATGATTGGACTTCGACTGCATACTTGCTGGGACAATCACCCTGCCGCTGAGCTACGCCCCCCACCTGTTACAAAAAGTTATAAAGAAGTAAATTAAAGGCAGAGCTTGGCATGAGGTTCCAATGGGTATGCCTGTATTGTTTCAAACTTTAGAGTTCACCAAAAGAAGATTTTCACATAAGTTGACTATGTAAGAAGTAAATATGAGCCGGGCGGTGGTGGCGCACGTCTTTAATCCCAGCACTCGGGAGGTAGAGGCAGGCGGATCTCTGTGAGTTCGAGGCCAGCCTGGTCTACAGAGCGAGTTCTAGGAAAGGCACAAAGCTACACAGAGAAACCCTGTCTCGAAAAAACAAAAAACAAACAAACAAAAAAAAAAAAGAAGAAGTAAGTAAATATGAGCTGTAAATATGAACTCACAGTGGCTGTGAGAGTCTGCGGAAGCCATGTGTAAGCTCAAGCCGGGTCAAATGCCAGCGTGGAGAGGAGGGCTGGGAATGTGTCCCACCCCTAGCTGAGGAGCTATTGGTCACTGTTACCTGCTGGGAGAGAGAGAGAGAAAGAAAGTCAGTTTTCTTTCAGAGTGTAGCCTCCTGGGGCTGGCGACATGGTCGGTAGATTAAAGTACTTTCCACCAAGCCTGGCAACCTGAGTTTGATTTCCAGGAACCATGTGGCAGAAGCAGAGAACTGACTTCACGCAACACACTCAATAAGTGTAATTTAAAAAAAAGAACTACAGCTCCTGGTGAGTGGACCACCCCCTGACTTTCAAGAACACCCACCTCAAAAACTCCTCCATGTCTGAGGAGGGATGAGGTCAGCTGAGCCATGGCTGCCCACACCTGCTGTCTCAGCACGTGGGAGGCTGAGGCAGGGTTACAGATTTGAGGTCTGTACACAGCAAGTGTACACAGCAAGTCCCTGTCTCAACAAAACAAAACAAAACTGTCAAGCAGCCACTTCATCCATTTTGATTTTTTAAATTTGTTTAGCATTTTGTGCCTGGCATTTTGCTAGAGATGGGGGGTGGGGGGTGTAAGGTGACCAAAGGATGACAGCCTGAGCTGGCGCTAAGAACCTCACGAGGAAATGTGAAGTTCATCGTGAAGTAAGGGCCTACTCATTCTGAGAAGAAATCCTCCTTGTTCCCCCTCCAGGCCTCCGGCCTCCTGTCCGGTTCCCATTTCCCTCTCTCACTTCCGTCCTGTCTTTCCTTCCGGTCAGCCACGCAATGGCTTTCCTGCCAGCTGTGCCTGCAAATGTCTACACAGAACAGTTTTACATTCCTTATCTTCTCAGCCACCAAACTGTGCAGGTGCGTTCCACCCACGCCCCAGTTCTGAAAATGCTCTCTCTGTGTTGGTGGTTAGGATGCTTGCTGGACCCTTACTGCGGACATATCACTGTTCTTGTCTTAGACAAGAGAGGGCATCCGTGAGTACCTCTGCCGGATTCTCCCTGTATCTGGCATCACGTTCTCGTTTCTCCCTACGTGGTTTAGGGGTACAGCCTCCATCCTCCACTGTTCTCTGTTCTTTCTGGGAGATGACGGTCACCTTGAAGACTTGAGCGACATTCTCTTTTTGCTCTGGCTGGAGTCTCCTCTGACCTTAGACCCTTCTTTTCTCTTCTACTTTTCTTCTTGGGCATGCTGTTGGGTTTCCAATCTGTGGAAACAAACAATTAAAGCAATGGTTTTCCTTTCCACTCTCCTCCTCTCTACTGTGATTGACAGCAGCAGGGACCTGAGTCCGAAGCCTCCATGATGTCTGTGACTACTACACTGTCCCCTCTCATCCAAGCATTCTTCCTGCCACTGAGATCTGTTAGAGAGAGCTGACCTTGAGTCATCTGTCCCAGTGAGGGGTGGTGACTAGGTTTCATCTAATACGTCACTTCTGCCTGAGTAATGTGTTAAGGATTCTGAGGCAGCATTCGGCCTCACAAGAAAACAGTGCTATGTCTGGCTGTGCCCCCACAGCAGAATGCACACCGTGCTTCCCAGTTAGCCCACACCTTGTCTGGGGAGCAAATGGAACTTCCTCCTTCCTGTTGTGGGTTGCCATTGCCCTGGGCGCTCTCTCAGAACAGGGTCTCTTAATAAACATTTCCCACTTGTGACCCCTCATCACTGCAGAAATTGATGCAACCCTGCATGTACAAATATACCAAGTAGGACTAAAAATCAAACATTTATTGATAGTAAATCATAAAGAAATGTATTTTAAACAATCCTTTGGTGTATGTAGCAATTCATCACTTATTTAAGAGGAAAGAAATGTTTACACTTAGGGAAAGGATGTGCTTGTTTATTTAAATGTAAAATTAAATCTTGGCTGAATATTTGATACTGCAAGATGTAGAGACATTCAACATTCTTTGAAGTTGATCAATATTTTGCTTTATAAATAATCAGTGCTGAGCATGCTGCTTTGCATAATTATAAAATGGCAGAAGTGTGTTCATAGCCATTTCAGAGATGATTAAAAATTCTATTCTAATAGCAAACCAAAATTCATTTAACAATTTTAAAATGATTATTATTTAAATGGTCATGGGTGTTTTGCCTGCACATATGTCTACACTAGGTGTGTGCTTGGTGCCTGGGGAGGCCAGGAGAGGGCCGGAAGTGACAGACAGTTGGGAGCCACCACGGGATGCTGAGAATCAAATCCAAGTCTTCTGGGAGAGCGGTCAATGTTCTCCAATGCCGAGCCATCCCTCTAGCTCTAACATTTAAAAAAAAAAAATCTTTGCTTCCTAAAATTAAACCACTATGTTGCTGTAAGAGCAAAAATCTTGTAGAGTAGAAACACTGCAACTCATGACGTAGAAGAGCCTCGCAGGTGAGCCGGGGTATGTCAGACAGACAGCGTGCACAGCGCAAAGTGTACTGTGTTCGGAACCAACATTACGGTGAGGTCCCTGTGATACAACATGGGTGAAGAACACCAGGAACTTCCCAGGTGTGTTACCTGTTAGCTTTGGAATTAATTTTTGGTAGTTCTACGTTTGGAAGACTTTCACTGTTACCATATTTGCCACGAGCCCCGCATTCAGTGATGTGACCCATGGTCTAAGAAGCTGAGTCTTGAGTCAGAATCATGATGGGAAAAACCACAGAGACAGCTGACCCAGGCTAGTGGGAGCTCATGGACTCTGGACTGACAGCTGGGGAGCCTACATGGGACCGCCCTAGGCCCTCTGAATGTGGGTGAAAGTGGTGTGGCTTGATGTGTTTGTGGGTGCCCTGGCAATGGGAGCAGGATTTATCCTAGGGACATGAACTGGCTTTTTAGAGCCCATTCCCTATGGTGCCATGCCTTACTCGGCCTTGATGCAGTGGGGAGGGGCTTGTTCCTGCCCCAACTTGGTATGACAGCCTGTGTTGACTACCCAAGGGAGGTCTTACCCTCTATGAGGAGGAGATGGGGGTGGGATGGGGGTAGATGGTGGGAAACAGAAGAAGGGGAGGGAGGAGGAACAGGGGTTGGTGTGTAAAATGAAAGAAAAAAATTTAATAATTTAAAAAAAAAAAAAGAAGCTGAGTCTTGGAATACTTGGAGTATTCCAAAATTCCAAGTATTCCAAGAATACTAGAGTCCTCTACCTTCTGACTCTCCCCCTCCACAGTTCAGCCCTTGTAACATCCGTCTAGAGCAGTGGTTCTCAACCTGTGAGTTCAGATCCCTTTGGGGTTTGAACAACCCTTTCACAGACCATCTGAATATCAGTTATTTACGTTACTATTCATAACAGTAGCAAAATTACAGTTATGAAGTAGCAACAAGAATAATTTTATGGGTCGGGGGGTCAGCGCAACATGAGGAACTGTATTAAGGGGGTCACAGAACTAAGGAAGGTTGAAGACCACTGCTCTAAAGCAAACCCCTCATAACGGACATTCACAATCTGACCTACCCACACCACAGTTTTGTGGCTCATGGTATAGACCCAAGGCCTCCCTGCCTGATTTAAAACCCCAAGTCAGCCACTTACTCTCTGTGTGACCCTGGTCCATTTATTTAATTCCTGATGCCTCGGTTTCCGGATCAAACAAGTGAAAGTATTTATTACTCACGGATAGGTTGTTGTGAGGATCATACAAGCTGAAGGACAGAAAAGGCCTGGCTTAGCTCTTGCCGAGTAATAAACCCAAGGGCAATGTTCATCCGTATTGCTACCACACCTGGAACCATTCTCACCCTTGGCTTTGGTCGGGGTGTTCCACTGGTCCTGCCCTCCTTACTGCACTCCCAGGAGGAGTAGATTGTCCCTTGCTCTGCCCACCACAGCATGCGTCCCATTTTTCCACCCTAGCAGGTACCCGGTCATACAATAGTTAGTATCTCTGTGTCCATGAGGTCCAGTGTTTGGGTGCTCCTTAAGGGCAGGGGTCATGGTTTTCCTATTGTGTTATCTGCTTCTACTGAGTGTCTGGAGGGCAGTTGCCCCGAGTATGAATAATGACGTGGTAATGAATGAATGAACTGGCCACAAAGGCAGATTGAGCTCTGAGTAATAATAGTGGTCAGAGTTGAAGTCATTTGTCTCCCTTGCAGATTTCTCTTGCTTCCTGGAAGACCGCATCAGTCACTTCGACGTTCTTTCCTGATTTTATGCACACATAGCCAGGAATCACTTGGCTAGCCCTGACCTTTTGTTTGCGTCCAGGATGGCCTTTGTGAACGTCAGTGCCGTAATTTTCATTCTCGTCACCATAAACTTAGATTGCACTTTTCATGGCCTGATTTCCTCCACCGCTCGGTTCCGTGCTAGGTAAAGAACAGCAGGAGTTCCTTCCTTCTCTACTCCAGGCCTCTCGACACACCCTCCTCCCTGTCTTTTTGAGACAAGATCTCACTCTGTAGCTTTGGCTAGCCTAGAACTCACAGAGCTCCACCTGCCTTTGCCTCTCAAGTGCTGGGATCGAAGGCGTGCACCACCATGCCTAGCTTGACGTTCATTCTTGTTGAGAGCATGGGCAAGCAGCTCTGAGGTCTTCATGACTGTGAATATCATTGCTGCCAGTGGTCACAAGGTTTTGGGAGAGCTTTGAGTTACAGCTTTGAGTTACAGTTTGCTGCCTGAGCTAAAGGCATGAGCTAGCTTCCCAGCGTACTCTTGTTACTAGACCACCACACCGTATAGTAAATGGCCAGTCTAGGCTGTGCTTTTTGGATTCCCTGAGAAGTTTCCTACCCTTGTGGTTTCACAGCCTATGACAGGCCCTTCAAAAGTACAGAGAGGGGCTGGAGAGGCACTGGCTGCATTTTCAAAGAACCCAAGTTCAGTTCCTAGCACCAACTTGGCAGCTCCCAGTTACTCCAGCTCCAGGGGATCCAATGCCCTCTTCAGGCCTCTGTGGGCCTCAGGCACACATGTGGTGCAGGGATATACATGTGGACATTCACATATACATATAAGATAAAAAAAATAATAAATCTTTTTTTTTTTTTTTTAGTGCAGAGAAGGCTAAGAAGTTGGCTCAGTGGGTAAGAGCGCTTGCTGAGCAAGCCTCCTCAGATCTTAGTGCCCACATAAAAAGCCAGGTGTGGTCATGCGCACCTGTAACTTCAGTTCTTTTGAAGGGCAAAGGTGACAGAATCACTTGGGCTTGCTGGTCACCAGCCTAGCTCCGGGTTCAGTGGTAGACCCTGCCTCAAAGGAACATGGCGGAGAGTGATGGAGCAGGGCTCATGGCATCTTCCTCTAGCCTTCTAAGCGCGCACACAGATGCACCGCCCCATCCATACAACAAAACCACAGGAAACAAAGGAAAGAAGGCAGATGGCCAAAAAACTGGCCTTGGTGGCACATGCCTGTAGTCCTATATCAGGAGGTAGAGTTAGAGGAATCAAGTCATTCTTGAGTCTGTATGTTGTTCACAACCAGCCCCAGCTATGTGAGACCCAGTCTCAGACAAATAAATACGGAGGGGAAGATTCTCCACGTTCTCAGAGAATTCTCTGCACAGTTCAGTTCTCCCCCAACTGGCTGCAAAGATTTTGATGGTTGCTGGCCAGGAAATGCGCTGATAATATACACAGTGGGTTGCCGACACGAAGATCTGTAGCCTGTCTGTCTTGTTCTCTACGCCCTGCCACAGCCCTGCCACAGCCCCGGCAAGCCCCACAGTTCTGTTTGCAGTGTGAGCATTTTTGTGTCAGGGAAATTGTTCTTATCAGTAGGTCACATGTACACACACCCACCAGCTGACCCCCTTCTCTGCTTGCTCTGTGCAAAAAGCTCAAACAAAGCTCGCACTGGGAGAGGGTGTTGACGGTCTGGTCTGAAGCTCACTATGTAATCCAGGCTAGCTTCAAACTCACATCAATCCTCCTGCTGTAGCCTCCCAAATGATGGGATTAGGGGTGTGAGCCACTACTCCGTGCTATCCCTTGATGGTCAGTTTTTAGTTTGGGAGGAACTCACTAAGCAAGCCTATGTGTTCCTGGGGGGTAAGAAGAGGGTGGCTGGGGAGTTGAGAAAGGGACAGAATGTGCTAAGGGGCAGGCAGGAAGTGTGACAACATTGCAGAGTCTGCAGCGATGTGGCAGGGAGATCTGATGGGAAGGGGTCAGGGAAGAAAGTGGAGGGTCCGTGCAAGCACAAGCCCCAGCACAGTGGCTATCTGGAAGGTGCACCCCAACAGCTAGCTCCCAGAAAAGACTCTCCCAAGGGAAGTTGTCTGACTGGTTTGGACTTCATAGGGAAATCCTGGAACATGAGTCATGTAGTCATGGTAATAGGCACGGAAACCAGTGCCTTCTGGCTCATGCCTGACCTAGCACACGAAGTCCTCTGCAAGCCAGTCTGCTGGGGAGCCTCTGCCCTGCCCTAATTAGAATGCCTTTGTAGCCGGTGACAGAAGCCAGCTTTAGCTAGTCTAAGCTTTAGAAAGGGAGAGTTAAAATGGGTCCCAGGTGGGCTGGTCAAGAGTGGGATGCACATCTAAATGCAGACATGAGATTGGATATTTCAATAATCCAGGACTCTACCTGGGTGTCAATCCTTCCTCCATCAAAGCCTTCCTCCTCCCTCTCTTCCTCCTCCTCCCCCTCCTCCCCTTCCTCTTTCTCCTTCTCTCTTTCCCTCCTCTTCTCCTTTCTTCTTCTTTTTCTTCAATAGGATCTCACTAGGTAGCCTAGGCTTAGTTCAAACTCACAATGCTCTTGCCTCAGTTTCCCAAGTTTCATCAAGCTTCCTTATTTTTTATTTTAATTTTTAAATTAAAATTTTAAGTTAGGGTACAAAGGAACTGGTTTATTTAAAAAAACACTTTTATTTATTTATTACTGTATATGTAACTGAGTGTATGGTACATGTGTGAGTCTGTGTACATGTGTCATGGCCTGTGTATGGTGGTCAGAGGACCACCGCTGGAGACAGGTCTCTCCTTCCACTATGTGAGGCCCTGGGATCCAACTCAGGTTTTCAGGCTTGGTGGAAAGCACCCTTAACCATCTGGCCCCAAAGTGACGGGTTTCGTTATGTTTTTATCACGTGTGTGGGTCATCATACTCCATTCTGGTCACCCTCTTCCTCCTGCCATGCTCTATGCTCCATCTTCATCTCAGACCATCTCTCTCCACCCTTCTCATCTAGAGGCAGAGAAGGTCCCCAGGTTAACACCGCACGCACGGGCACCTCCCCCATACCATCTGCCTGCTGTCTGGCAGGGCCCAGGTGGGAAAGTCAAACACCGAGCCTGTGCGGGCAGTTTGCCTGGGATTCTACCAACTCCAGTGTGTCAAGAAGCTCCAACACAAGAATGGGGCTGCCCCGTCAAACACGGCAGGAAGGTCATCCAGAGAGAGACAAGAAGTCATCCAGTGCGTGTCTTCTGTCCTGTCTTCCTGCTCAGCCCAGTGGTCTTCCGGCCCACCTCAGCGTTGGCGGCTCAGCTCAGCTGTCATCTTCTGAACTGCCGGTGACCATTTTAGCTCAGAGGACAATTACCTCCTCCAGTCCTTCCTCGGTCCTATTTTATAAGCTGGGCTGTGTCCCTCCCTCATTCATGTTGAAGACCTAACCTTCAGTACCTTTGGATGTGACTTTATTTGAAACTGGGGGCCTTGAAGGAGCTGAGGAGTAGACATGGGGTCCCTAGGGTGGGCCCTCATCCAGTTGTGTGACTGGGGTCCTTCTATGGTAAGAAGATGGGGACATGGAGATGCACAGAGGGAACCGTGTGAAGACTCAGGAAGACACAGGCATTTCTTTTTTTTCTTTTTTAAGATTTATTTGTTAATTATGTATACAGTGTTCTGCCTACATGTATGCCTGCACACCTGAAGAGGGCACCAGATCTCATTACAGGTGGTTGTGAGCCACCATGTGGGTGCTGGGAATTGAACTCATGACCTCTGGAAGAGCAGCCAGTGCTCCTAACCGCTGAGTCTTCTCTCCAGCCACCCCACCCCCCCCAGCACAGTCATTTCTAAGAGAGAGGCCTCAGAAGAAACTAACTTTCATGTGTATGAAACTGTCAAAGAATAAATAAAGGATATTCCATCACAACAGAAGAGCCAGGCATGGTGGCATGCCCCTTTAATCCCAGCATTTGACAGGCAGAGGCAGGTGGATCTCTGTGAGCTTAAGGGCAGCCTGGTCTACATAGGGAGTCCCAGGCCAGCCATGGATACACAGTGAGACCCTGTCTCAAAAAGAAGGAAGAGGAAGGCACTAACTTGGTGTTCTTGGACTTCTGGCCCCTGTATTTGCAAGTAAGTAAATGTCTGTCATGGAAGCCACCCAGTCTACAGTACTTCCCCACAGCACCCAGAGCAAACTCTTTCATTCCATTCTTCGCCCTAATTTCTGTCTCTTCACAGGCGCAGCCAACAGAAGTGTCCCATACTTAGCCCTGGAAGTGCATTCTGTCAGGGGCAGCTGCGGATGAGCTGATGGGCATGCTGAGGCCCCAAGCTCTCGGGAGAGGCTCTGGCAGGAGGGTGGGGTTTGTGGTAGCTAGTGCTAAAAGCCAGCTTGGGTTAGGCTCGTGGCAGAAAAAGGACAGAGGTGGCTAGAACTGAGGCGGGCAGGAAAAGGACCTTTCCACTTTGATAGTGGATAGCTCTCGTTCCCTCATTCTGTTGGCTTCTCTCTACGCTGGTTGGCTAGGGCTGCCAGTGCATTCTTGAGGGGGCTTGGGCTGCAGCCTGGGCAAGGAGCCTGGGTAAACCAGCAATTGGTACCTTGTTGCCACTGGCCCCATTTTATGTGTTGGCTAGGTTTTGATGAACTTGTGTACTGAGTGAGTTGGAAGGGATGGATTTGCAAAATGGCTGACGCATTATCTTACATCCCTGCTAAACGCACTAGAAAGGAAGGACCAACTACAGACAGCTGAGATGTTAGCCGCAGATAGCCACAGTCTTTTGGTTCCAGAACTGGAAAGTGTTCTGTCTCCAAGGCATTCGCTGTGTCCCCATGACACCAAGGCTCACCTTCTGTCCATAAAGTTCCAGGTTCCCAACTCAGAAGCCAGCTGTGAGCATCACAGCCACCAAAGGTCCTCAGGCCAGCTCCACTTCTCACTTGTCACCTGCACGTACTGACAGGATTCAGACACAGGCGGAATTGGCAAATTTGCTGTGGACCAGATGTGACAAGGGGAAAGATCTTGTTCTTTTTCCTGGTTGCTCCACCAGCCTACTCTCTATGAGAGTTACAGTCCATGGGTTTTTGTTTGTATTTCCTCAGGGCTTCAAGTTTTATGGGGCATCTTTCTTTACTTGGCACAGTGCAGCTAGTTTCTGGGAAATTTCTCTCTCTGGCTTTAGTTCATGTTTCTTCATGCTTTAATTTTTATTGCATTTAGTTATTTGTGTGTGGGAGGCCATGAAAATGTCACGGCACATGAATGGAGGTCAGAGGACAACATGCAGGAGCCAGTTCTCCCTTCCACCATGTGGGTCCCGGGGCTTGAACTTAGGTCATCAGGCTTGGTGGCAGACACCTTTACCTGCTGAGCCATCTTTACCCCCCGCCCCTCCCCACACACTTTTTATATGTTCATAATTTTTTTTTTTCAAGAGCTGAGGACCGAACCCAGGGCCTTGTGCTTGCTAGGCAAGCGCTCTACCACTGAGCTAAATCCCCAACCTATTATTTACTTCTAGCATTCTTCTCCAATTCTAATTTTCCTATTTAAAAAGTGACTCATTGGTTCTCTCTCCTGTCTCTCTCTCTCTCTCTCTCTCTCTCTCTCTCTCTCTCTCTCTCTCTCTCTCCTCTCTTTCTCTCTCTCATTTACTTTTGCTCTAGTCTCCTTCACACTCTCCTGGCCTCTTCCTCCAAGCCCCTCTTTGAGAACACTGTGGGTATGAAGTTGCCCTGAGGGCCTTTGCTTGACTTTTTCTATCATTCGTTCATTAAATCAGAGCCCTAGCATCTCTGCATCAGGAGAAATCATGTGGCCTGTTGCTGCGTGCCAAGGTTAGGCTTGTTCCTTCTTTCCACAGCACAGTCATCGGTATCTAGTAGTCATTCAGTGATATTTTATGAGACTGTCTTGTACATTTATTTTAAATGAGTTTATATAGGCATTGGGTTGGGTTCTAAAGAGTCATTTACTGCACATATACAGATTATAAACTCCAGGCACTCCCTGATATAGCAAGACCCTGTGGCTAGTTTTATTTCAGCATAAAATTGGCAGAGAAGTGTTCTGTAGGATGGGGCAGTGGAGAAGTAAGTCTGAGCTTATGAATTTATTCAGTTCAGCATAAGTGAGCCTTCTAAGTAACAAAGACATAAGCTTTATCTAGCCCTAAAAAACAACCAAAGATTACCCAGAGAGCAAGAATGTGACTCATCTCTTATCTCCATAGCAAACTGCTTGGCTGTCCACTTTTGTCTAGCCCTCAGAGAGAGCCTTCTTATGATTCAACATCTTAAGGCTTGAAGCGCTTTCTTAAGGGAGAAAAGACAGTCCTGTGGCCCAACCCGGCTCTTACTCACATGCTAATCATCTACAGATGACTCATTCAAACAGTTGGTTGCCAGGCTACCTGTGCAGAGCAGAGTTCAAGGTAGATGTAGAATGCATCTACAGCCACACAGTGACTTCCGGGGGTCAGCTTGGAGGGGACAGCAATGATTCCACGGAGGCAGGCCCTGTAGAACGTGTCGATCTATCCTAGAGCACACAGCAGGCCTTCTCAGTGCCACTGAGGAATGAGTGCTTGTGTGCACATTTCTGGTTGTGGAAGACTGACTGAGGTCATTCATTAATATACTAATAATTGATTATTTTAGAGACTACAGGAATTCTGGAGAGTCAGGTGACTTCTGGACTGCTCCATGGTTTACATAAACCAGCCTTTACAGTGATTTTTGAGATAGAGTCTTACTGTGTATCCCTAATGGCCTCAAATTCCTGTACAAATCAGGCTGTCCTCCAGCTGGACGGGATCTGCCTGACTCTTCATCCCAAGTGCCACCACACCCACCTACAGTGATTTTTTTTTTAATGCTTACATTTATTTTATTTCTAAAATTTTATTAACCTATTTTAATATTTTAAAATGCATTTATTTTTGCAGGTATGCCTGTGAGCATGTGTGTGTAAGTTAGAGGATAACATTCAAGAGTTGGTTCTCTCCTTTCCTCATGAGTCACAGGGATCAAACTTAGGTTGTCAGTCTCTGTAGCAGGCACCTTTACCTGTGGGCTTAGCTAGTCAGTCCGACAGTGAGTCTCTTCACCAGCACCAGTGGCTTTTGTTGTTGTTGTTATTTTTGTTTTTGTTTGTTTGGTTTTTTTTTTTTTTGCTTTGTTTTGTTTCACAGATAACATAAAAGTTAGTAATTCTGAATTCTGCTTCTCTTGTGGAAGAATCTTAAAAGAAGCTTGTCCAGTGTCTGAGCTCATTTGGTCTTCTCTACAGAAAGAATCAGCGACCAGGTGGCTTGTGAACAGCAGGCGCTCACACCTTATCACTCTGGAGGCTGGGACCCAGCACCAAGTCTGTGTTTGCTTTATTGTTAGAGTGTGGCTTCCCACTGTGTTCTCACTAGAGGAACAATGGTTCTCTCCTCTAGGATCTCATTAGAAAGGCGTGCTTGCGTGTGTGTGTGTGTGTGTGTGTGTGTGTGTGTGTGTGTGTGTGTGTGTGAGTTCCTACTGTAGTCCAGGGCTTGAACTCCCAATCCTCCTGAATACTGGAATTACAGGCATCACCACCATACTCAGTTCTTTTATCCTGGTTATTTGTTGTTGTTTTGACATAGGGTCTCAGTATGCAGCCGAGGCTGGCCTTAATAGACTATGTTTGGCCGGAGGCAGAGCCAGGCGGATCTCTGTGAGTTCGAGGCCAGCCTGGGCTACCAAGTGAGTTCCAGGAAAGGTGCAAAGCTACACAGAGAAACCTTGTCTCGAAAAACAAAATAAAACACCAAACAAACAAACAAAACAAACAAACAAAAAGACTATGTTTGAGAAATGTTTCTGAAAAAAAAAATTTTTTTCCTATTCAACAGATTGAAGCAGGGAAAAAGGAAGCCAGGAAGAGGGAAGGGAAGGTGGGGAGGGGAAGGGAGGCCCACCGAATTATGGTTGCTTTAGGCAATGCTGTGATCAGACGTTCAGAAATGGAAAGAGCAGCTGACCGCAGATGAAATTCTTCTCTCTGGACAGTGGCCGAGCACAGCGAGTCCTTCAGACCCCTTCAGACCCAGAGCTTCCTGTCTGACCCCCTTAGAGCTCTCTGTCAGACAGTCTTTGGGGTTTTAGTTAGAGCAGGAAGACAACTGGTGTCAGAGGAACCATTTCTTAAGCTCTTGGACTCTAACATGCTTTTCACCTTGATTATGGTTGTATTTAATTCTCTATACCTAAATTCTCATGTCTAAAATGGGATTTGTAAGCAAGGGCACAGGGAAACCATCAAACTGGACTGACTGCTCCATGGGTAGAAAGAAAGGTTTACTGGGGCTCAAACTACCAAGGTAACACCCCCACTCTGGGTGGGGGAGAAATGCAAGAGGGTTTTATATGACAGGTAGCAGAATGGGGGCGGGGTGTCTTCCTTTTGGAATTGACCGGGAACTAGATGCCCTTGTCCTGGGTAGTTGACATTTAGGGGCAGATTAAGTGAGATTCCGGGTCAACAGAAACCACCTTGAAGTTCCTGTTTACCCAGCCAGATTCCTTCTGTTTAGGACATAGTCACCAGCACTGCCATTCTGGGGTGCTGCTTTGGACCTACTAGGATTAAAATAATACCAACTCCATAAATGTATGTAAAGCCCTAGGCACAGTATGGAGCACACAAACGTTTGGTGGATATTAGCTGATGTTATCATCTGAAGCCGGAAAAGAAAAATCATCTTGAATATCCGTAACCACATCACTCAGTTTTTATCTAAATAAATGCTTCCAAACTGGTTATCAGCCTTCTTGCAAAGGTGGCGTGTATCATACAGACAGAGCTTCGCCCTGTTCTTATGATTTAACTGTCTCTCGCCCTGCAGTACTCTCCTCCAGTCTTTGAGAAAACATCTTCCTAGGAAGCAATTCATTCATTCATTCATCTACTCTCGTTCATCCATTCATTAATCAACAAATACCCATTGAGAGAAACCTACCATGTACCACCTTCTGAGTAGATCAAAACACCAAAACTTGGGGTGTTCAGACACAACAAAATTCAGTGCAGGAGTGAATGCAAACGGGGGTGCCTCTTAACATCTCAGACATGGCAGGGACACCTGCTCCTCCCTCCCCTCACACGCATAAGTCACTGAGCACTTCTGGGGAAGGCTTTGGGTGAAGGAAATGGTAGCAGGCTGTGCCCGTGAGAGGTAGCTTAAGACTCGGGAATCGTGTGAATCTTAGAGTGTCTGGGTGCAGACGGCCAGGGCCCACTGCCAGGCACAGGTGAGGGGCACAGGCTGGCGGGGCGTGTCCTTGTTCCAGCTCCGGAAAGCTCCGGGGTCCGCAGGGCGCGGTCCAGTCAGGTGCCTGCTGGGCGAGGGATGCTGCCCCGCCCCGGGAGGGCGGGCCGGGAAGAAGTGTACTAGAAGTGCACCAGCCGCCGCCCAACTTGCTAACAGCTAGCGGAGCGACGGGCGGAGCACTGACCAGGTGAGCGGCGCGGGCGAGGGGGACCGGTGCTGCAGCTCAGTGCACCAAGAAAGGGCTCGGCTCGCGGGAGAGCCCGCGGTTCCTGCCCTGCGGCCTGGCGGGAGACGACCTTTAGGGTCCCAGACGCGGGTCCACAGCCGTGGCTCCCCAACCGGTAACACTCGGAGAAAGTTAGCTGCGACCTACATACTAAGCATCCTTGGGGCGGCGGGATGCCGGCGTGCTCTGGGCACAAAAGCCCTGCGCTCGAGTGAGCCCCAAGAGCCGCCTCGCAGTTGTCTCTAAGCGGTTACCCCTAGCTTGGCCCTAGGAACCAAGTCCCCCTCCCGGAACGCTAGGGGGCTGCCTGGAGACTCTGCAGGACATCTCCTGGGATCCTTGACTTGGCCAGCAGACTCATTTGGTGCACTTGCTGAGCCTTCCGCTAAAGATCTTGTTGTGTGGTGCCAGTGAGCTCTGCCAGGTCCAGCAGCGACAGGGGCTACAGCCACTCCCTGCGTGCTGACCGCACAGAAAACAGGGCTGCCCAGGCTCTAGTGCGCGTGTTCCCGGATGAGAAACGACGGTAACCTCTAAATTTTTTGCAAGCCAAGTGACTCATCAGTGCCCGATGTGGTTTGAGCAATAACATCTAGATCTGGGCTGAGGAAATCTTGGGTGTGGTGGTGTTTACCCCAGAGCTGCAGAGCCTTAGCTGGAGGCTTTTAAAAGTTGGATTTATTCCGAATTATCTGTTGCTCAAACACGAATGCAGGTAATCAATGATGCGGGGATTGAGGCTGTCGTTTAGGATTTCCTATTCCAGGAACTGGAATATTTGTCAAGTGACCCTTGGGGAGTAGGGTTTCTAGATAATGAGGACCTCTGGACCTAGTGACGCAGCTGATTTTGAAGAAAGCAATTGCAGTCACAGTGTTTAAAACTCACTGATTTCTGAAATTCCAAGTTGTTTGCTTCCAGTTTATATATTTCCGTATTTTTATGTCTTTGCTTTCTGAGGGAGGGAGGGAGAGGCAGAGTCTCACTACAGCCTAGGCAGGTCTGGAACTCTATGTAGCCCAGGCTGGCTTTCACTTTTCAATCCTGTCTCAGTCTCCCAAGTGCTGAGGTGTGAGCCGCCACCCACAACTGTTTCCATAAAAATTGAAGTTTAATAACAAAAAGCTTTCTTTTCTGCCACAATAGTCTTTGGGTGGAAGGTAAAGGAACTTGGGATTGGAAGAATTTTTGTTGTTTTTAATTGAGGCAAGGTCTTCCTATGTGATCTAGGCTGGTTTTGAACTTGTGATTTTCCAGACCAGTACAACCACACTTAGCAATTGTCTCCTTCTTGGTCACTGATACTTTTTTGCTTTGTTTTTCTTTTGTTTCTTGAGATAGGGTCTTCCAATATAGCCTTGGCTGTCTTCATACTTAGTATATAGTCCAGGCTGGCCTTGAACTCACGGCACCCCTTCTACCATAGTCTCCGGAGTGCTGGGATTACAGCGTGTGGATCATCATGCTAGACTCTGCACATTGATTCTGAATACTTTTCAAATAGGTCTCTTTCCCCTAAGATAGTCATATTTATCCTTGATGGGGCTAGCTTCCTAAATTCACAATGTTTAAAGTTTAAAATCTGGGCCGGGGCTGGGGAGATGGCTCAGAGGTTAAGAGCACTGCTTGCTCTTCCAAAGGTTCTGAGTTCAATTCCCAGCAACCACATGGTGGCTCACAACCATCTGAAATGAGATCTGGCGCCCTCTTCTGGTCTGCAGGGATGTGTGCAGACAGAACACTGTAAACATAATAAATAAATAAATCTTAAAAAAAAAATCTGGACTGGAGAGATGGCTCAGCAGGTTAAGAGCACGGGCTGCTCTTCCAGAGGACCTGAGTTCAGTTCTCAGCAACCACATGGTGGCTCAGGACCATCTATAATAAGATCTGGTGCCCTATTCTGGCATGTAGGCACATATGTAGGTGGAACACTGTGTACATAATAAATAAATGCATCTTTTTTTTTTTTTTAAAGAGGGCTGAGCAGTGGTGGCCTATGCCTTTAATCCCAGCACTTGGGAGGCAGAGCCAGGTGAATCTCTGTGAGTTCGAGGCCAGCCTGGTCTACAGAGTGAGTGCCAGGATAGCCCAGGCTACACAGAGAAACCCTGTCTTGAAAAATAATAATAATAATAAAAAGAGTTTAAAATCTGTATTATTCCATATCCTTGGGAGAACTTTCATGGGGTCTCATAGGTAGCACTGGCTAGAACTTGGTGCATAGATTAGGCAGGCCTGGACTTATGACACCCACCTGCCTCTGCCTCCTGAGTATACACAGGTGCTTTCCAAAGAACTTTTCCTTAGGTGGGTATGGGAGTAAGTACCTGTAATTCCAACACTCAAGAGGCAGAGCCCAGAGAATCTCAAGTTCAAGGCAGCATAGGCTACAAAGCCAACCTGGGCCAGAGAGTGAGACCTGTCTCAAAATAAATATATAAAAAATTAACCTTTTTACTTCTTGCCGGTGAGCTCAAGTGGCCTAGTGTGGTCTTATTTGGATTTAGGTGCTGTTTGCCTAACACCCTTGGGAGCCAGAGTCTAGGTCTTCACTGTAGCAGACCCGTGTCCTGCTTGCTGTTGACTAGGGGTCACGCCTTCTTCCTTGACTGACAATTGACTTTTCCAAAGGGAAAAAGTCAGTGACTGAAAGAAACACAGAGTAACTTTATCTTCCTTGATGTGAGGAACTGGGAAGAGAAAGAACTCCTAGATGGCCAGTGTCCTCTTACTGACTGTGGCTTTGGGACGTGGACTTCCTCACACCCTGCTCCATGTTTCCACAAAGGCAGGGAATGGAGTGGCGCTGCCTGGGTTCCTGGGGAAGGAGCGTGGGGAGGGCCCAGGATCACTAGTTATTGTTTTACAGTTTTGTTCTTTATGAACACAAGTTCCAGGAGAGTCCCTGGGAGCCCAGACAACCGGGTGGTTGGTAGGTAGGCACAGCAGAGCATGGAGCGGTGGGTCACTCCTATTAAAGGAAAAGCTCCCAATAAACAGCTGGTTCCGTTGACTCATATTTAAATCCATCAGAATGACATTGAGCTGTTTCTGCCTGCTGCTTCCAAATGCAGTATTTCCAAATACAGAGACCAAGTCCCATACTCTGCTTTAAAAAAAAAAATCTTTGATGAATTTCACTTTTTTTTTTTTTTTTTTTTTTTTTTTGCCATGGCCCTTCAAAAATTTCTGGTTCTAGAAGTGATAGAATGGAGTTTATACGTTTACATGATCTGTAGGGTGGGAATAAACTGAGTTTATTCACTGGAAGGAAGGAGAGAACCAACTCCTAAAATCTGTCCTTTGACCTCCCTTACACACACACACACACCTACAGACACAAAATAAATTCATGTACTTGAAAAAAACTCTATCTGGGGGCTGGAGAGATGGCTCAATGCAACATAATCAGAAAATCTGAGTTCAGATCTCCATCGCACACTCACAAAGCTGGGAATGGCCACCGGAGCCTATCTCTCATCCTGGATTGTGGATGCGGAGACAGGAGGATTCTGTGGGCTCACTCACCCGTCATTCTGGTCAGTCAGTGCACCTCAGACTCAAATAGAAATGGTCTCAGAAAATAAGGGGAAGGGTGATTGTGGAGGGCATCTGGCCCTGACCTCTGACCTCCCCCACAGGGACATGCGCACCTTCACACACAGGTGCATAAGCAAGCACACACACACACACACACACACACACACACACACACACACATCTCAGTTAAAAAAAAAGATCTGTGGTTGAGAGAAGACACAAACAACAGTAAATACTGGTTTTGGAAAAATACAACTTATTGGTTACATTGTGGTTCTTCTTAGCAACCTGACTGTACAGGATGGTGTTCTGTGTTCAGTATCCTGTGTGTTGAATGAGTCACCGAGTTAGTGTTCTGAACAAAGCTTGAGCTTATTTTAAAATTTGTTTACTGTTTCAGCATGTCATGTAGTTCCGGGTGAACAAGCCAGAGAACTTTTCAGTGAAGTAACTAACAATTCCAAAGGATTTTATTTTAAAACATCAAACATGTATGGTTTAAAGTAATATAGAACAAACTTGTATTAGTCAGGACACTTGTGTCCTGGTCCCCAGACTGCCAGCAAGATGGCTTTGGGCCACTGAATTAGCTCTCTGATTTCTCACTTAACAGTGGCAATGTTTCCCCAGTCGGTCTCATCAGATTGCTAACAAAATAAAACAGATCCGTGAAAGTTCCCTGGGGACAGACCATCACCACACAAATTCAGGGAGGCCATCCCGTGGAATGTGTCACAGTTCAGACCAAACTGTCATCCACGGCTCCCATGAATCACAATGGAATCTGCTGTTTCTAAAACTTCATTTGATGAGGTTGGAAAATGGACTAAACCAGCCCTCATCCGCGGCTTTGCCAAGAACAAAGCTCAATGTGGAACTGTCCCTTACAGTTTCTAGTTGTATCATTCTTAAACATAATTGATTGGTGTTTTATTAATAGGACACTTTTTGAAGAAAATGGTAAACTTAGGTTGTTTTGTTTTGTTTTTCTCACACAGAATTTTCAAGTGAAACATTATTTAACATCAGAGATTTGGCCTTCAGATTTAAGAGCTTAACGTAAGTCTTCCAGCCTCTTAAAACCGTAACTTACTTAAGAAAAAAAGGGGGGGGGGGGTTGGGGGGAAGTGTTACCTTTATGGCTTTTGGAGACAACCTTGCTATGTGGCTTAAGTTAACCTTAAACTCAATCCTCCTGCCTCAGCCTACTAAGTGCTAGGATTACCGGTGTGCAGCATCACACCCAGCAACAGACTTCCCTTGTTTTGGAAAGAGGGTCTGCTTGGACCTGTAGCTTAGACGGGCTTTACACTTTATCCTCTTGTGTCAGTCTCCCTAGAGCGGAAGTTGCAAGTGGCTACCGTCCTTCCTTGTAAACTTGGCTAGTTTGAAAACCTGGAACTCCCTGTTAGTTTTTATTGCCTTGCTTCTGTATCTTTACGTAGGGATAACCATTAGCAGCCTAGATTGGTTCGTTTTCAACCATACCTGGTTTTGGCCCTAGGGCATATCTGGCGATGTCTGAAAACATTTGAGGCTGTCACAAGTTACAGGAATTTAGTGGCTTGAAGCTAGAGATACTGCAGAAGGGGTGGGAAAAGGGTACCCAGAAGTCTTAAGTTCCCTGCCCACTTTGAACTTCAAAACTGTTCCCCAACAGCCTTCAAAATGGACATAGGACTACATAGCCTTGGCTGGCCCAGGACTTGCTACATAGACCAGGCCTGACCTCAGACTCCCAGAGATCTGCCTGCCTCTGCCTTCTGAATACTGTGTGCCACCGTGCCCAACCTAGGTTTTATTTTCTTAAGAAAACCCTGAAGCCAGGCACTGTGGCTCAAGTCTCTAATCCCAGCCACCGGGAGACTGAGAGAGGAGGATTGCCCTAAGTGTTCAAGGCCAGAATGAGCCCCTGAAACACGGAGTGTAGTCCAGGGTGGCCTCAAACTCATGGTAGTCCTCATGCTACAGAATACTGGGGTTATAGGCATGAGCCAGCACACTCACCTAATAATGTTATTTCTTGGAATAATTGAGTAAAATCACAGGTAGCAAATGAAGTTCTGATTATTTCCAGGTAGTAGCAAAATGCCTGTAGTGCTTCTGAGCTCAGCTAGAACTCACCCCAGTCCAAAGCAGCCCTCTGGTGGCTGCTTATGGTGCTTAGCACTGGAGTGTTTGCCTAAGATTCCAAGGCAGGAAAATTAATCCTCAGCACCCTAAAGGGGGAAAAAGTGCGAGCAAGTGTGTGTGTGTGTGTGTGTGTGTGTGTGTGTGTGTGTGTGTGTGAGAGAGAGAGAGAGAGAGAGAGAGAGAGAGAGAGAGAGAGAGAGAGAGAGAGAGAGAAAGTTTCCAAACCAAAGTGGCCCTCGGCTTCACTCTGAGGGAGCTGTTACCACAGGGGTAGGTGCTTTCATAGGCCGGGCACAGGGGCAGGAGCAGGAAGAAGTACATTATGTCTGCAAACCAGCCCCGAGCAGCTTTGTGCAAGACAAACCTGTTTGACAGTATCTTGGCCCCCAAATGCTTCTGTGCCCATCGCCACCTGACTCACCTCTGTTCGGCTGCTTTACTGCCGAACGTTTTATTTGGAATAACAAGTACCTTTAAGAGAAGCTAGGCACAGTGGCTCACACCACAGCCAGCACTTGAGAGGCTGAGGCAAGAGGATCTCAAGTTCAAGGTCAGGATGGGCTACGTAGAAAGACCTTTCTGAAGTATAAAACAAAACATCCCCAAATCCAAGGACACGAACACTCCCAGATGTCACCTGCACATCAAGGCTTTGGTCCAACACCATCTCCCTTCCCAACTCACAAGTAAGCTCTCAGATTTGAATGTCCCAGCAGAGTCTGGTGGCATTGATAACACCCTTGTGTGCGTGCGTCTCATGTCCCCTGCTGGTCTGTGGTCCTTCCTGGGACCACATGGAAAGTGGAGCCTCCGAGCAGACATCGGGTGTGCCAGTGGAGGATAAATAACCAGGCAGCAGCTCTGACAGCTGTCTTGGAGACCTCAGTAGGAACCGCCACACCGCTTCCCCCCAGTGTCCAGAAGGGCTGGGGAGAGAAAGGGGTGGCCTGTGCTGCACGTGAATCCTTTCAAGGGTAGAGAAACCGAGGGAGGAAGGCAGCCAGAGAAGCCACACCTTGTACGGTATTTCACCTAGAGAAGAGGCAGGAAGTGCTCACACCCTGCTCTTTGCCCCTCAAGGCTTTACTCTCAGGCTTCAGAACAGGAGCTCCTGGCACCAAGGTCTAACTCCACAACTTAGGTCAGTTTGGAATTTAGCTAGAAAGTATCCCCGCCCCACCCACAAGATGTCTTTTGGTCCTGCACCATTGACTTGGGCAAAATGATTGTAGACTGCCCATAAACTATGGAATTGCCCATAAACTATTTGGGATGCTAAATCCTTTAGGTTCAAATAATAATAACCCCCTTTGGCTTTTTTTTTTTTCTCTTAGGAAAATGGCAGACAGTTTTTCGGTAAGTATTTCATGTCTGCTTTCTTAGCCTGACACGCTCACAGGGTTAAAGGTTTCATTCCTACCACCCAGCTTTCCCTTTGACCGACCCTCCTACCATGAAATTCCCTCTGGCTCACTTGTCTGCTCAGGGCCTGTTAGCTGGAGGCTTGCTTTTCCAGCAGCAGATTCCAGGGAGAGACCTGGCCTCCGCAGCAGTGACTTCCCTGATGAAAGCAGCAGACCCATGGTGGTTCCTGGTGTCAGTTAGAAGAGCTTAGAGGCCCTGATCTGTGATGATGAGAGGCCAGACTCAAAGTAAACCGCAGAGACTCAATCCCGAAATCTGAGTGCTTGGAACTCAAACAGTAGCGTAGGCAAGGGCACAGTGAACCTTCTCTTATTTCTCAGCTTCTTGGGTCACAAATGCCTGTAGTCCTGTGAATTCTATTTTGTGAATGAGTCCCGACCTCTAACTGTTTGCCTTTCTTTACAGCTTAATGATGCCTTAGCTGGCCCTGGAAACCCAAACCCTCAAGGATGGCCCGGTGCATGGGGGAACCAGCCTGGGGCAGGGGGCTACCCAGGGGCTGCCTATCCTGGGGCCTACCCGGGACAGGCTCCTCCAGGGGCTTATCCTGGGCAGGCTCCTCCTAGTGCCTACCCTGGCCCAACTGCCCCTGGAGCTTACCCTGGCCCAACTGCCCCTGGAGCTTTCCCCGGACCTCCTGCCCCTGGAGCCTTGCCAGGGCAACCTGGAGGACCCGGAGCCTACCCTACTGCTCCCGGGGCCTATCCAGCTGCTGGCCCCTATGGTGCCCCCACTGGATCACTGGTAAGGAGGAAGAGTTGTTTCATGGGCTTGATATACAGAGGAGAGGACAGCAGGGAGGTTATCTTTAAGCCTGCTGCTTACAGCCGTGTCTCAAGGGCCAAACACAGGAGTATATTGGTCAGGTGGAAAAAGGAATGTTCATATTGAGTTTATTCTGTGACTTGTTAGTATAGAGAGATGATAAGGCATTGATAAAGTGCTTTAATATAAATCCAGTTAAGATTGTGGTAATGAGCTGGGCATAATGATGCACGCCTTTAATCCCAGCACTCAGAGGCAGAGGCAGGTGGGTCTCTGTGAGTTTGAGGCCAACCTGGTCTAAACAGAGAGACCCTGTCTTGCCAAGCAGTGGTGGTGCACAATTTTAAATCCAGCACTCGGGAGGCAGAGCCAGGTGGATCTCTGTGAGTTCGAGGCCAGCCTGGTCTACAGAGCGAGATCCAGGATAGGCTCCAAAACTACACAGAGAAAAACCCTGTCTCAGGAGAGAGAGAGAGAGAGAGAGAGAGAGAGAGAGAGAGAGAGAGAGAGAGAGAGAGGAGGGAGACTGACCCTGTCTCATTTTTATTATTTTGTTTGTGCACACTGGGAACTTTATCACTTTAGGCCGTGGCAAGACGGCCTCAGCATCTAGACAGGTGGCCTAAACTAGGGTTCTGTGTTAGTCACACGCATCGTAACAGTGTTAGCAATGGAATTCTACTTCCCCCAGGAAAACACACTGCCTTACTGACACACACATTCTCGTCTGTTCCAGACCGTGCCCTATCACCTGCCCTTGCCTGGAGGAGTCACACCCCGCATGCTGATCACCATCATGGGCGCAGTGAAACCCAACGCAAACAAGTAATGAGGGGGGGCGCCAGCGGCCCAGCCAGTCTCTTGATTGGCTTTGGAATAAAGACTATCTTAAGACGTTACAAACGGCATGTTAGAATCCTGGCTGGGCTGCCACATGGATTAGCCCATAGTACTTGATGCCGTGTGATTTTTCTGTCAGGGCTGTTCGGAGTGAATGCTAACATTCTCAACTGTCTGTGTGTGTCATATCTTCTGATCTTTATGAGTGAAAGCAGGGCAAGGACCATTGCTTTCCCTTTTGACAGATAAAACTGAGGCTTAGGTCTTACCAGCAGTGACCAGCAAGCTGGGAAGCTCACCCTTCTGAGTGGGCATTATTATTTAAAGGGTTGGAGAAGATTCTGTTAAAAGATTTCTTCAAAACCAACGTTTGCCACTAGGACAGGTTTAACTGAGGTGGACCAGGTTGGGGGAGGTAATTTAGGATACCTATGCCAGTTCATAGCAGCCCGGGGCAGACTGGACCCAGCAATCACTTCTAGTTATACTTACATGTGATACAACGCAGCTGAGTGTCCAGAGCAATCCATTTCGCCTGTCCCTGATGTCAGTGGTGCCATCAACACCCCTGTGATCATTAGTGAGTCTGTTTCTAAGTCTTATGGACAAAAGGGAGATATTCCAGCCAGATGCACAGGTTTATTTAAGAACCTTAAAGTAGAGGATTGGATATGGTGGTCATAGCCACAATCCCAGCTTGTAGGAGATAGAAATAGAAGATTCTAAGTTCAAGGACAGACTGGACTATATAGAGCAAGACTCTGTCTCAAAAAACCAGAATGAAGCTATGAATTCCTCTGTAGTCGTTTATACCTGGTAAAGGAATGGGAGCCATATCCTGTCACCAGATGGACACAGCTTTGATAGGCTTACATTTGCTCCTCTGGTTCAGCACGGGAGGCACCATCCTAAGTGAGACCCTGTCTCAGTGAACAGACCACACATATTGCCCTTCTAGACTTTTGAGTTGATCACCGTCATGAGATGATGGGCCTGCTCTTTTTTTGGGTTGGAACTCATGCTCTGGCTTATTTGCTTCCTGTACAGAAAAACAATCCCTATATTATAGAAAGAAAGGTTTGCTTTTTAGAAACTTAGATGCTCTTGACTTGATACATACTTTAATTTCTGGTTTAACACAGGATTACTCTGAATTTCAAGAAAGGGGATGACGTTGCCTTCCACTTTAACCCCCGCTTCAATGAGAACAACAAGAGAGTCATTGTGTGCAACACCAAAGAGCATAACAACTGGGGCCGGGAAGAGAGACAGTCAACTTTCCCATTTCAAAGTGGCCAACAGTTCAAAGTAAGTTACCGCTGCCATATGCAGACAACGCTCTTAGAAGGAGACCACTGGAAAACCCCATGCTTGTCCTGGGCACCTAGCCAATCTTCCTCCCC
This sequence comes from Peromyscus eremicus, assembly GCF_949786415.1. NCBI lineage: Eukaryota > Metazoa > Chordata > Mammalia > Rodentia > Cricetidae > Peromyscus > Peromyscus eremicus. The sequence goes on along the minus strand of NC_081425.1, from coordinate 73,787,323 downwards.
ACCCCAGCGACCAGGCTTATCAGGCTGGGCATGTGGCCAGGAGAGGCATGTTATCCAGTTCCTTCAGGACCCTCAACATTGTCACTGGACAGCTCCAAACTTACCCTTTTATACTACAAGGTTTAAGGATGAATGTCCACTCGCTATAGGGAGTGCGTTTCCTGGCCTTTCCCAAACTGGCTATAAACTAACCAGTCCTATAAATTAATATTTGTCATTAATGAATGTCTTCCTATGTTGTTTTTAACTTTTAGGTATTTTGGGACCCATTAAAACTAAACTTGTGTGTAGGCAAATTATGCTTTTATGGTTTCCATTATCCATCCTTCTGATAATTTTGATGCCTTTTTACTGTGGTTTAAATCTGACAATCTAGACTCATTTTGCTATGCAGTTACTGTCTCTGATCTTTATCTTTCCACAAAAAAAAAAAGAAGAAGTGTTGGGCTTCCTGAACTCAGGTTACACTGGTTTAAAATCAATCTATTTCTTCCTTCCCTCTTGGTTTTTTTTTTTTTTTTTTTTTTTGGTTTTTCGAGACAGGGTTTCTCTGTGTAGCTTTGCGCCTTTTCCTGGAACTCACTTGGTAGCCCAGGCTGGCCTCGAACTCACAGAGATCCGCCTGGCTCTGCCTCCCAAGTGCTGGGATTAAAGGCGTGCGCCACCACTGCCTGGCTTTTTTAACTTTTTTTTATTTAATATTTCTTACTGCATGTATCCCTGCAGGCCAGAAGAGGGCACCAGGTCTCATTACAGATGGTTGTGAGTCACCATGTGGGTGCTGGAAATTGAACTCAGGACCTCTGGAAGATTAGCCTGTGATCTTAACTCCTGAGCCATCTCTACCCTCCTTCCCTTTCTATAGAAACTGACAAATGAAAATTACACACCATGGACAGTAGGTCCTGCAAAGCGTACACATGGTGGGCCGCCTGAATTGCACGAGGTACCACGTGCTCACTCTCCCTGACGGTTTCCCTATCTGGTTTCTAGATCCAGGTGCTGGTTGAACCTGACCATTTCAAGGTTGCAGTCAACGATGCTCACCTGCTGCAGTACAACCATCGGATGAAAAATCTCAGGGAAATCAACCAAGTGGAAATTTCTGGTGACATAACCCTTACCAGTGTTTCACCCACCATGATCTAATCCAGGAGGGGCAGCATGCAAAGCCGGAGTTAAATGTTACGCATTTAAGGCTCTGTGCTCATTATGAGTGGAAAACTTTACATTTATTCCTTCTTATCCTTCTTGTAAGGCATCCATTTAATAAATATTTCCGTGCTGATGGATACCTGGTTTTTGTTTGTTTTCTGATACTAGGTATCAAATCTTAGGACCTGTGAATGCTAGGCAAGTGTTCTATCACTGAGCTACACAGCCCCAGCCCTTTAAGGTGAGTGCGTGCGTGCGTGCGTGCGTGCGTGCGTGTGTGCGTGTGTGTGTGTGTGTGTGTGTGTGTGTAGGTGCCTGCTCACAGGCGAGAGGCATTAAGGCCTCTGGAGTTGTCACAGGTGGTTGTGAGCTGCCTAACACGGATGCTTGGGAACCAGACTCAGGTCCTCGGCAAGAGTGGTTCTCAAATAATTTAAACTGGCAATTGTCACAAGCTGGTGTCCCAGAAAGAACAGAAATCAAAAGGTTTCAAGTCAAGCACTTGCAGGGCCTGGAGAAATGGCTTAGCGGTTAAGAACACTGGATGTTCCTCTCGAGGTCCCAATTTCCAGCAACAACATGGTGGCTCAACCATCTAAAATGGGCTCTGATTTTCTCTTCTGGTGTGCACGAAGGCAGGTCACTCATATACATTAAAACAAAAACCAAAAAGCAAGCACTTGCAACCAACACCTGAAGGAATAGGAACATGCAGAGAGCTTGGTCTCTCCTTCCACCATGTAGGGTCCAGGCATCAACCTCAGGTCAAGCTTGGTGCCCTTACCCATGAGGCAATCTTACTGCCCTGGAACTTTCCATCATTCATTAGTGTTGTGGATTATTTGTTCACTGTGTAAAGATGTGTTGCTGTGATTGGTGTAATAAAAAACTCAACAGCCAATAGCTAGGCAGGAGAGATAGGCGGGACTTCTGGGGACAGAGAGGACTCTGGGAAGAAGAAAGGTGGAATTGCCAGCCAGACTTGGAAGAAGCAAGATGGGCAGTATGGAGACAAGGTAATACCATGTGGCAGAACATAGACTAATATGAATAGGTTAATTTAAGTTATAAGAGCTAGTGGGACCAGTTCAAGCTAATGGCTAAGCTTCCATAATTAAGAAGTCTCCGTGTCATTATTTGTGAGCTGGTGGCTGACAACAAAGCTCACTACACATTAGTGGATTGTTATCTTCATCTTTTGGTGAGAGGCATTCCATGAACATTCTTTTGTGCAAACACCTTATGTAACCTTCCAATAAGTTGCTTGGGCTTCATAATAAACACCATCTTTCCCCAGCGGCAATCACATCTACTTCTGACATCAAAGGTAGATTGAGCGTTCTCTTTTGAGAATGTCTAATCTTAAAAGATAACCTACAAAGTTACTATTGTAGAATGTCTTCTTCCAATCATCGGCTCACACTCAGACCAAAACAACAATGCAGGTCTGGCCATTAGCATTTGTTAGTGCGATTGTCTGGAGCACTGTGTTTTGTATTGATTTTCTATTGTATGCATGCATGTATGTATGCATGCATGTATATATGTAGGTACGTATGGGTGTGGGGTGGCATATGCCATGTGAAGTGCCTTTATCTGCTGGGCTGTCTCCCTCCTGAATTAGCACTGTGTTTTATAATCACAAAGCTAAGGGTTTATCAAAGAATAGGGCTGGAGTGATGACTCAGTCGAGTGCACATGCTCTTCCAGGACTTGGCTTCCAGCTCCCACAAGAGGAAGCTCACAGCATCCTGTCATTAAGAATTTATTAAGATCCCCCTGCATCTTGTCAATAGTAGCTGGCTCTGTTAAAGAGACAATTAGCAGAGGCAGCAGGATTGACCTGTAATAAATGGACTTCATGATCCAGAAAACTTCACCTAAAGGAACTAAGGAAATCAACGATCTTTGCTGTCAACAGATCCAGGAGTTCAAATGAAGAAGCAGAAAATGAGGATGCAGATGTGAATATTGCTTCACGTTTAATATTTTACATAACCTGCACATTTACAGGATCACCACCGAAGTGTGTCTTGATGAACACTGGACATTAAAACATCATGTAATACAATATAAATAGACCAAACAGAAGTGAATACTAATGCGTATTCTCAAAATTTCCAACAATTGAAGAATTATCAGAGAATTAATGATATGAAGGAAAAAAACTGGAGTTATTCTGAAGTTAAAAACCCTCCTGGTGCTCTTTGCTTCGGGGTCTCAGCGGTGAGAAGACGATGAGGTCGCCACCAAAGGAGACGTGTCTGGCACGGTCTCGCTGTCTGGTCTCCACTCGTGTGCAGGGACTGCTGCTGCTCAGGGCTGGCTGAAGAGCAAATGCAGAGAAGTCACTGAGTTCATCATCAACAGGTGCCCCCAATAAGCTTCCTGCACTGCCAATTAATAAGTTTCGTTAAGTTTCCCTATGTAACAATGAAATTATCAAAAACATGCAATCTTTTAAATTTTTTTTTTTTTTTTTTTTTTTTAGACAGGGTTTCTCTGTGTAGTCCTGGCTATCCTGGAACTTACTCTGTAGACCAGGGTGGCCTCGAACTCAGATCTGTTTGCCTCTGCCTCCTGAGTGCTGTGATTAAAGGCATGCGCCATCACTGCCTGGATCTTTTCTTTTTCCATACTTTATTATAAAAACTTGAGGGATTGGAGAGATGGCTCAGTGGTTAAGAGCACTGACTGCTCTTCCAGAGGTCATGAGTTCAATTCCCAGCACCCACATGGCAGCTAACAACTGTCTGTAACACCCTCACACAGACATGTGTATAGGCAGAACACCAATGCACATAAAATAAAAATAAATAAATTATAAACAAAACAAAAAACCTTGAACCACTTAGAAACATCTGGCAGAATCCAAGCCACTTATTTGGTAAGTTTTCAGCCAATCTGTCCTATCAGATTTGAATAGCAAAATGCATGCCAGGGGTTAAGACTATTAGAGGGTATAAATGTGGAAGCCTTTTCTCAATTAAAAATTTAAAAATACACGCATTGCATGTGCATGGGTGTTCTGCCCACAAAGGCCAGAAGAGGGCAGTGGATCCTCTGGAACTATAGTTACAGATGGTGTGTGCTGCTATGTGGGTGCTGAGACCTGAATCCAGGTGCTCAGGGAGGGCAGCCATTGCGGCTGGGTCCTCCAGCCCTTTCCCACTTTAGAAGGACAGATAATGTATTCAGTTCAGCACAAGCACAGGTAATAGCAAGACACAAATCCTGCACACAAGTCAAGAGGGAGCGAGTTTCATTTTAGACAAGCCACTGAAATCTCAGTACCAGAGAGGGAGAGTTAGAGGCTAGCCTGGTCTTCAGAACAAGACCCTATTCTGAAACCAAACAAAACCAGGATGGGTGACAAGTCTCAGCAGGTAAAAGGGGTGGTGACTTCAGTTCAATCTCTGGAAACCCCAACAGACGGGAAGAACTCACTTCCAGGACTTGTCCTCCGACCTCCATACATATGCTGTGCCATGCTCGCATCCACACAGTAACCATACATAAGATAAAAATCAAAAACTTTACAGTCGTAAAAAATCTAGAACATACAGACACTTGCCCAATTAAGATGAGAACTTACTGGATCGAGAGGGTAGAGTTCAGAAGTAACCTGTCTGTGCAATGGTACTGAAAAACAAGAGAAAATCATTTTAAAGAACATTCTTCAGGTCAAGTGTTGTTACAAACGGACAAAGCTTTAAAAGATAGGAAAACTACAATCAAATGCTAAGACAAAGCCATGCCCAGCTATTTTTTAATGCAATTAGATTTCTAGGTAAAATTCTTACGTTAGGTATAGGGGTGGCCAGGCGGTGGTGATGCATACTTCTAATCATAGCCCTCAGGAGGCAGGGGCAGGTAGATCTACATGAGGTCCTGCACAGCAGGTCTACACAGCAAGTTACAGACCAGCTAGGGCTACCTAGTGAGATCCTGTCTCACACAAAAGAAGTCCAGGTAAAGACATTGAAAGTCTGCATAGCTGTAACATTGTACTGTCCCTTAGGTCTCCAGCAGACCTGAGAACAGCATCACAGAACAGGAGACGAGGCCCTCATTATACTGTAGCACAAATGTGAGGCCCAGTCCCTTTTACAGAATAATCACAACACATACGTAGATAGAAACAGGCATTTGAGAGGAAAAAATGGAGGATTTTGAAGACAATTTTGGGGATATGGGCAGAAGAAGGGAACTGAAGGAATTTTTCTGACTGTGTGGGCTCCCAACCAGGTTTCACACCAATGCCCCTCATCTCCAGTGTGGACCAGCACCTGTCTCTCAAGCCTCGGGTCAGAAGCACCGGACTTTCTGTTGTTTTGAGACAGGGTTTCACTGTATTGCTCTTGCTGGCCTGGAACACCATGTGTAGCCCTGAACTAGGAGTAATCCTCCTGTCTCTGCTTTGGTCCACCACACCTGGTTGAAAAACAAAGTATTCTGAAACTAGTTTGCATGGTATTTCCAGTGAGCCTCTAATATCTTAACCTACATCATGAGAAACTTCTTCTCAGAATCCTATAACAATCACACCTTCGTCTAATTTGTTTTATCCAGGCTTGCTATATCTGAGAAGACTTTACCTGACCGGGACACTTCGACTTCTTCCTCTGAGGAGACACCGGGTGAGGGGGAGTTTTTCTCAGGATTACTCATCAGCACATCTTGAGAGTTGACTTTAGAATGTAGCTCCGCACCTTCCACATCAGAAAGTGCCTCTGTCTGCTTAGTATCATCCGTCACTCCACCAGCAGGAGAACAATCCATCTCGACATTCATCTTATTTACATCCTAGAGGTAAAAATGGGCATCATAGATTCCAATTACTCATAATTGGAACACATAAAAAAGTCTTACTGCTGTGAAATATAAGAAAAAAAAAAAAAAACAGAAGGCTGACATATTGAAAAGTTTAAAGAATGCTGGGTGGAGGTGGCGCACGTCTTTAATCCACGAACTTAAGGGGGCAGAGGCAGGTGGATCTCTGTGAGTTCAAGGCCAGCCTGGTCCACAAAGAGCTCCAGAACAGCCAGAGCTGTTGCACAGAGAAACCCTGTCAAAACAACAACAAAAAACCCATAAAAAGTCTAAAGAACACTGAATCTTACTGCCTCATTTCACATCTCAAAGAACTAATAGGAATGAAGGCAAGCTTCTCACCAAGCACCTACATCCAGCTCAAAGATGGGCAAACTTTTTTGTGAAAGAAAAGTAAATTTACAAGAGCACACTGGGCCTGGTGGCAGCAGACTACAGTGCTACCCAGGATGCTGGCACAAGAGGTTCCAGCCCAAGCCTGCCAGGTCTACAGAGTAAAAGAAGAAAGACATAACACAGACGCGCACAGCTACGTCATCAAACTCTTCCAGAGGATGAGAGTTTGATTCCCAGGACCCACACGGCAGCTCACAATCTGCTGTGATTCCATGTTCAGGAGACTTGACACCCACTTCTGACCCCACGGGCACTACATGCACACAGGGCACAGATATACACATGCAGGCAAAACATTTACACATGAAGTAATTCAAAACACTTAAAAAGAGGCCAAAGATCGCTGACCCTTGCTCTAGTTCACTGGTTCTATATTCATCTTGATGTGGCCTGAAGAATACCGAGGGAGCTGTGTTTCAAACCGCCCACGGGCCATTCCAATGAGGATGACGACTTTGCATGATTCACTTAGACTTCCTTTGAGTTACTTCCTGTCCGACATAAATATATGACACCCTTGGCTACCTACCGCCACCTTGCAATAGACTTACATGGCTGATGGCACTTGAATCTTGCTCTCCAGGACTCGAAGTGTCTTCCACTCTGCTGGACCTGAAACAGACAGTGGTTATACTCCAATAACCAAGCATATCACAGTCGTTCGACCTGTGCTTTGAGTCCATCCTTCACGGAGGCTGTTAGTTTGTCTAATGAGGTCAGAGACAGAGCCTGGCCCAAGAGCCTGCCTCATCTGTACAGACTGGTTACAGTTATTGTCTGATGGCTCACAGGTCCCCTTCCTGTGCCAATTACTCAGCCTAATACGGCCCCACCTGCAACGCTGATTGTAGCCAAATCCAGAGCCACATATTTAGGGTCAAGATGAGGCTGACCTCTGAAGCAGAGCAACTCAATTACTGTGTGGCCGGATTTGCTCTGTTTCTCATGAAAGAGTCTTGCTATGTAACCTAGGCTGGCTTCTCAGTGTTCCTCCCTCAGCTTCCCAAGTGCCGGGACTATAGGCATGCCATGCTGTCTGCAGGTCAGCTACATTTACTTTAGTATAATTCAATATATTCTAATCTTAAGTAGGTTTGGACCAGATCTGGGTACGCACGGGCCCATAAATGTTCAGACACAATATGCATACATAAGAATGTAATTTAAAAGAACAAAGTATAGGGCTGGCAGAGTACTTGCCTAGCATGTGTGAGACTCTGTGTTAATGCCAGCACCACCAAAAAAACAAGACCTGAGACTGCCACAACAAAACTCATTTTTTTGTATGTTAATAAAATACAAATTAAGATATTTATCTGTCATAATCTCTTTGGAGACCCACGAGATGGTTTCCTGCCACCAAGTCTGATGACCTGAGTTCAACCCCTGGAACATGTTGGGAGGAGAACTGATCCCTGAAAAGTTGTGCTCTGGCCTCCATACACCATGCCACGGCATGAATGCATGAATCGACACGTTCAAAGTGAATAAACAATGTTAATTTCCATCTCTTCAAAGTTTGTTTTAAAAATATTCTCTTCAGGCCAGGCAGTGGTGGCGCACGCCTCTAATCCCAGCACCCGGAAGGCAGAGGCAGGCGGATCTTTGTGAGTTCGAGGCCAGCCTGGTCTACAGAGCGAGATCCAGGAAAGGTGCAAAGCTAAACAGATAAATCCTGTCTCGAAAGAAAAAAAAAAAAAAATTCTCTTCTGGAGAGATGGAGTTTGTTGTTCTTACAGAGGGTGGGAGTTTGCTTCCCATGTTGGTCAGCTTATAATTGCTTGTAACTCAGGCTTCAGGAAACCTAGAACCCTCTTCTGCACTCTGTGGGACACACACACACACACACACACACACACACACACACACACACAGTCTTTCCAGGTACCCACACACACATGAAGCATACACATAATGTATACACACATAAATAAAAATCAATCTTTTTTCGGGGGGGGGGGTTCAAGACAGGGTTTCTCTGTGTAGTCCAGGCTGGTCTGGAACTCAAAGCCACCTGCCTCTGCCTCCTGGGTGCTGGGATTAACAAAAATGAATCTTAAAGAACAACTTATTATTGCAAAGTTGTTTGTTTTTAAGATGCCTTCAAAAGGACATTTGCAAGTGAACATTTGAAAGAGTTAACTGTATGTGTGTGAAGGCCACACTGCACAGGGGAAGTCCGAGTGACTGGCAGCAGTGAGCTCTCCTCTGTTCCTTTATGTCGTGTGTACAGACCCAACTCAGGCCCCAGGCCTGCAAATCAGGCACCTTTACCCACTGAGCCATCTTACTGGCCCCAGATTCTCATTTCAAATACTTATGAGTCAAATGCTATTACACATAATAAACCATAAGTTAAACAAAGTAATAGGATAATAAATTGGTAGTTTACAAAACAGATTTTTATAATACCAAAAGCATTTTTGTAGCCTAAAGGCTAAAAATGCTTTTGTGTATATTGGAGATTTAGAAAGACTTTATCCAACAGTTCAGAGCGTTCATGAACTTCGCCTGCTTTCACTCGCATGGCCTGCCTCCCCGCCCCCAGCCTCAGTGATACTGTTTGCAGTGATGAGTGTTCAACACGTTCCAAAATTCAGATTAGTTCATTAGCCCAATAATCTTGTCTAGACATCAGATTACAATTTTATTTCCTCCTTGTTTAAAATCCCTTTCCCCATCAGATGGGCTGTGCATTTATGAACCATTATTAGATTATTTTTATGCATTTGTGGAGAGGTGACATTCTTATGGATCCAGTTTGACCAACTGCAAGTGGAATTTCATTAAGATACCATTTAGCTTTCCTCACTGGGTACCTGACATGGCTGCTGTAAGGGTGGACACTAGTTAATAACCTAAAGTGACGTCTAGGTTGTCTGCACACACTGGCTACTTCCTATAACAACCAGTACGACAGTATGTGCCTCTCAAGCACCCCAGAAGCAGCAGACTGTCATCAGTCCTGCTCTGGAGATGAGGAGAGTGAATCTCACTTAACTAACATGCCCCCAGTTTTCACAGCTGGCCAGTCACGTGGTGGGTCTTGAGCTCAGCTCTGCTAACCACCAGGACACCGGTCTGCTTCTCTCTCCCCTGTACTGCACCATACACTCTGCTCATCTAAACATGACCACCTATCAACTCCGATCTTTCTGCTTTCTTTTAAGACAGGCTGTGTCACTAAAGCTGGTCTCAAACTCCTGGTTAAATCATCCCTCCACCTGTCTCCTGAGTGGCCAGGATTACCACCACCAAACTTACTTCTGACCTGAAATCTCAGTTAGAAAAGAGCAAGTCTAGTGTACATGTTACAGGTCATCCATCTGTGAAATGTCCGTCACATTTTACCAGCTTAACCATGAGAAATGACAGTAATATCAGTACCGTTAAACCTGTAATGCACAGTAGAGAAATACCTGCTTTCAAGAATGTCTGCAAACAATGTCTTATTGACACTTTCACTCTTGTTGCTGTGAAGATCAGGATTCTCCAGCGAAACCCTTTGTCTCAGAAGGTCCCCTGCAGCCCCACTCTCAGGAACGACTCTGCTGGCAGACTTAAGTGCTCCAAATCTCTGAGAACGACGTTCAGAAGAAAGTGCTAGAAAAAGAAAGTAACCTCCATAGCAAAAGTCCTTTCATTCACTTTTCATTCAGAAAGGCAATGCAAATCCTAACTAGGCCTTCTCTTGTCAACATCTGACAAGTGCCAAGGACTTCCTCTGAAGAATTATCACTTAGACAACGTGTCCCTTTGCTATCCCGTGCCTATAATATTATAGAACTGCTCTAAAAAGGTTTGACTTTGGGCCGGGCAGCAGTGGCGCACGCCTTTAATCCCAGCACTGGGGAGACAGAGCCTGTCGGATCTCTGTGAGTTGGAGGCCAGCCTGGTGTACAGAGTGAGATCCAGGACAGGCACCAAAACTACACAGAGAAACCCTGTCTCGAAAAACCAAAACCTAAACCAAAACAAAACAAAACAAAAAACAAAACAAAAACCCCACTAGCTGCTCTCCTAGAGGAACCAAGTTTGACTCCCGGCACCTCATGGTGCTTCACAACAGCTGTAACTCCGGCCCTGGGGATCTGAGGCCCTCTTCTGGCTTCTGCAGGCACCAGGCACACACACAGTGCAGACAACCATGCAGACAAAGCATCTACATACATAAAACACTAAAACTAAAACTAAAAAGAGGGGCAGCTCTGACAATATGAGACAACAGTGAGAATATTTTACGAGGTATAATAAAATATAATACATGCTCAAGCCACACCTAGTGACTCGGACCACTTCCTGTTGCCTGCAAATCAAGATGAGCGACTCCTTAGCTAACCCAAATGAATGCTTGGGTCAAGAGTGTCAACCTGGCAGAGTGACTTCTAGGACAGCCAAGGCTACACAGAGAAACCTTGTCTTGAAAAACTAAACAAAAACAAAACCCCAGTTTGAATATTAATTATAATAAGTTCCTTTGATTATTTTGTAAAGCAGAGTATTTCCTAGAAGGTTGAGACACAGGCTGTAACCTGATGTAGTTACCAGATATAGCTAAAAAACAGGTTAATACACGGAAACAAGTGAATATTTACAAATGAACTGTTGAGACACTCAGCTTTCCCCCATCAGCACTTGAATGGGTGGTGCCAGAATCGGATAGTCCTAGCAGGAGGTGACAGGGTGATCTCAAGTGGAGTGAGCAGGTAGCATACAGAAAAACATTTGAGGGGCTGGAGAGATGGCTCAGAGGTTAAGAGCACTGGCTGCTCTCCCAGAGGTCCTGAGTTCAATTCCCAGCACCCACATGGCAGCTCACAACCACATGTAATGAGATCTGGCGCCCTCTTCTGACCTGCAGGGATACGTGCAGACGGAACACTGTACACATAATAAATACATCTTTAAAAAAAAAAAAAGAAAAAGAAAAACATTTGAATTCAGTGATATGAAGTGGGACCCGGTGGTACAAGCCTACACCCCAGCCTCCCCAGAGGCAAAGGCAGGAGGATTTGAGCAAGTTCCAGGCCCGCATGAGTTCAAGGACATCCTGAGAAGTATAACTAGACCTTGTCTCAAAGGCGATAATTTCAAAAAGGGAGGCCATTGCTCAATGGACAAGTGCTTGCCTAGCTTACTTATGCAAAGCTGAATTTGGTCCCAAGAATCTCAGTGAACAGTAAACAAAATGCAGCGATGTACAGGTTTCCACCAAAGTAGCTCAGGTACCTCCCCATCTCTCATGTGCCGAGAGGCAGGCTGCAGTCACCTGGACCGCTCAGCGAAGTGCAAAGCCCAGGTCCAATTTCTTTTGCATCTTAATTCTAATCTAACTTGTCACAGAACCTACAGACTGAGATTACATAGCAGTAGCAGCTATGGAATCTCTTGGAAAACACAAACATGATCTTAAAAGATAAATCATGCACAGAACAATCTGATCACGCCTCCAAACATGTGATTTGCAGGTGGGTTTGCCAGCATATAGTCTGTTTTCTAGAAATCAGTGCACTTTCATCTTTTCACATGAAAATTACTTTTCACCTTTTATACAAGCTCCCATTTGGTCCAAATACTTCTCTTAAGTCTCTGCAAAAACACAAACCTGCAAACGATTTGACAGGACTCTCAATCCTGAAAAACCCAGCATCGAACACTATTTTGTCGACTTCCTTTGGTGCTTCCACAGCTGCGGCTGGGGCATGCTCTTCTTGCTTCAGTCTCTCTCTCATCGCATTTTTTATGGCAGCGAGACGATTTCTAGCCGCCATCCTTCCGTCGTCATCTTGTTTTGCCTTGCTTGTTCTGGCAGGCACAATTTTTTTCTGCAAAGAGAAATAGTAGTAATTAAAGGTGACATCACCATGCTTTTCCTGTTCCTTTGGTACTGAGGACTGAACATTACCATCTGTGGTTTGATGCAGCTGGCCCCCATAAGCTCACAGGGAGTGGCACTATTAGGTGTGGCTTTGATAGAGTGGGTATGGTCTTCTTGGAGGAAGTGTGTCACTGCGGAGGTGGGCTTTGAGGTCTCATACATGCTCAAGCCACACCTAGTGACTCAAGACCACTTCCTGTTGCCTGCAAGTCAAGATGTAGGACACTCTGCCCCTTCTCCAGCACCATGTCTGCCTGAACGCCGCCATGTCCCACCATGATGATAATGGACTAAACCTCTGAAACTGTAAGCCAGCCCCAATTAAATGTTTTTCCTTTATAAGAGTTGCCGTGGTCACGGTGTCTCTTCACAGCAACAGAAACCCTAATACACCACCTTGAACATTACCATCCTCTTCCTGTTCCTTTGGTACTGAGGTACATGGCAGGAAATCTTTCTACCACTCAAGTAAGTCATTAGCCCTTTATAACTTATTTTCTGACAGAGTCTCACTAAGTTGTCCCAGCTGGTCTTGAATGCACACCCACTCCAACCTTAGGACCAGTTGACATTAAAGACCAGCATCCCCACACCAAGTATCACCCTGTGTGGTGTGGCAGTTTGAATGAGAATGGCCATCCAAGGCTCACTAGTTTAAATGGTTGGTCCCCATTTAGTGGAACCATCTGGGCAGAATTAGGAGGTGTGGCCCTGCGGAAGTAGGTGTGACTTTGTTGGAGGAGGTGTGTTACTGAGGGTGGGAGGCTTGGAGGCTTCGTAAGCCCACACGGGGCCTCTTTCTCCTCCTGCTGCCTCTGGATGTAAAGCTCTCAGCTACTGCTCCAGCATCTTGCCAATTTGTTTTCCTCCATGATGACCATGGGCTAACCTTCTAAGAGTGTAAGCAGGCCCCCAATTAAATGCTTTTTTTTTTATATGACTTGCCTTGGTTACAGTGTCTCTTCACTAAGACATCCGTTTTTTTTGTTTTTTTTTTTTTAAAAAAAGTAGTTCAGTTTTTGTTTTGGTTAAGAACCTCATTGTAGGGCTGGAGAGATGGCTCAGTGGTTAAAAGCACTGGCTGCTCTTCCAGACGTCCTGAGTTCAATTCCCAGCAACCACATGGTGGCTCACAACCATCTGTAATGAGATCTGGTACATAATAAATAAATAAATATTAAAAAAAAAAAAAGAAGAACCTCATTGTACCGGGCAGTGGAGGCGCATGCCTTTAGTCCCAGCACTTGGGAGGCAGAGGTAGGCGGATCTCTGAGTTCGAGGCCAGCCTGGTCTACAGAGCAAGATCCAGGACAGGCACCAAAACTACACAGAGAAACCCTGTCTGGAAAACAAAACAAAACAAAGAAAAGAACCTCATTGTGTGGTGCAGGATGGTCTAGAACTTCCCCGTCTAAAAAATAAACAACAACAACAACAAAAAAAAAAAAAACAGGAAGAAAACAGCACTTGGGAGGAGGAAACAGGAAGTGATATAGCTGGGCGGAGAGAGGAAGTGATAAGGCCGAGTAGAGACAGGAGCTCCGCCCCCTCAGTCTGAGGATTCCTAGAGGTAAGAAGTCTTTCTAGTCTTCTCTGATCTTTAAGCTTTCACCCTGATATCTGACTCTGGGTTTTTAGAATTAGAATTCATGCTACAGAAAACTGTTGGAATATAGTCCAGGAATGGAGTGAGGAAAATTCTGAATGCTTGTAAGAACACTCCAAAACACTCACGTGGCCTCAGTTTCTGCAGAACACAGAATTGTTCTTGGAATGTGTTTTGTGCTCCTCCAAGGTGTAGCGGATAGAGGTGAGTTTACTTCAGATTTCTAATTATTGCTTGCTGTTGTTATGCAATTAAATGTTGAAATGATCCTTTATATTCCTCTCTGGAAAAACATGTTTTTACCACCTGTGACTTATCTTTGTGATTGTATACAGCTTGAACTCATGTGAAATTTACTCATGTGACCTTTCTTAATCCTCAGAGAATAAAGTGTTAAAGGCTCTGAATAAAGTTGCCTATTGCACGAGACTTTAATCCACCTCATCTATGGACTCCATTCTCCCACGTTCCACTGCCTGCAGAGCAGTGACGAGAAATATGTAACTAAAATTGAGAGGCTATACACCCGATGGCATGGTGATGCCATTCTTCTGAGACAGGAAAACAGTTCATGGAAATGATTTTACTAAAGATACTCTGAGATAATGGTGTGCAGAATTTGAGCTTGAGCAGTAACTTTTGTATGCAGTACAGATTTGGGACACCAAGAAGCAGGTTAAGATGCACGGGACATGTGGCTGGAGAGATGGAACAGCACTTGAGGAGCTGAGACATAGTAAGATGTCTGACCAGGCAAGCTGATTGGTTTCAGTGTAATAAGGTTAGATCTCGAACACATTTAAAGAGGGAGTAACAAATAAGACTGACAAACTGAGGGAAATGTATAAGAGTTAAGGGTGTGTCAAAGTATAGGTAAGAAATTAGTTTGATTTGATTAACAGTAGCCTTAAGGGCTTGGTGTATAGCTCAGACATAAACCTCCCCCAAACAACCAAACTGTAGCCTGAAACAAAGTAGGAGAGCGACATCTGGTGGTCACAGGCAGAATTACAACTCTTATATGATACAGCCACTGATACTACTTTCAGATCTAAACAATAAGAAATACCCACAGGATGTCAGGAGCAGCATTGCAAGCCTATAATCCCAGCATCCTGGAAGCTGAGGTAGGAGGATTCCATGTTTGAGTTCAGGCTGGGATACATAGTGAGACCCATCTCAAAAACATTTATCATTATCTTAGTACCTTTAATAAATAACATCCTTTATTTTATAGAAGATTTGATATTTATTCAACCACCTAATCATTCCCCTCAGATCCTTGGAGTGAGACTTCATTGGGGAAATAAGGTTTCTTTTAATTCTTTATCACTTTGCTCTGCTAAGATGGAATTCAGAACAGCTTTGTTCGCATAACACACTATAAAGTATCAATCAACCTGAGTTTATAAACTAAGTGTTCTTCTAACTTCATAAAGAAAACTGACAATTTAATAAAGCCAATGTCCATCTGAACCGTAAGAAAAATGGACTTTAAAAAAGATCTTAATGTGTACATGTGTGTGTCTGTATGAGACTGTGCATATGAGTGCAGGTGTCCCAGAGTCCAGAAGAGAGCATCACCCCGCAGAGCTGGAATGATAGGCCATTGTGAGCTACCCTGTGTGTGTGCAAGAAATAACTAGTGCTCTTAACTCCTAATGGACTCTTATTAGACTGACAAAGCATGTTTTACAGGAGAATAGAAAACCTTATAAGCATAGTGAGGAAGATCTTATTCTACAATCCGTCACACAAAAAGCTTGTCAACAAGCAGAGGTGTGATCTGCTCAGTAAGAGCATGAACTGTGGAATACAAAGGCCTGGAATGAAACCCAGCACTACCCTGGGCAAATTATTTAATCTTTCATTTTTCCAACCATAAATTTTGGATATAGCACCCCTCTAAATGGACTGCTATAAAGCTTAACATGGGACTACTTGGAATTTAGCATAAAAAAACATGAATTACCTACGGCTATTGCAATTACAAAGAAATATATAAATGTAGGAGGTCTGTCTGTTTTGTGAGACACAGTCTTGCTATGTAACCCTGGCTGTCCTGAAACTTGCTACGGAGCCCATGTTGGCCTTAAACTCATGGTAATCATTCTGTCTCAGCCTCCCAAGAACTGGTATTACAAGTGTGCCACACCACACCTGTCAACATAGGTGCAGCTTTCAGAACAAACCCATGCCCATCTACCCACTATCTAGAAACATAAATGTCACCTGGACACCCCAATTCAATCACACATCTCTTCCTTTCCTCTCTTTAGAAGGACACATCTTATACAATTCAATCACACATCTCTTTCTTCCCTCTCTTTAGAAGGACACATCTTACACTTCATGTTGATTATATCCTTGCTTTTCCCCTCAAGAGCAATCGGAATGTAATAAGCAATATATGAAATTTAGTTTGTGAAACAAGAAACCCAAAGCTAAATATTTTCAAAACTTATATGGTAAAAGGAAAGAATCAATGTCTCCACGTTGTCCTCTGACCTCTATGTGCTCCGTGGCACAACTGGGTGGGCCCCCACCCACCCACCCACCCACCCACCCACCCACATAAATAAATGTTTTTTTAAAAAACAAAAACCAGAGAAGAATCTATGCTAGAAATTTGGGTAGAAAATGCACAAACCTACCCGGAGGACTTTTTTGCTTGGATTATTATTGTTTTTCCATTCAGCTTCCTCGAGTTTGATGAGGTTGTTGAATTTTTGCTTTACATCATCTACCTGTTAATAAAAGCACAAGTTCATCCCATTAATGCTATGTTAAAATTGCTACTTTATGACTATAAAATGACTATGTTAAATAAACTGAAAATGGTGACCCAGAACTGGTTAGTTATTAAACTTAAAATCCTGTGCGTGTGCGTGTGCGTGTGCGTGTGCGTGTGCGTGTGTGTGTGTGTGTGTGAGAGAGAGAGAGACAGAGAGAGAGAGACTGAATGTGTATGAGTGTGAGAAAGACTGTGTGTGCAAGAGAAAGACTTTGTATACGATTGTGTGTGTGAGAGAGAGAGACTGTGTATGATGAGTGTGCGAGAGAAAGAGAATGTGTGAGAAAGACTGAATGTGTATGTGTGTGAGACAGAGAGAGGGAGGGAGGGAGAGGTGGAGGGAGGGGGAGAGAGAGAGAAAGGAACTGTGCATGAGTGTGTAGGAGTGGCAGGGTCTTAAGTCACTGTGGGATGACCCACATCTTGCTGCACAGTCCAGGACATACTCGAACTCCCAATGCCCCTGCCTCTACCTCCCAAATGCTGGGGTTATTCAGCTTAAGTCACTGTAAACAGTGTTCAAGTCAAGAATTTTTATGTAAAATTATTCATTGGTAGTTTTGGCCTTGTCATCTTATAACCTACAGAAAGGATGTTCTAGATGCACAACTCTCCCAGATTGATCGATGGATCACTGTGGTGGTAGGAAAGAAGGCCTCAGTACCATTGCTTCCTCATAATACAAACAGAATCCCTTTAAAAACAGCTGTCACCGACCTCATTAAGGGACATCTCGTTTTCCCCAGATGTTGGCAAATACAAACAGCGTTGTTCTTGGCACCACACACAGATCACATGCCAACACACGCTGTCGATCGCTTGAGTAAACATCCAGGATGGTGACTTTGGGACCACAACGTCAGAGTCTATTTAGTTTTGCCAGGAACCACCAAACCGTCTTCTAACCTGGCCCTGTCACCAGCAGTGACAGAGTTCCTGCTGCCCCATGTCCTGCTGCTTGCTCACCAGCATTCACTGTCAGGGTTTTCTAAGCGTCTGGTTAGCTGTTACCTTATTGCTCTAACTGCTAACTGCCGGTGGCATATGATGCTGACACGTTACAGGCTCACCATTCCATCAGCCACCATCTGTTGGCATTCTGGGCTGCGGCGTCTGTTTGGGTCTTTTTCCAACTTTTTAAGCTCGGTTGTTCATTTTCACGCTTTCCTTCTCAATGTTTTTAGGGGGAGGAGAAGGGAGGGGACCAAACACTACAAATTCAAATCCCGAGATGAGGAAGAAGGTATGCCCTGATAACCGAGTGCTCGCTGGCAGAGGGAAGGCCCCAATGCAGGTGCAGCACATGTATAGAGAGGGTGAAAATCCTTTACATAAAGTGTCGTGGTGTTTGCAGGCTGCCTGATGTAGGTGCTGGGAACAGAATCGTAGTCCTATGCAAGAGGAGCAGGTGCTCTTAACTGCTGGTCTATCTCTTCAGCTCCCCATATGCTTATTTCTGAAATAAACTCAGCAAGGTAGAAAACGTTCTTCCTCCAAAAAGCCTCCTAGCCACTGCCTCCACCGACACTCAGCTTTACGTTACAATGTCATACTGTATGAGAGCTGCTAGAGAAACCATTCACTTTGCTTCGTGTCTGTTTCGTGTTGAAGACAGGGTTTCTCTGTGTACTCTGCCTGTCCTGGAACTGTAGACCAGGCTGGCCTTGACCTCAGATCCACCGGCCTCTGCCTGGGATTAAAGACATGTGCCACTACGGCCAGCTGTTTTCCTTTTTATCATTTCTTAAAACAATGCCGGGCACACAAGAGAATTCACTAACTGCACTGGCTCATGCCTCCCATGTAGAATTATCTGTCTCAGACTATTTGACACCATGGGGAAAAGACAATGCAGCTTACACGGTGCACCCTGATAGCTCACTTATCACATCCTAGGTAGCTAAACCACTACCGTCCATTTTACCATCCTTAGAAGCAAATGTACGAAGCACCTGACACATACCTGAAAATTAACCATATCCCAAAATCCATCCAGGTCGGAACAGGTTGTCTCTTTTTCACCTCGTTTATATTCACAATTATCCACCAGCCCTTCAAACTGTTTGAATCTTTCCATAATAAGGAGTCTTGTTTGACCAACTGTTGTGCGAATAAGGTCTTTAGCTGAAGAAGTTAAGAAAAGAAAATGGACCTTTATAGCAAGCCAGCCAACTGAGACTTAACCCCGATCCCTAGAGTTTACAGAATTAAATTCTTACAGAAAAACAAAAAATAACCATCAAAAAAACTTTGCCATAGATACTGAACCCTAGTGCCTGGCTTCAAGCACCAGTAACAATTAGCAGTGTTCATCCTCAATCACACATGGCTTCCCAATGAGTACCATTCCCTTTCTCCTGTATTTTATGAGAATTCAACCACAAACATGTCAAGTACATAAGTATCCCAGGACCTCACACTGGTAACTTTTTAAATAGCTTCTCCAAATAAAATAGGACTAAGGACTTTGCCCAAAATTTGTTTTCATACTGATATACATAATTATAATTCAGAACATATTATTTGTATAATTAAGGAATACGAGATTAACACCACTATATACAAGGTCACATTAAAAAAACAAAATACAGCCGGGCGGTGGTGGCGCACGCCTTTAATCCCAGCACTCGGGAGGCAGAGGCAGGCGGATCTTTGTGAGTTCAAGGCCAGCCTGGACTACCAAGTGAGTTCCAGAAAAGGCGCAAAGCTACACAGAGAAACCCTGCCTCGAAAAACCAAAAAAAAAAAAACAAAAACAAAAAAAAAACCAAAAACAAAAACAAACAAACAAACAAACAAAAAAAACCCAAAATATACAAAGGCTGTACACTTCATTAGCATAGAGATATTAGAGGTTGAACAGCTCTTGGTGTTTTGAGCAATACTGAAACTACAAAGTTGGACACTAGAGTTTTAATTTTGAAAGAATGCAACAATATTAATAGAAACAAGGGCTATAGATATAGTTCTCTGGTCAAGCACTTGCTTAGCACAAAGAAGATCCTGGGTTCAATCTCTACTACTACTACTACAAAAAAAGAAAATACACAGCATCATCATTATTACTGTCAGGTGTGTTTGGGCACACCTGTAAGCCCAGCTCTTGAGAGGTGGGACAAGATGACTAGGGTTCAGGTCATCTTCAACCACAGTGAGCTCTAGGCCAGCCTGTGCTAGGAAAACCTCTCTAAAACACAAAACGATATAATGCCAACAACAGAAAGAAACAAAACTAAGAATGTTCTTTTCTTACCATCATCAGGAATGTCCAGTTCCAGCTTCCTGTCCCACTCCAGGCACTGTGAGGTTAACTTGTCAGTTTCTGACTGGAGGATCTTTCTAAAAGTGTGACATCTGTTTTAGTTCTACAAGTGTGGCCACCTTAGTTCAGCCTGACCATTATGACACTTCAACACACAAGGCTAGGATGGTTTAAAACAAAGGCACAAAACAGTAAGGGAAATAGAGGCAAAATAGCCATTTTGAAGACTTTATGTGTAAGGATTTAATGAACTATTATATACGAAACTCACAAAAGACAAATTTCCTGTCATATACACCTTGTGTATGTCCTTTGTCTACACCTAAAATTTACATTGGATGGATGACGCCAAGACCCACTTTCCCACTTTTCAAGCTACCATTTGTGATTTGTTCTGTTCTTTGTCCAGAGTTCAACATCTCTTGGTGTTAATACGCACACTAATAAGGACCGAAACAAACAAATCCACTCCACAAGGTGATAGGGTCTTACAAAATCTAACTATTAGATAGTCTGTCTGTCTGTCTCTCTCTCTCTTTAAAAATTATGTATAGTGTTCTGCCTGCATGTATCCCTGCACACCAGGAGAGGGCACCAGATCTCATTACAGATGGTTGTGAGCCACTATGTGGGTGCTGGAAATTAAACTCAGGACCCCTAGAAGAGCAGCCAGTGCTCTTAACCTCTGAGCCATCTTTCCAGCCCTAGATAGTTATTTCTTAGTTGGGTTAATTTTGCTCCTCAGAGAACATTTGATGATGCCCAGAGATTTTTCTTAAGACAAGGTGTCACCATAGAGCCCCAGCTGGCCTTGAACTCAGATCTTCCTCCCTTCTGCCTCCCTCTGCTGATACTAAAGGTCTGTACAACTGAGTAGCTGGAGATTTTTGTTTGTCACTATAGGCTAGGGATGCTTCAAACACCTGACATAAGAGACCCCCAAACAAGAAGTACATGATCTAAACTGTGAGTAATAGTCAGGCTGAGAGACCTAGACCTAGGAGGAGCTCCATCTGTGCTCACACAGGCATTCCAGAGAGCAGAGAAATCAGGTAGACATCAAAGGATTGAAAGCAAGATCCCAAAGTGTGACCACACACTCATGTTTACAGCACTTCTAATCACTAAAATGGAGGCAAGCCGAACGTCGTTATGGCTGGGTGTGGGGGCACCAGAGCCAGAGACAACGAGGCTCAATGTAGATTGGAGACTGCCACAGCGAGCTCTGGGCCAGTCAGGAGACCAGAGCATGACTGTCACAAACACCACCAAAACCAAAACTAACAAATATAAATGACAGACACACAGAAGAGCAAAATGCCAGTATGGATTAAGATTTACTTAAGATTTACTTTTGGGCTGGAGAGATGGCTCAGCAGTTAAAAGCACTGGCTGCCCTTTCAGAGGTCCTGAGTTCAATTCCCAGCACACACATGGTGGCTCACAACTATCTGTGACAGGATCTGATGTCCTCTTCCGGGCTGCAGGTGTACATGTAGAGCACTCATACACAACATATAAACAAAATTTAAAAAAAGAAAAGATTTATTTACTTTTAGGTGTATGAGTGTCTTGCCTACATGTATGTAAGTGTGCCATGTGTGCACAGTGGCCTTGGAGGACAGAAGCGGATACTGGATTCCCTGGAGCTAGAGTGACAGCTGCCACCGGGGTACTGGAGACCAAACTCCCCTGTAAGAGCAGCAAAGTGCCCTGAATGGCTGAGCTTTCGCTCTAGACAGGCCCCCTGCCTTCCCCTCCCCTGGCCCCAATTATTCAACCTTGAGAAAGGAAAACTGGGCACAGGGGTTTGTCTGTAGTCTCAGAACTTGTTAGGCATAGACAGGACTCCCCATGAGGTGGAAGCCAGGCTGGTCTACAAAGTGAGGCCCATGCCAGTCAGGACTACACATTGAAATCACAACTCAAAGAGGGGGGGGGGGGGGGGAGGAAAGAAAGATCAATCTTAAGGACACTATGCTAAGCACAACAAACCAGTCACAAAGATACACATACACACACACACACACACACACACACACACACACACACACACACAAAACCTAGCCTGGGGTGATAGATAAAATCAGAAGGCTGATGCAGGAACATACAGTTTCAGGAAAGTCTGGGCTACTTGAGACTGTCTTAAAAACAAAGGGCCAAGCCAGGCAGTGGTGGCGCACGCCTTTAATCCCATCACTCGGGAGGCAGAGGCAGGAGGATCTCTGTGAGTTCGAGGCCAGCCTGGGCTACAGAGTGAGTTCCAGGGCAGGCTCCAAAGCTACACAGAGAAACCCTGTCTCAAAACAACAACAACAAAAACCCAAAGGGCCAGGCATGACTTTAATCCCAGCACCTCAGAAGGCAGAATCAGGTAGATCTCTGAGGTCAAGGCCAGCCTGGTCTACATAGTGAGTTCCAGGACAGCCAAGGCTTTATAGAGAAACCCTGTCTTGAAAAACCAAAATGAATAAATTAATTAAAAGGCTGGGTGTGGCAGCACACACCTTTGATCCCAGTACTCAGGACCAGAGGCAGGTGGATCTCTTGTGAGTTCAAGGCCAGCCTGGTCAACATAATGAGTTCCAGACAGCCAGGGCTATGAAGAGAGATCCAAAAGGCTCCCATGTCCCCAAAAGAAATTAGTTAATTAAATGCAAATAGTGTGTGATTCCATTTAATTACATGACACACACTTAATTAAAAAAAAGTCACAGAGACTAACTAGAACTGTGTTTGTCAAGGGCTCTTGGGAGAAATGGGGATTTGTCTAGCAGATAAAGAATGTTTTAGTTTTACAGGATGAAAGCTCTGGAGATGGATGGTGGTGATGGGCACATAACACTATATTTAATACCCATGAGCTGTATACTTAAAGAGTTGCATGATGTACATCTCACCATAGTAAAAAACTGGAAAACTATCAACACAAACTCAAGAGAAACAAACAAACAAACAAACAAGGTATGGGAGGGAGTTGGGCAGATCACCCCACAAACTCCCTAAGAAGAAAACCCAAGGACGGTTTGTTTTGTTCTTAAATCCTTTTCTTTGAGGCAGGGTCTCACTATGCAACACAGGCTAGCCTGAAATTTGAGAGTCTCCCAAGGGCTGGGATTACAGGAGTGAGTCACCCTGTCTAGAGATGTATAGCTCAGTGGTAGAGCATCTACAGAACACATACAAGGCCTGGGTTTGATGCACAACAGTGGAGAAATACGAAATGATAGGCAAAAAGGAAGGTCTACTGTTCACATTCAATGGACAGACACAGAAACTGAATGACTGAGGTAATGGGAAGGAGACTCAGCTTAGCACTGACAGTACCAGGTGGGTGGCACAGCACCACAGCATAGCTTACCCCTTCCATTAGAAAAACTTCACAGTACAAACAATTCAAGTGGTTATTAACAGGAAATACTCAGGAAAAGATGGTTAAAACGAGAGCACTGGCTGCTCTTCCAGAGGACCCAGGTTTGATTCCCAGCACCCACCCGGCAGCTCACAACACCAGTTCCAGGGCATCCAAAGGCCTCTCCTGGCCTCTGCAAGCACCAGGCGCACACATAATACACTAGCACACATGGAAGCATGACATCCACACATGACAAACCATCCAAGTACAACGGGGAGATGACGTGTCATCCAGTTAACTGGCCAAGTTCTTCAGTACTGCAAACACTATCCTGGGAAAATAAGACCCTTGGGACGCTGCTGGAGGGAACAGCATTTGAAATCAGTGCTGATTTGTAGTTCTGAAGACAGATCTGGCCCCCACCCTGACAGCTGATGGCCTCTAAGGGATGGACAGTCAGTTTTCTTTACAAGGGTGGCTTCCCATAGGTCACCATGCTTCAGTGGATGGCCCACACCCAGGGGTGTATGAGAGCACAAAGAGGAGTCCGTGGGTTATTAAAAAAAAAAAAAAAACAAAACAAAGCTTGGTGGCAGAGTGGCCCAGGAAAGAGTTAAAGGATGCTGGAGGTGAACTTGATGAAAATACATTGTATGGAACTCTCAGAGGACCAAGAAAAAAGAAAAAGAGAGAGAGAAGCTCTCATCTATCCCAGGCTGGTCTTGAATTTGTTATGTAGCCAAGGGTGACCTTTAACTTCGGACCCTCCTGGCTTTACCTCCTGAGTGCTGGGAGGTTTATTCATTTTGAGATCAATCCCAGGGCTTCCTGGGGGCTAGAAGTGTGTTACCGACAGACACTGCCAGCCCATCCATAAGATGTTCCCCCTCTTCTGTTTTGGCTTCAAGAGTGAGCAGCTGAACCCTGTTTACATCCACTGAGCCCGACTAAATAAACCATGATAGAGCGGGACAAGAGAGTACTCTGCGCTCACATACGAGAGAGTTCTTCAGGTGCTAAAAAGGCCTGTCAGCAACATTTACCACTAAATGAAAACAAAACAATGTACCGTACAAGACTTGTATATTCTCAAAAGACAAAAAGCCTGCATGTGTCCTCAAATCCATTCTCTACCTCTCAAAATAACATAAGAAAGTTAACACCTGCACGGAAGGGTCACACTTCGGGGCAGGCTGGGAAGGCCACTTCCCTCACACATCTACCTACCCTGGAATAGAAACCTTACTGTGTCCTAGCTATTAGAAGAGTTAAAACTGCACAGTAAAAATCCCCCAAAAGCCAGCTCCTCCCCGCTCACCATATTAAATATGTATGCATAAAATGAAACACTTTAATTTGGGGTTTAATGTCTAGACATGAATGCACATTCTCACGGTAATAGCAGACAAACCTGAAATATGGCACATCATGCTGTGGCTGAGACACCTGACCTTCCCCTGCTTCAAGTGATGTGACTCCTCCCACCGAAAGGGGATTGGAATCTGTAGTAGACGCTTCCTTTTGATTTAAGGCATGTTCTACAACGTGAAAGAAAACATTACTCATTAATTAAGGAACAATTTCTAGAATGACAGTCCTCACAAGATAATTTTTAAAATCCTTCAGTTTTCTCAATGTTGAACTTTGAAATTTTTGTTTCCGCTTCAGTCATTTCATTTACATCTCTTCTATCATGGTTGTCAATATTTGGGGTGTGTGTGTGTGTGTGTGTGTGTGTGTGTGTGTGTGTGTGTGTGTGTGCGCGCGCGCGCGCAAGAGCAGGTGGAAGTCAGAGGTCGTTCTTCTTCCTGAAGTGGTCTCTCCAGGGCCTGGGACAGGCCACCTGCAGTGTCCCCACCTCCCCAGGGCTCCTTCCAGCTCCTGCCCGACCCACATCCAGCTCTGTCCTTGGCGGCTGAGCGATCCCCCAGCTCCTTCTCCATCCCCACTTTATCCAGGCCCAGGCCACATTCCTGAAGCACATGGTGAAAATGAGCTCTACAGGAAGTTCTTCACGATCCAGCCAGAGACGGGATGAGAACACCGTACCTTCCTTACAGACTGCGGGAGAACCCAAAGCACTCTGGGGGTCGTTTCGTTCCTGCTGAGTTGTGTCTGTAGAGCAAGTTAGAGATTTGTGCACCAAGATTTCGTTTGCTGCATCTTGAGTGGTAGTGCTAAAAATAACAGCAAAAAAATATACTTCACGAAAAATGAAGTCCACATATATGTAAAACTGAAGGACTGGAAAGCTGTGTTGCTTAAAAAAAAGATAAAGTGGAAATGCTCTTTGTTTGAGAGTAGGCCTCATTAGTCACTCACAGAGGTGCTTTTATTGAATACGCTTCTATCTGGGTGTGGTGATACAAGTTTATAACCCCAGCACTTAGGAGGCCAAGGCTGCTTAGGTTACAAAGTGAGCTGCCATCTCAGCCCCAGTCTCCCCACCCCTCACCCCCCCAAAAATCTAAGGGGCTGGAGAAACGACTGAGTTACAAGCACTTGCAGCTCTAGAAGAGAATGTGAGTTGAGTTCCCAGAACCCACACGGCTGATCCCATCATCTGTAACTCCTGTGCCGGGGGATCGATGCCCTCTAGAGGAACTGCATACGTGTGGCACATTTTCCCATGTGGTACACTTATATACACGAATGCAAATCACTCATGTGCATAAAAATAAATCTTTACAAAAGTAAAGAAGGAAATATTATTTAAGGGCTATAATTAAACCACGTATTTAAAAGCAAAACCCAACATGTTTATGGTGAAGACAACTCAGAGAAAATATCCAAACTATCAAAGGCATTACTGTAGGCTTCTGAAGAGCTTTTCTCAAAGAACTCTTTTGTGTGTGTGATTCATAGTTAGCATACTTCACTAACTACAAATAGTGCAGAAAAAAAAGACAAAGGAAAAGAAAGAGTAGAAATGCAAGACAGGCATTTGTTACTCCTTTTAATAAAGTGCTTATTATTAAGATTAACTGTGTATTAGTATTTGTGTGTGCTTAAAGATTTCATCTTACACTTCTGGTTTCAAAGGGCTCCAGTGACAACTGGGTGTCAAGAAAGCGCTGTCACTTCTGTGACTCATGGGTGCTACTGGATAGGTCTTCAGACCACACGGAGGCTGAAACACACAATGCGTAGGTGCAAAGGACTTCCTCCCCTTCACTTCTGCAGGAACTGTCTTAGTGGAGCTCTCCACCTCGGGGAAGACGCCACCCAGATCCACTCCATTTGTTACACTGCTCTGTGGATCCATACTATTTTCTTCTCTATCAACTTTAGAGGGAAGGACCTAGGTACAAGCAGAATCAAGTTGGAATTTCTCTTCCAGGAACAAACGCAATCATTAAAACAGAAACACAAATAGCAGCAGCAGCAGCAGCAACAAACAAGTTTCACAATGTGATGGCTTGTACCAATCAGAATTCAACAAGATTCAACTTCTGGGTCTGGAGAGGTGGCTCAGAGGTTAAGAGCACTGGCTCCTCTTCCAGAGGACCTGAGTTCAAATTCTCGGCAGCCACATGGTGGGTCACAACCATCTTTAACTCCAATCCCAGGGGATCTAACACCCTCTTCTAGTCTCCTCAGGCACCAGGCACACAGGTGGCACAAAGACATATAAAAGCAAAACACCCACATACTTAAAATTGGTAAATACTTAAAAAATAACCTTAGGCTGTACATAATCTTACTACAGAACAATAGTTCTCGGTGTGATACAATGAGATCAAGCAATGGAATACAAAGATATTCTTCCAAGTCAGTTTAGTTGTTAATTGATATTTAGACATTAAAAATTAGTTTGGCTTATTAATGAGGTCTGAACTCAAACTCAACCTGGATAAGGATCTCAAAGGCCAAGGTGTCAGTGAAAGTAAAAACCAATGATAACATGCAGAGGAACAATCATTTTTTAAAAATACACTTATTATGGTACTGTCTGTGTATTTGTTTGGGGGCATGCACACCACGGCATGGGTGGAATTAGAACACATCTTTCAGATGTTAGCTCCCTTCCTCCATCTTGTGGGATCCGGGAATCAGGGTTGACTGCAAGGTCTTTAACCCACTGAGCCATCTCGCTGGCCCCCACAATCAATCTTAGCATGGCTTAAAAAGATTCACTATTTCCTTCCTTGGAGGATTTTGACACTCAGTAAGGCTCCAGGGAGGTTTCTTACTCTTCAGCAGGAGATCTTTTTTTCCCCCTAAAGGTTAAGGTTGCACTGTAGGCCAAGAAACTAGGAACTCAAAATAGTTCCTTAAAATTTTTGTTTTCTTTTTTTAATTTTTTTTTTTTTTTTTTTTGGAGACAGGGTTTCTCTGCGTAGCTTTGGTGCCTGTCCTGTAGACCAGGCTGGCCTCGAACTCACAGAGATCCACCTGGCTCTGCATCCTGAGTGCTGGGATTAAAGACGTGCGTCACCACCACCTGGCTTCTTTTAATTTCTATGAGTGGTGGTCAGAGGACAAGCTGCAGATACGGATTCTCTCCTTCCACTGTGTGGGTTCTGGGGATTGAGTTAAGGCCATCAGGCTTGGCAGCAAGCACCTGTACCTGCTGAGCCATCTTGCAGGCCCTGGTCCTGTTTTTTGAGGATCTCATTGCTGGATGCTGTTAAGAACCCTAGCTTATTGATTCTTGACAATCTATATAGGAAATTCTGTTAGGGATGGAGAAATAAACTCCAATTATGCAGCTAATTGCAAGCATAGATAATACCCTGCTCTAGCTGAATCCACAATCAAAGCATCTCACCCTATAACTAGTTCTTGCAGCTGTGTTTTTCTATTCTCCATTTTCTCTGTTAACCAGATTGTGCCTTCTCTACTTATAAAACCCAAGGTTAGATCAAGACACCTAACCACCAGTATCAGTAAATCCTTGTGACGCTTCCTGATGTGGAAGGCGTTAACGTGTGTGGAGGGGCGCTCTCTGAAGAGTGTGTGTGGAGGGGCGCTCTCTGAAGCAGTCTACACGCTCCCCTTCAGCTGAGTCAAGGCACTTAGAAATAAGCAGACCCGTGCTCTACCTTGCCAAGTTTGGCTTCCACCTTTCTGGCAGGTCTTCCTCTACTTGGCCCCACTCTTTCGGATTCATTCTCTAAAATAAAAAATGAAGTAAGACATCCATTTTAAAACAGACAGGCAATGCTCCGTTAAAGTACTAGATCATTCGGTAAAGTTTGAAAAAAGACAAATAGGAATACATATCTTCAACTTTTAAGATTACAAGTCACACTATAAAAGGGGACAAAAACAAATAAAATTTCCTGTCAAATACAAAGCAAACTTTATTTTGCTTTTCAAAATAAAGTATGTTTCCTTTCTTTCTGATTACCAAATACATACTGATTATAAAAAAGAAAACAGAAGCAATAAATCTAACTGCCAACACTAAACCAACCAACCAACCAACCAACCAACACAGCTGGGCAGCCTGCAACTTCAGAACTTCCTTGGAAGACTGAGGCAACAGGATCAAGAGTGTAGGCTAGCCTCAGCTAATTGGTGAGACCTTATCTCAAAAACACAGTATGGCGGCTGGAGAGAGGGTTCAGCAGTTAAGAGCACTGCCTGTTCTTCAGAGGGTGACTCCCAGCACCTAGATGGCAGTTAACCACCACCTTAACTCCAGTTCCAGGAGATAAAGAGACCTCTTCTGGCCTCCGTAGGCACACATGTGGTACACAGACATACACTCAGGTAAAACCCATCCACATAAAATAGAAATAAATCTCAAAAAGAAAAGAAAAATAAACCAACAAAAAAGTCCAGAGCAGGAGTTCAGTTGGCAAAGTGCTAACTGTAAGGCAAAGACTGGAGTCTGGGTCCCAGGACTCTATAAAAAGCTGCATGTGGCAGCACCCATCTGCAGTCAGTGCTGGATCCCCGGAGCTTACCAACCAGCCAGGCTAGCTCAATGGGCAACTTCAGGGTCAGAGGCTGCCCCTCAGAAAGCAAAGTGAGGAATAACTGAGGAAGCGACCCAATGTGGACCTACAGCCTACACACAGCCCCCGGCCATGACTCCAGTACCAATCTGATAATTCAGCATCTGTTTATAGTGTTTTTTGTTTATTAGCACACTGTATTTCAGGGCCATGATCTGTTTTGAAGCTTTCTTGTTCTTTATAAAGTGCATTACTGTGTGAGCATTCGGACAGTCCTTACCACCAGCAACGCTTGTGACTGGCTTTCTCGGGGCAGACGAGACTGTTCGGGCGGTCTGCTTTGTCCTCTGAGGAGCAGCTGATCCAGTCACTCTCCCTGACGACACCATGGGCTGCATGACTGGGAAAAATAATCCAATCAGATGCTTTCTGTCATTCCTACATTATTCCTGTGGCAGCACCAAGGGCATCATCATTGCTAATGTTCCCACCTTTTTTCTCTTTGTCCAGTGTTTTCTTTTCAGAAGTTTGTTTTTGGCCACATCGTGTTGTTTGAAGAACATTCCTGCTCTCAATCTGTGAAGAGAATTAGGTACTTTGTTACGTAACTGCATAAGAAATCAAATACACGTTTTTTTTTTTTCAAGACAGGGTTTCTCTGAGTAGCTTTGCGTCTTTCCTGGATCTCGCTCTGTAGACCAGGCTGGCCTCGAACTCACAGAGATCCGCCTGGCTCTGCCTCCCGAGTTCTGTGATTAAAAACATGCCCCACCACCGCCCAGCCAAATACACTTTTAACTTGTAAGTTGATCTCAAAAGAATCAGCAGTTGAAGACCAGCCTCAACCAATAGGGAGATACATGGGTGTGGGCTACATGAAATCCTATCTCAAAAAAACACAAAAACAAAAAACCAAAGCTGGAAGGCATGGCAGCACACACCTTTAATCCGAGCACTCAGGAAACAGAGGCAGGAGGATCTCTGAGTTCAAGGCCATATGCTCACTTGAGAATTCCGAAAACACTAACAATATTAACTGTGGTTTTCTTTCCCTGAGATGAGGCCTTTTGTGTTGCCTAGACTGGCAAGCTAGCCCCCTGCCTCAGCCTCTTGAGGAGCCATGAATAGTGAGTGGCACCTGTACCACGGTCTAGTTAGTTGCTCAGGGTACAGAGCGTGACTAACCTGTAGTTCCCTGGCCTCTGTGATTCCCAACACCGCTGGGGGAAAAAAAACCCCAAATTATAACATCAAAAGAGAAATCTCTGAATTTTACATTTACATTTCTCCTAGGCAGAAAGCCTTTTCCTGGGGTTCACTCACCTCCTTAAGATTACACCCCACAGGCAAGCATCTCAGTAAGGTTTCCCTGGACTGCTCCAACTAAAATGTTACTCAATGCCTACTCTTAATGCCATCCCCTATCTTACCTACCTTACACACCATATGTATCCATTTTATTTCTAGGCCTACAGTCAGCACCATAAAGCCTCAGAATTGTCTCCAGCATTGTAAGAATCCCGAAAGCTAGAGGAGCTACGAGGACATGGCAGTGACTCCAATATGTTAAAAACATGAAACTTAGCTTCCTTACTTGACAAAAAGTCATACTCAGGCCCCAGCTGACATACTTAATTCTCTCCTGAAGCCTTCATTTGCTGCCGTATTTAGAGGACCTGGAAATGTATCTCAGCCGCCCTGTGCTTTTCTCATTCCGATCTGCACTTCCTGCAGTTGGTGTGGAATGCACAGTAGCAGCACAGTGAACAGCAGCATGTGGATGAAGTCTGGATGGACTGCACCAAGAGGTGTTTCTGCAGAGACTATTGTGAGTGAAAACCTCCTTGGCCTCTAGCCAGAAACTACTCTAAGTCACTGCTAATTTTCACACTTCCGATTCAGGTAAATAAATCACTACGTTTGCATCTGCTTTTAGGTTTAAAATGGAATTACAAACTTTTGAGGGAGGAACAGGCACAGTATGTTCTTTCAGTAGCAATTATCTATACACAATGATACCTTAGTGTGTTCCGTGTGGTCTTTAGCCTTGGATCTTGTAATCCGCCCATTGTATGAAAAAGCCTTTAAACAGTCAAAAAAAAAAAAAAAAAAAAAAAGATCAATTAAAAAAGAACAGAAAACGAAAACACAAACACAGACCAAACTTATTCTATGTCTCAGTTTAATATTCAGACCTTTCCTTAAGTTAAGTAGCTGCTTTTCGGTTTCAGAGTTAAAGGAACTGTCTGATGTTTTAAGTTAAACCATGGACACACCTCAGGCTGGGTCCTCACACTCCTCTGGTCTGTGGCGAGGAAGCCAGGGGCAGGAGGCTGGGTCCTCACACTCCTCTGGTCTGTGGCGAGGAAGCTGGGGGCAGGAGGCTGGGTCCTCACACTCCTCTGGTCTGTGGCGAGGAAGCTGGGGGCAGGAGGCTGGGTCCTCACACTCCTCTGGTCTGTGGCGAGGAAGCCAGGGGCAGGAGGCTGGGTCCTCACACTCCTCTGGGCTGTGGTGAGGAAGCCGGGGGCAGCAGGCTGGGTCCTCACACTCCTCTGGTCTGTGGCGAGGAAGCCCGGAGCAGCAGGCCTGTAGAGACCCACTTTAAACACTCCTCGCTTAGCTTTCTCTCGTTGTTCTTTCAATTTCTGAAGCTGCTTTTCTTCCTTGTATTTTTGGAGGAGCTGCTTCCGCTGGTCACTCAGAACTGTTTTCTCTGACTCTAAGGGGAGCAGAGTGTCAAACAACAGTCCATGAAACATTTTACACAAAATATTACAAAACCATTTTTGGTGGTTTTTTTTTTTTCCTTATTTTTTCGAGACAGAGTTTCTCTCTGTATAGCCTTTGCTGCTCTGTAGACCAGGCTGGCCTCGATCTCAGAGATCTGCCTGCCTCTGCCTCCCAAGTGCTGGAATTAAAAGCATGCATCACCAGTGCCTGGTTAACATCAAATTTCTAAAAGCACATTTTTTGTCTAATTTCATCTGCTAAGAAATGCTTTTAATCCTGTCCTATTAATTCCTTAACACTGTAAAACAAGTTATTTATTTTTTGTTTGTTTGTTTTTTCGAGTCAGTGTTTCTCTGTGTAGTTTTGGTGCCTGTTCTGATCTCGATGTGTAGACCAGGCTGGCCTCAAACTCAGAGATCTGCCTGGCTCTGACCCCCGAGTGCTGGGATTAAAGGTGTGCACCACCACCACTACCCGGCAAAACAAGTTATTTCAAGCTCAAATCATTTTGAAAATTGTATTCACTGTGTATGCCTTCACTTGCTCAATTAAAAAAAAGTTGGGCCGGGCGGTGGTGGCACACGCCTTTAATCCCAGCACTCGGGAGGCAGAGCCAGGTGGATCTCTGTGAGTTCGAGGCCAGCCTGGGCTACCAAGTGAGTTCCAGGAAAAGGCGCAAAGCTGCACAGAGAAACCCTGTCTCGAAAAACCAAAAAAAAAAAAAAGTTGGTTGGGGATTTAGCTCAGTGGTAGAGCGCTTGCCTAGCAAGCACAAGGCCCTGGGTTCGATCCTCAGCTAAAAAAAAAAAAAAAGTTGGTATGTTGATTACTTCAAGCTGAATCACTCAAAAGAACTTTAGAACGGGCCATTTGGTCTGCCTTCTCCTACATGCAACAAGCCTGAAGAATTCTGTTGGTATTTTTTGACATATGCCTACAAGCTGTACCTTGAGAGAGGGAAGCAAGGTCTTGGCTAGCTTGGCATTAGCAAAACTCAAGGTTCTTTTGGGAGTCTAGCTCAGTGGAAGAGCACATGCTTAATTAACTGCCTAGCCTGGGTGAGGCCCTGAGTTCAATTCCTCACACCTTGCAAACAAAGCAAAAGCATTCTTTGGGAGAGATGTCACTCATACACAAAGCCTTCCTCACTGGGGCTCCTGTTTTTGACTAGACCAGCTCTTCCACTAGCTTTACCTCCCTAGCTCTGTGTGTCTCTCAGCAACACTGCTGGTTCTTACCACCTTGTTCGGTCACTCCTTCACAAGCTTACCGACCTCTGCTCTAAGAAGCATCACACTGTGGTCATTTCTTTGAATTTCATTCTCTGTAAATTTTATAAGCTTCTCTGTGAATTGTCTCTCGCATTAATTAGGTTCTTAAGCCTAGGCCAAGCCCGCATAAGAACTGGTCCCTTGTTGGGCTCTTGTTTTTGCTTATTTCACGTTTTTCACTTATTCCTAACCTCCACGTTTTCGAGAGTAGAAATTACATCTAAGGGTTTTACTAGACTCAAGTTCAATCTTTGAAGACCGAGTATGTCCTAGGCGACACTTCCATTCTCTTTTGAACCCATTCCTATCTGGCTTTCCCCCACCCTTCCCCTCCTTTGAGCCAGGGTCTCATTATATACAGCCCCTATGGCTTTAACATGCCTCTGCGTCCTGGGTACTGAGATTAAAGGCATGAGCCACCACATCAGGCCCCTCAATTACTTTTTAAAAAATCATCTCTGCTTACATGCCTAATAGGCATTATAACCTCAACATGTCCAACAAGCAGGCTGTATGTATATACTTGTGCATACATATACATACATGCATACGTATGTAATAATAATAAAAGAAAGACTATCAATTTAGGGGTATAGAAGGGTTTGGAGGGGTGGGACCTAAGAACTGAAGGGAGGAAAGGGAAGGGGTAAAGTGAGGCAATTCTATTTTAATTTAAAATGTATTTTTCAAAAAGGAAAAATTGAACTCAATTTAAAAATGCTCTTTCCTAAAACTATTGCTGTATTCTTCAATATTCACTGTATGTTTTAGCTGTGCTCAGACCACAAAAAAAATCTCCCTTTCAAAACTCGGGTTCTAGGCCTTTTTCATTTCCTGCCAGCTCCCCAAATAGGTTATTTTTTTTCTCTCTAAACAGGCTAGCAGGCCCAGTTCCTTTTTTTTTCAAACATGCACTATTCACCTCAGGTCAGAAGAAACAAAAACCCGTAACTGTTTTGTCCAGTTCTCACCCCTCACACTTCAGAATCACAAAAAAAAAAAAACAAAAAAAAAAAAAACAAAAAAAAAACCGAGAAATCTGGGAGAGAGCTGGGCGAGGTGGCAGACTATCATCTTCCAGTCCCAATAAAACCCTTTCCAAAACCAGGTTCAAATGCACTGGGTGCACATGCCACACTGACCCTGAAAACCATAACATAAAACTTCTAGGGGCCAAGAGGACAGCTCAGTAGTTATAGCGCTTGCTAAGCAACCCTGACACATGAGTTTCACCTCTGGAACCAACATAACTGTGGGAGGAGAGCTAAACTCCAAAGCTGTCCTCTGAACTCCACACACTTGAAGGAGAACGGCTGTACTTCCATCTGCCTCCCACATAGCACAAACCAAACCTTTCTAAACATTCTCTCATTCACCACTTACATTGTGTGGCATGACTGCCATTTAGTTTCTAACACTTGGTATATAAACAAAATAGGACTCCAGTGACTCCTGGCTAGAGCTTAAGTTATGCCTTGGTTCTCTTTCTCCATCCCTATAACATTTCTTGCCTTCTAGGACACTCTGTTTTCATTATTTTTTTTTCTGAGAATATCCCTTTTTGCTTATTCAGTTCTTTCTTTCCTTGCATTTTGGCAAATGTTAAGAATGATCTCAGTGGTAGAGCGCTTGCCTAGCAAGCCAAGGCCCTGGGTTCGGTCCTCAGCTCCAGAAAAAAAAAAAAAAAAAAAAATGATCTCTTTGTTCTCTCCTCTAGATGACTGGCAAAGTATTTCTATTTTATTTCAAAGGTTCTCACCGAGTTATTTAGAATGATTTTCCTTTGATCAGTGGAGTTCTTTAATTATCCTCCCAGGCATTAAACCAACTTTCACTTTGCTTTTAATATTTATCTAATGCATGCGCACGAACGTCTGAGTGTATGTATGTGTCTGTATGTACACCACATGCATGCAGGAGCCTGTGAGATCAGAAGAGGAGTCAGACATCCTGGAGCTGGAGCTGCAGATGGTTGTGAGCTACCACACCAGGAACTGAACCCAGGTCCTCTGCAAGAACAGTAAACGCTCTTAACTGCTGAGCCATCTCTCCAGACTCACTTTGACTCACTCTGAAAAGTACTCACAACTTCGAAAGGTCTTTACTTACTCGTTTTGGTACTGGCCTTTTCTGGAGCGAGGTCTAGAGACATCTCATGTATATTAACAAGGTCTCTACCTTCCAATGGAATGTTGACATCTTTCAAGCCGAAGTGCCTGTTTCGTTCATATACCTTGTGTCTGTTTTCCTTCTGAGATAATGACTTCCTGTGAGCAATCTGGGTTCTGATCATTTCAGTGCTTAAATCTTTCCGAAGCCGACTGGCAAAATGTGATGAAGACATCCTGTCAAAAAAGAGAAATAGACACTAACTTAATGGATTTTCATTTTATTTTTATTTATTTATTTATTTATTTATTTTCTGGAGCTGAGGATCGAACCCAGGGCCTTGAGCTTGCTAGGCAAGCGCTCTACCACTGAGCTAAATTCCCAACCCCATGGATTTTCATTTTAGTATTTAAAAAATTAAGATCTGAGACCAGGTTGTGGTGGCTGGCTCACCCTTACAATTCCATCACTTGGGAGGCTCAAGAAAGCAGAACATTGTGAGTTTTAGGATCTTCTGGGCTAAAGAGGAAGAGCCTCTCTCAAAGACCAAAAGAAATTAATAAAAACAATTAAGATTTCAGATCTCTTATATTCCTTTGCACTCCCTTGAAATGAAAATATTAAAACACACAACAGAATAAAAATGAATAAATATGAAAGTGGAAAGTTATCAAAGACAAAGATACGTGCCTATCTGGGGTTTCTGGGTAGAAAGCTGCTCAGCAGATTAAATGAAGCAGAGGAAAACTATAATCTAGAATACAGACAAGAGGCAACGTGTGAAGTGGAAACAGAGGAAGTAAAGAGCTACGTTACAGAACAACTTCCTTGACCTTCCTCTGGCGATGAAGAGCCTCAGCCTTTCTTCTCAATTCAAACAGCAAAAGAATGAGCCGGGCGGGGGTGGTGGTGGTGGTGGTGGTGGTGGTGGTGGTGCACGCCTTTAATCCCAGCACTGGGGAGGCGGAGGCAGGCTTTAAAAAAACAAAGCAATGGTCTGGGGAGATGGCTCAATCCACCGAGTGCCTGCCACCCAACCCTGAAGACCTTAGCTCATCTCTAACACGTAAGAGGCAGGCACAGCAGCAGCGCATGCCTGTAATTCCAGTGCTGACCTGGGCAGGCGCAGGCACTTAACCGGAGCTCTTCTGCCCGCCAGCCTAACTGAATGAATGAGCTCCAGCTTTGATGAGAAACTCAGGAAGAGAGCTGTCATAGTTAGGGTTTCTATTGCTGCAACAAAACACCACGACCAAAGAGCAAGCAAGGGTTTATCTGGCTTACACTTCTAGATCACAGTCCATCACTGGAGGAAATCCAAAGTTCCTACTCAAGCAGGACAGGAACCTAGAGGCAGGAGCTGATACAGAAGCCTTGGAAGGGTGCTGCTTCCTGGCTTACAAGCTCCCTATAGCTTGCTCAGCCTGCTTTCTTTTTTTTTTTTTTTTTTTTTTTTTTGGTTTTTCAAGACAGGGTTTCTCTGTAGCTTTGGAGCCTGTCCTGGACTAGCTCTGTAGACCAGGCTGGCCTCAAACTCACAGAGATCCACCTGCCTCTGCCTCCCGAGTGCTGGGATTACAGGCATGCGCCACCACCGCCCGGCAGCCTGCTTTCTTATAGAATCCTGGACCACCAACCAGCCCAGGGATGGCACCACCCACAATGGGCTGGGCTCTCCCGCATCAATCAGTAATTAAAAAAAATGCCTTACAGCTGGATCTTATGGAGTCATTTTCTCAATTGAGGTTTCCATCTCAGATAACTCTAGTTTCTGTGTCAAGTTGACATAAAACCAGCAGGACAATAGACCCCTTGTCAGTTTGACACACAAACACATCACGATTAAAGCCACAACCTTCCCTTTCTTTCTTTGCTTTCTTTTTTTTTTTTTTTTTTTTTTTTGGTTTTTCGAGACAGGGTTTCTCTGTGTAGCTTTGTGCCTTTCCTGGAACTCACTTTGTAGACCAGGCTGGCCTCGAACTCACAGAGATCCGCCAGCCTCTGACTCTGCTTCCTGAGTTCTGGGATCAAAAGCGTGCGCCACCATCGCCAAGATCTCACATTAAAAACATAAATAACTTGAAAAAGTCCATAGCCCTTACAAATTCATTCACATTTCAGTCTCTTTAAAATACCCAATCTCTTTACAAATCCCAAATCTCTTTTAAAAGTTCAAAGAATTTCACGCTGTGGACTCCTGTAAAAATAAAAAGTAAATTAAATACTTTCTCACTTCAAGAGGGAAGAACCAGGGCACAGTTACAATCAAACCAAAGCCAAACCAAACTCCAAGTGTAAAGAACACAATGTCCAATGTCTGGGATCCACTATGATCTTCTGGGACCCTCCAAGGGGCTTGGGTCACTTCTTGATTTTTTGAGACAGGGTTTCTCTGTGTAGCTTTGTGCCTTTCCTGGGTCTCACTCTGTAGACCAGGCTGGCCTTGAACTCACAGAGATCCACCTGGCTCTGCCTCCCGAGTGCTGGGATTAAAGGCGTGTGCCACCACGGCCCGGCTTGGGTCACTTCTTATGCTCTGCCCAGTGCAGCACACACAGCTTGTCTTCTGGCTCTGGCTGGCTCCACTCCACTGCTGCTGCTGTTCTTGGTGGTCATCCCATGGTAACGGCATCTCCACAACTCTGGGGTCTTCTGCTGCAGCTGGGCTGCACTTTCACCAGTAGCCGCTCATAGGCTCTCTTCGTGGTACCTACCCAAGTTTTCTTCATGACCCCTTCAACTGGGCCTCAACTGATGCTGAGGCTACACCTTCACCAGTGGCCTCTCCTGGTTTCTCAGTGCCAAGCTGCTCTCCATGACCCCTTCATGCCTTCAAAACCAGTACTACCTTCATGCCTATCCAATTCTGCTGTCAGCACAAAGCCCAACCTTGGTCGCCTCTGGAACACAGCTTCTGTGCGCTGACTGTCTCAGGAAACACTTCCCAGAAGATTTCACCTCAATGGTGCTGGTCTCTTCTTAATCGCTAACTTCTCAGCTCCAGCTGACTAGCATCGAGGATCCCAGCGAAGAAAGGTTTTCCTTTAGTAATTCTGGTATCTTTTTAATCACAGCTGATTCTTAAGCCCCAGCTAATGAGAACCAAAGAGTCTTCGATCAAAATAGCAAAGGGCCCTGAAAGAGCCTTTAAATTTCCCAATCCAGGCCTCCATCCTCTGCACTGCTCTCAACATTCTTATCTCCCAAGCTCCCAAAGAATATCCCACTGAGCTCTCAACACTCAATGGCTTTTCTAGCCCAAAGTTCCAAAGTCTTTCCACAATCCCCCTAAAAACATGGTCAGGTCGGTCAGAGCAAGACCCCCAGTTCGCTGGTACCAACTTGTCTTAGTTAGGGTTTCTATTGCTGCAACAAAACACCACGAACAAAAGGCACATTGGGGAGAAAAGGGTCTATTTGGCTTAACTTCAAGATCATAGTGCTACACTGGAGGAAGTCAGGACAGGAACTCAAGCAGGGCAGGAACCTGAAGCCAGGAGCTGATGCAGAGGCCATGGAGGGTGCTGCTTACTGGCTTGCTCCGCCTGCTTTCTTATAGAACCCAGGACCACCAGCCCAGGGATGGCACCACCCACAATGGGCTGGGTCCTCCTCCATCGATCACTAATTAAGAAAATGCCTTACAGCCAGATCTTATGAAAGCATTTTCTCAGTTCAGGCTCCCTCCTTTCAGATAACTCTAGTTTGTGTGTCAAGTTGACATAAGACCAGTCAGACAAGAGCCATAGAGGAAGGCGCCTGCCATTGACTTCAGGTCTCCACAGCGCGCGCGCGCGCGCGCGCGCGCACACACACACACACACAATCCTAGTAATAGTTATTGGGACTCTGACACAGAAGGCTCAGTGGAGTTCAAAGCCAGACTGGGCTAGAGTGAGATCATTCCAGTGATAGCCTACTGTGATGAATACTCTTGTGATTCCAGCACCGGGCTAAAGCCAGCCTATGAAATAGTGAGACCACAATCGCAAAACCACAATCACAGCACTTGGGAGATGGGAGGTGAGAGGGCTGGGTCATAGCCAGTCTTAGCTCCATAGGGTGTTCGAGGCTGGAGAGAGCTACATGAGACCTTGTTTTAATCCTCTTCCCACCCAAAAATAAAAAAAAAAGAGAGAGAGAGAAAAAAAAAGAAATAGAAAACAAGCCAAACACAAAGTAACTACTAGAGAAAGAGTTTAAGCAAAACTTGGTAACACTGTTAACCTCATCAGTTTGCCCCATTATTTTTGTCCATCTTAGAAATTATACTTTGCAATGACCTTTTCTTAGATCTTTTTGTTTTTGTTTTCAAGACAAGGTTTCTCTGTGTAGCCCTGGCTGTCCTGGAACTCACAGAGATCTGCCCCGTGCCACCACCCGGCTAAAAAGATAGTAATGTATCCAAGCAAAATACAGGAGAAGGACACTAAGGACCAAGATCTGATTCCAAAAGTTTTCTATCTTAGTCCGCTTTCTGTTGTGATGAAGCACTGGCTAAAACCTACTTAGGAGAGAAGAGGTTTACGTGGCTTACAGCCCATCCAGGGAAGTCGAAGCAGGAGCCTAAAGGCAAGATCTGAATGGATCATACAGGGGCCGCTCCACAGCGAGGAGAGCAGCTGACTGACAATAACAGCCACTACCTTCTAGGTGAAGATCAAACGTGACTCTCACGTCAGCCCCCTCGCGTGGGCTCTCACCCTACTCCCCTGTATTTTAAAACCGCGTAAGTTTTAGCTTTTAAGATTTTCAACTTAATAATTATACGAGGTAACAAATGACAAGAGTCTTCATGAAAAGCGAAGGCCGCTGCCACTTCTGGGCTCTTTTGAGAGGTTATTAGCTTACAAGTCAGATAGATTCTTATCTCCAACACTTGGCTAATTCTTCAGGACAACATGCATAATTTTCATGCCGCTTTTTAATTTTTCGAAGACTTTATTGTGTGTGTGTGTGTGTGTGTACCTGCATATTAATGTCCAAAAGAGGGTGTCGAATCTCTTGACGCTGGCTACAGGCTAAAGATGTCTAATGTGAGTTGCTGGGAGTGAAGTGAACCTCTGCAAAAACAGCAAGCGCTCTTAACTGCTGAGCCATCTTCCGGGACCACGAAAACATTTCAGCCTAGGCCATTCTCAAGCCAGTATGCGGCGAAGAAGGACCTTGATCTCTAGATCCTACTTACCTGAAGCAGCTTCTGGGCCCGTTCCCCAACAATCCCGCAACAGAGAAACCTCCGCAGACCCGCAGTAGGAACGCCTCGAGCCGGCCCTGAACTGAAACTTCCCGCGGCGGGTCGCTGATTAGAGGGACCTTGGCCAACACTTCCGGAAGCTCCCGCCCCTTCCCCTCGGGCGAGGCTTGCGATAGGTCGGATCTGTGCGACTTTTGAATTGTTTGGAAGGCGAAGGCTTAGGAGGCGGTGACGGCGCGGTAAACAGGCTGGCGGGGAGCATCTGTCTTGGTGGAGCGGGCGGGAGGGCGAGGCCAGCGGAGGAGCTTTCCTTCTCGCTTCTGCAGGTCGTTTATTCTCATCTCCTTTCATTTTAAAAGATTTTTTTTTTCTTTGCCGGGCGGTGGCGCACGCCTTTAATCCCAGCACTCGGGAGGCAGAGCCAGGCGGATCTCTGTGAGTTCAGGGCCAGCCTGATCTACAAAGCGAGTTCCAGGAAAGGCACAAAGCTACACAGAGAAACCCTGTCTCGAAAAACTGAAAAAAAAAAAAAAAAAAAATTGCTGAGACAATGGCTGGAGGGTTGGCTTAGCAATTGAGAGAGCTTTTTTGCTCTTGCGAAGGACTCAGGTTCAGTTCTACGTGGTGGCTTACAACCAACTGTTACTCCAATTCCTGAGGATCCATCATCTTCTGACCTCTGTGGGCACATATGTGAGGCAGATAAATTTTCAGGCAAAACACTCACGTGCAGAAAACAAATCTTAGAACATTTAATAAATAAGTTCTGTTTTTAAAGGAAAATGCTGAGTCCAGACTGGCAGGTTGCACTGGAGGCCTGTGAGTGCTAGGCCATCCTGGTTTACATAATGAGTTCCAGACAAGCCACGGCTACAGGGTGTGATCCTATCTCTATCCAAACAAAACTGTTAGGAACGTAAGTGAAACCATTTTGTGTAACTTAAAATCCATTCTGTGTGATTTGGAATAATGTAATGCCTATAAGACAGGAGCTTGGCACCAGGTAGCTCTGATCAGAGCTGGACCTCAGAACCAAGCTCTGGTATGTTGGTAAACCCAGCCACATGGTAGCTCAGGTAGGAGCCAAACCCAAGGCAGGCCTAGACATGCTAATGACCGAACCCCAAGGTGGCCTTGGTATGTTAGTGAACCACCCATGAGCTCTGAAAACACAAATCTACCATTCAGTGATATAATGATACAAAAACTGGATCTTTGGGAATGGTCTTTAGGATCTTACTGGAGTACTCCTGAGACATGGCTTCTCTACCCTCTGCATGGATACCCCTGGGAGAGACGGCTAGAGAGTGGCCCTGGTGGCAGTGGCCACTGAATCACATCCGTCACAGTCTCTGGGCTCACACTTGCTCGCCTGTCAATGCTAGCCACTGGCCTCTGCTCTCAATGACCTGCTGGACCTCCATTTGTACCATCCCCCCAGCCTGCCAACCCTGAAAGACTTCATGGCTGATGAGGGTGGAGCCAGCAAACCTCCCAAAGCATCCTCACTAGAGAAAATTCCCCAGCGAAAGCCTGCAACACTTCCTGCCCAAGTTCTCCACATGGTGAGAAGTCTGTTTAACTTTTATGTTAGCGGGGTATTTATAAGGAATGCTTGTATTGGACAGTAACAAATGATCACACGCTAGACCATGACAAAAGGCACCATGAAGCTTCAGAGAGCAGATCTCCAATTAAATCAGAAACCAAGAACAAGAAGATAAATTTAGGACTCTGTTAAGAAATAGGTTGAGCTGGGTGGTGGTGGCATACACCTTTAATTCCAGCACTTGGGAGGCAGAGGCAGGCATCTCTGAGTTCAAGGCTACCATGGTCTACAAAGTGAGTTCCAGAACAGCCAGGACTGTTACACAGAGTAACAAACCTAAAAAATAGAACAAAACAAAAAAGAAACAGGTTGAAGAAAAAATTACAATGGAAAATTTAAAAAGCCTAAAGCTAAGTGTTCTGGTGGGAACTCCACCTCAACCCCTGGCACCCATATACCCAAAGAGTCTGGAATATTCTGGTGGAAGCTCCCCCTCAGTTCCCCTTCCCCCATCTCTCTCTCTCCCCAAACCTGCCTCCTTAAAACCCCCTAGAGCTGCCCTCCCATTCCAGACCCTCTCCCCCTCAAAGCCCACCCAAAACCAGCCGCTCCCTGGGGCTGCTCAAGACTACACCTCCAGGGTACTTAAGACCTGCTAGTCATATTTGCCATGTGACCCTTCCTCTGTGACCCTTCTGTGACTCTTCCTCTCTGACTCTTCCCCTGCCTTCCCAAGGTCACCCAGGATTGCTTTGCTCATTAAACCTGGATTTATTAATTCGGTTTGATGGGATTATTACGTCAGGTCAGCTGCATGGCGGGGGGGGGGGGGGGGGGGGCACCCAGAAACCAGGGTTTTAAAACAATCACTAAGAGCTGGAGAGATGGCTCAGTGGTTAAGAGCACTGACTGCTCTTCCAGAAGTCCCGAGTTCAATTCCCAGCAACCACATGGTGGCTCACAACCACCTGTAATGAGATCTGGTGCCCTCTTCTGGCCTGCAGACATACATGCAGGCAGAACACTGTATACATAATAAATAAATAAATCTTATAAAAAAACAATCACTAAATGAAAATGAAAATAATGTTAATCAAAACTTATAGGAGGCCCTGAAAAAAATGACTTGAGGACTGGAGTTTGAATCTCATCACCCACATCAAGTGGTTCTCAAAGACCTGTAACTCTAGCGTCAAGAGATCCAACACCTTCTTCTGGCTTCCAGGGCACCTGCAAACACACCTACCTGCGTACATGGTCTTACATACACACACACACACACACACACACACACACACACACACTGTAACACACTAACACACACAACACTGTTACTCTGTGTGTGTGTGTGTGTGTGTGTGTGTGTGTGTGTGTGTATGTACATGTACCATAGTGTGCTTGTGGAAGTCAGTTAACTGATGGTGCTAACTTTGGGGAGACTTTGGGAGGCGGGACTTGTCTGGAGGAGGGAGGTCCTGAGGGTGGACCTTGAGGATTATAGCCCAGCCCAGCTTCCTGTTGACCTCTCTGATCCTGATCCACTGAGAAGTGAGCAAGCAGCCTCTGGACCCTCTGCTCACTGCTGTACTGCCTTAGCGAGATGGATAGCATCCCTCAGGTGTGAGCCGTATAAACCTTGCCTGCCTTTGTTGCTTTTTGTAAGGAATTTGGCCACAGTGATGAAAAAAAATCTAACACAGTGTTCAGTGTATAAGTATACTTTTTTTTTTTTTTTTTTTTTGTTTTTCGAGACAGGGTTTCTCTGTGTAGCTTTGCGCCTTTCCTGGGACTCACTTGGTAGCCCAGGCTGGCCTCGAACTCACAGAGATCCGCCTGGCTCTGCCTCTCGAGTGCTGGGATTAAAGGCGTGCGCCACCACCGCCCGGCTGTATAAGTATACTTTTTACAAAGGAGAAAAATTAGTGGGAGCCGAAGGAACTAACACACTTTCTTAAGGATTTTACCACGTGAGGACCTTAATGACTACAGTATCTTATACTTTCTTTTACTCGGAGTCAGGATACTTTTGCGGCCATTGTCCTATAACCCAAACTGGCTTCCAACTGACCAGATGGAGACTGGCCTTGAACTCCTGATCCTCCAGTGAATAAGTTCTGGAATTACAAGTGTGTGCCACCGTGCCCATCTTTTTAAAAAAAAAGTTCATGCTGGTGAGATGGTTCCTTTAATCCCAGCACTCGAGAGGCAGAGCCAGGCGGATCTCTGTGAGTTCGAGGCCAGCCTGGGCTACCAAGTGAGTCCCAGGAAAGGCGCAAAGCTACACAGAGAAACCCTGTCTCGAAAAACCAAAAAAAAAAAAAAAGTATACTTATACACTGAACACTGTGTTAGATTTTTTTTCATCACTGTGGCCAAATTCCTTACAAAAAGCAACAAAGGTGCCTGTTGACATCACAGGAAAGAACCGAGTCTTTGAAGTTGTCTTCTGCTGGGGTCTCTGCATCCTTCACAGGCAGCAGAGAGACGAGCCTTGGGAGGCAGAAATGCAATTCAGCACAAAATGACCCGGTAGCCAATGTTGGTTCAAACTTCAGGAGTTGTCTATTTTAGGTGTATTTAAACATAGCACAATCTGGTAAAAATTTATTCTTGTGATGATTAACTCAATCCCACAGGCACAACAAAGCATATCTAAATCTCTTTGAGGAACAGAGTAAGCAGAATCACACATGACACCTTCCATAAAGATAGACATAAAGATAGATTGTATAGGAACAAGTTTATGAGGATGAGTCTGGAGGAAGGTCCCGTTTGGGGAAAGTCTCCAGCCACACATATTTCACAATGATCACCAAGCTAGAAAGTGCATCTGCTCCAGCCTTCCAGACAGAAAGTAGGTTTGGGATTCCTTCCCTTGAAGGAAAAACCCTGTGTGCTTAACATTCCAGGTTCCTCCAGTGCATGTGAGCACGAA
This sequence comes from Peromyscus eremicus, assembly GCF_949786415.1. Lineage (NCBI taxonomy): Eukaryota > Metazoa > Chordata > Mammalia > Rodentia > Cricetidae > Peromyscus > Peromyscus eremicus. The sequence goes on along the minus strand of NC_081425.1, from coordinate 73,742,344 downwards.
GACCTCCATGCCCCCTACAATTCTCAGATTTTCACATATGTACCATAGCATGCATGCACACACAATTCTACACCACATAATAAACACACATACACACACACACACACACACACACACACACACACACACACACGAAATGAATAAAAATGTGTTGTGGTCCGGGTGGTGGTGGTGGTGGTGGTGGTGGTGGTGGTGGTGGTGGTGCACGCCTTTAATCCCAGCACTCGGGAGGCAGAGCCAGGCGGATCTCTGTGAGTTCAAGGCGAGCCTGGGCTACCAAGTGAGTCCCAGGAAAGGCGCAAAGCTACACAGAGAAACTCTGTCTCGAAAAACAAAAAACAACAACAACAAAAAAAATGTGTTGTGGGGTATCCACCAGAGAACACTACTCAGACATGGGTTTAAACCAATAGACAGTCTTTATCAGCTGGCAGGGACTACACTGGGTGTTCAGGGTCCCAGTGTAACCCCGAGCCTTTCTCAGGGTGAGCTTTTAAGCACAAAAGACATATCCTGGGTTGACATACTTCAATGAACAAGAACGGTTAGCCAGAAGAGGAACTACAGAAGCCAAAAAGCAAGGTTAGTACATTTAGAGACTTGCCCAGAACTATGGATTTTGATGGATTAAGTCTTTGTTTCCATTTTTTTGGCTAGTAGTGCTGTCTACATGCCGAATGTCTACATGGCCTGACTGGCACTTGCATCATGGCGTCAGTTGTGCCAAGGTCTGGGAGCCTATGAAGGTCTGGGGGTCTGTTACAAATGTAATAAAAGCAGTTCAACTGGATCAAATAATGTGATTGCCTTTTGACTAACTGATTTTCTTTTCCAAAAGACTGCGTGCTCACTGATGCTGATCTGTGACTCTTGTTAATTTTTGTTACATTATAAACAAGTTATAGTTTAACTTGTTTTTATTTTGGAGGAAATAGTTCATTTGTAGAAAGGCAAGGAGTTTTTTCATTTCTGTATACTTTATTTGCTTATTCTTTGTGTGTTTGGTTGCAGACATGCCATGGTGCACACATGGAGGGCAAGGGACAGACAGCTTACAGGAATCAGTTTTCTCCCACTCTCTGGTTTCTAAGGCTTGAACAAGTGCCTCTAACCACTGAACCACCTCACTGACCCCAGGAGTTTTTCCTGAATATTTTTAGCAGTTGTTTATGATACAGGAAGAGATTTAGCAGTGAATTTTAAAAGTGAAAACCTAGTGCCCATGGGCATATTTTAATGAGTTCTTCATTAACTATATCTTATAAATATTAATGAGGCCATGTGTTAAAAAGAGCCTTATTTATTTTTAATTGATCTAATTTTGTTAAAGTGTTTCCATTCATATAATATAAAAATTAGAATAAAACAAGCCTAACATGGAAAAATTAAATCTCCCTGCTTTGGCTGACTCTCTCCCAGTCTGTAATTCATTTCCATAAATAACTGACGGTGATAATTTCTGCTTTTAGTTTAATATGTCTCTGCTCTTCAAGTTGAGTCAGATTCACATGGAGTCAGTTGATTTTCTTCTACGAACACTTAAGGTTTTAGTATGATCTATCTATCCCCCCACTTCTGGATGCATATTTTATTTATTTTTGAAGCAGAGTTTCACCGTGTAGCCCAAGCTACCCTGGAGTTCATGAGCCTCCTGCTTCTGTCTGTTGAGTGCTGGGGGTGTAGGGATGCACTATAGTGCCCACCTCCTCTGTGTTTTTATTACTGGTATTTTTTAATTAGTTTTTAAAAGTATTCTGGTGGTTGATTCATTGGCTTTAAATAATGTGTTAGAGTTCTCTAGAGGAACAGAACTTATAGAATGAATAAGATCTTCTCTTAAAGCATATTTATATATTTATTTTTGTGAGTGTATATGTGCATGGATGAGGAGGTCAGAGAACAACCTCCAGGAATTAGTGCTTGTCTTCTTTCATGGAGGGTCTGGGGATTGAACTCAGGTCATCAGGCTTGGTAGCAGGCATCCTTACCCCTAGAGCCATCTGGCCAACCATAGGCCCTAGGAATTATTTCTTCTTTCTTTCTGCTCTCTTCCTTCCTTTCTTCCTTTTTTGGGAGGGTTGGTGGGACAGAGTCTCACTTTTTAACTCTGTAGCCCAAGCTGGTCTAGAACTCACTGTGTAGCCCAGGCTGGCTCTGAATTCTTTGGCAAGCCTCCTAGGTGAGCCAACCAGGCCAACCAGGCCTGTCTTGATGTAGTCAGGTTTATAGTGAGGATTAACCATCACGGTTACATCACCACGTGTCTGAATAATATTTTATAGCATTAGTTCATATTTCTTCTAACTTACATTTCCCTTTACCATTTCCCCACTCAAGAAAAATATCAAGCTCCAAATGTTCTCACCTTAGGTATAATACAGGGATGAAAGTATGGTTAGCTGGTAAAATTTCGTTTGCCGCAAACCTAACTCAGTGAGAAGTTCAGGGCTTAAGGGTAGCTCCATGGAAACAGAGAAGCAGGAGGCTGGCAGGGCCTTCTCGGCAGAGATTGGGTAAGGGTTGGGGCGGTGGCCAAGCTGTGTATTCTCCTCAGATACTGCTCCATCTTGGCATCCTGAGGCAAGGGCAAGCCTCAGAAGAGACAGAGGCGGCAAATCTTGGGGAAGGTAGGATGCTTGCACAGGCTTTCTGACTTCAGCTAAGACTCACGCCACTCACTGGGCCCCAGAGGCAGGAGCGGAGCCCTGTGATCATTCATGGAGACTCTTGGGTACCTGACTGCAAAGATTACTCATGGAGGAAGGGTCTCCCTACTCTCTAGTGCTTTGGCAACTGTGTGTCATGACCAGACCCTGAGAAATCAAGGAAATCCCAGACCATCTGCAGTTCGTTTCTTATTTAGCTGTACTTGAGGGAGAGGAAAAGAAAGGGAAATTGTCCCAGAAGCAGGCTTTGTTAAACTTTTTATTACCTTTATTTTATTATTTTGGTGTGTGGGTGTGTGTCTGTTGTGTGTGCCGTAGCTTGTGTGTGGAGGTCAGAGCAGGTTCTCTCTTTCCAACATGTGGGGCCCAGGGATAGAATCAAGGTCCTCATGCTTGGTGGCTAGTGCCTTATCTTGCTGGACCATCTCACCAGCCCCAGAAGCAGGCTTTTAAGTTGAAGTGTGGAAAAAAAGAGGTATTTCTCACACTTTAGTTTATTGACTGAGATTTTTACCCTGCCACATAATTTTTATGTTGTCAAAGTTTATGACATATACACACTGTTCTTTAATTATTAAATTTTCTGTGCTTTGATTCAAATTAAACCAGGGCTTGGAGGCTGGTCAGTGGTTTGGAGCACTTCTTGCTTTTGCTAAGGTCCCAGTTTCAATTTCCAGAACCCACGTTGTGGCTCACTGTCAACTGTGACTCCAGTTCTAGGGTCTCCAACACCCTTTCTGATTTCTGTGTACCCCAGGCTTGCACATGGTGACATGGTAACACACATACACATGTGTGTATACATATGTATCTATATAGAGATAGACACACACATGTGTGGTCAAAACCCTCACATATATAAAATTTTAATTTACAAATTAATTAATTAAATAAATAGTATCTGCTGGTTGAGAGGGAGCATGGTCGACGAGTATGTACAAGGCCCTGGGTCTTGTCCCCACAATCCCTCCCTCAAACACAAACACTTACAATAAATATTATCCCCATGTTAGCAGGCTTCACAGGCAATGCAAATTATGCTAAGAACATATATATTAAACATGCATATATACATATATGTTATATATATAAAACACTAGGGACTGGAGAGATGGCTCAGTGATTAAGGCACTTGCTGCTCTTGCAGAGGACCCGGATTCAGTTCTCAGCACCCATATCATAACTCACAACCATCCATAACTCCAGTCCAGGGAGACTTTTGAGAGCACCAGACATGCATGGTATACACATACATATGCACAAGCAAAACACCCATACACATGTACATTTCAAAAGTCTAAACAAATTAAAATGATAGGATGTTCATATAATATTGTAATTAAATACATGTAATCCTCTGTAAGTCAAATAGTATGATTTGAACTAATGTAGAAGGAAAAAAGTCTAGGAGTTTGCCATTTCATTTTTTACTCTTTCTGGTTCCATGTGATTGCCATTATTGTTGTGTAGACTGGGAGCTTAGGCTCCTTCTTTGTTGGCCAACTGTTTTAAGAAATTTTTCTATGGAAGGAATGAATGCTAAACTTGCTTTTTTATTCCTGGAACAATTTTATTTTGGCCTCATGCTTAATTAATAATAATGCTGAGGTAAAAATATTTTCCTCAGATCATTGAAGCTATTATTCCGCTTTATTCTCCAGCGTTACCTAATTTTCATCTATTTGCACTAACATGGGTGAAGAGAGCTGAGCTGGAGCCTCCACGTCTCTTCTGTTCTGAGTCTCAGAATCACTTATAACTTCTGCTTCTGAATGTTGAATGAGTGTCTCTGTCCCCAGATCTCTCACCAGAAGCATCTTCAGTGAGCACTCCCGTGGCTCTGCAGCCCACTGCTCTGTCGGTGAGCACTCCCGTGGCTCTGCAGCCCACTGTTCTGTCTTTGATGCTTAGTCTGGAACAACTCAGAAGCTGTCTCAGAAAGAGCTTGGCTTGTTTTCCAAGTTTTGAGATACAATTTTTTTTCCTTTAACTTTTCTGGAAATATAAATCCATTCTTAAAATTTGGGATACATCAATGATACTCAAATCTTTTTCCACTATCATGATTTTAAAAAATTATCTGTTTTTATTTTATATGTATAGGTGTTCTGCCTACACATATGTCTGTGCACTACATGCAAGTGTTGCCCATGGAGGCAGAAGAGGGTTTCAGATCCCCTGGAACTGGAGTTACAGACAGTTGTTAGCCACTATGTGGGTGCTGGAAATTGAACCCAGATTATCTGGAAGAGCAGACAGTGTTCTTAGCCACTGGGCCACCTTTCAACCACCATTGCTATGTTTTTAAAAAATAACTTGGATGGTATTTCAGAGGGATTAGCCATGTTGGAAAGTCTGCAGTTTGATCTAGAGCTCTTTGCGTCCACTGTTGTTAGCAATAGGGCTGCAGAGGAGACTTAGTGGTTAAGAGCATGTAGTACTTTTTCAAGGACCTGAGTTCAGCTCTCAGCACCCATATTAGGTGGCTCACAACCATCTGTAACTCCAGCTTCAGGGAATCCAACACCTCTGGCCTCCGTGGACATTGTCATTTATATGTACATATTCACATAGAGAAGACACACATCCAAAACACACAATTAAATATAAGTCTTTAAAAGATGATTGGTTGTGGGGAACAAGTGTACCCCTGTGAATGAACATTCATGACATAAGCATAACCATGTCATGCTTCCTCCAACAGTTTCCTCATCCAGGGTGACTGCCACCTGGGACTGCTCCCCTACAGAAACCCCCTACCAAGATTGGCTAGCTCACCTCTTCATTCAGCTAAAAAGAATCAACTCACTGAGCTTCCTGGCCCGCCAGTGAGTCTCCATCCTATTACACAGCCCTCCTGATCCCAGCTTCTCTGTACATATATCTGTCATTTCTTCATTCCCCATCACCTCAGTAGTATCCATCTCAAAGCCCAGCAGGCCATGGCAGTTGTTTAATCATTGAATCCGTCATCTGAACACTTCTGCTTAGTAGTCATTAAGTTCTCAGTGCTTGGCTTCTCTTTCTGTCTTTCCTGAACAGCACTAGAAAACCCTACTAGAATTGTGTGCATTAGTGAGTACATTAGTTACTTTGTATCTCTGTGACCAAATCACCCTACAGGAATGACCTAAGGGACTTTTTTTGGCTCCTGGTTTCAGAGGTTTCAGTCCATCATGGCAGTTCACTGTAGCAACACAGCGTGGTGGAAGCCGTTGACAGAGTAAGGAAGGAAGGAGAACCGGGGGTCAGAGATAGCATTCAAAGGCCTAATCCCAGCGACCTACTTGGGCCAGCTAAGTCCCCTCTACGCTCTTTGCTGCCCAGTATCCCTTCTTTTGGGAAACAATCCAAAATTCCAGAGTTCCACAGCCTCCTCAAATAGTGCCAGCAGCTCTGTAACAAGTGTCTGAACTATGAGTGCATATCGTTTTCAGATATGGTGCACATTTAGAGAGATTTTACTGCCGTGATAGTTACAGATGAGCATCATTTCCATAGGAATGACAGGCATTTGTCATCAGAAGAGAGAATAATGAAAAATATATCAGCAAGTCCAAAAGTTAGAGCAAACTACTTGCCTGTAATCTTATTTCCATACACTATCAAACTCAAAGCATTTTACAGCTAGCAGGGGATGATATTTGCAGTGCCTGCCTACCTTAAGTGTGAGAAGATGAACGCAGGGTATCATAAAATAGTGCACAGGCAAAACCCATCACTAAAACCGTATTTAAGGCAGAAATGAGGTGTAGCTGGGGTCACAGGTGTATCCTATCTCATCCCATTTTTGCTTTGTGTACTAGTCTACATATTTAATTTTGTTATAAATATCTGTGATGTCCTTATCTGACTGATCCTAAATTCTCTCTCTTTCCTTTTGTTTTGTTTTGTTTTTGAGACAGTCTCTCACTTTGTAGTACAGACAGGTTTTGGACTCACTATGTAGCCCAGGTTGGCCTCCAACTTACAGCAATCCTGACTCAGCCTCCCAAGTGCTAGGATTTCAGATACAAGTTACCATGGCCTGCTTTAAAGCCTGTTTTTGGAAGGTAAATCTTATTTTCTTAGTAGATAGATCAGTTCATCTGCTTTCATTGTCACCTGTGTCAAAATCTATATCGTCTCAGTTCATTTTGGAATTCCATTCTTGAGCTCTTCTTTAAAGGAACCAAGCAGCAGCAGTACAGTGGACTCACCAAGGGGGGGGGGGCGCCTCGAGGTCTAGCAGACTGCACACAACCCTGATTCTATCTGTTCAAACATTTTGACAGAGTGTGTAGACAGCAGCAGGAAATATACAGCTGGAAGATACAATATTAAAGATAGCATGTATATATGAAAAACCATTAAACTATGTGTTTGAGGCCAGCCTGGGCTACAGAGTGAATTCCTGGACTGCCAGAGACACACAGTGAAACACTATCTCAAAAAACAAAAACAAAAACAACAACAAAAAACCAACAACCCTAAAAAGATGTGTACATTTTACTACATACATATAATACATCAGTAAAAATTTTAAATTCTTCTTTTTGATACAGGGTTTCATGTAGCCCAAGATGGCTCAAATTTGTGAAATGGCTAAGGCTGACAAAACCTCTCCCTTCCAAATGAAAATAAGTGTTTTGATTCACAGTACAGGAAAAATAACTAAATAGCTAAAAATTAAATAACTATCGAATTGAAGCATTTTATTACATAAGGAATCATAAACTTTTTCCCTGTTATTGAACACAGTAATGAAGTTTCACAAAAAGTGCTAAGTGTGAGCAATTTTCCTGGGTAGTTAGAGCATCTATTTGTCTAAAAAAAGAACATTTATTTTAGCTTACTGTAGTACATTTAAAACATACAGGTGGATAAACCGTGAACGTTATGCTGACAGATAGGAACGTCATATGAATGAGAGCTAAGAGATCACATCTGCATGTATTTTTAACATGTTCAAATTTTACAAACACAATATTGAGTGAAAAGTCATAAATATCACTCATATGTAAACTTTTATATAAAATTCAAAAATATTCAAAATAAAATCCACTTAGGGATGTCCACATGGATAGCCAACGTTAAAGAAATGCCAGACAGAGAGGAGGTGGGGGGAGGGGACGGGAGGAGAGGAGAGAGGGGAAACTGCAGTTGTGATGTAAAATAAATGAAAAAATTTAATTAATAAAAAATTTAAAAAGAAAAAAGAAATGCCAGAGAACAGTTGTCATTGTTCTGTGAAATCGGGACAGTGGCTGCTCTTTAAGGGGCAGGAGGAAGACTGTGTTGGTTTGATTGAAAATGGCCTCCATAGGCCCATAGGGAGTGGCATTATAAGGAAGTATAAGCTTGTTGGAGTAGGCGTGACCTTGTTGGAGGAAGTGTGTCATGAGGGCGGGCTTTGAGGTCTCAGATGCTCAAGCCAGGCCCAGTGTCACACTCTCTTCCTGCTGTCTGGGGATTTGGATATAGAACTCTTAGCTACCTCTCCAGCACCATGTCAACCTGCACGCCGCCATGCTACCTGCCATGATAATAATGGACTAAACCTCTGAACTGTAAGTCAGCTCCAATTAAATGCTTTCCTTTATAGAGTTGCTGAGGTCATGGTGTCTCTTCACAGCAATAGGAGATTGACTAAGATAAGGACACAACTTGAGGATAGGAACATAGAGGGCTGTTAAGGTGTGGCCGAATCTCTTAGTACTTAGCCTTTGTTTTATAACTACTAATTACTCCTTAAGCAAAAAGAAAATGATAAAAAACAAACAATCCCATAATTAGATATTTTATACTCCAAGAAACCCAGGGTTTTATCTACTAGTAAACTAAAAAGAGCTGTAAGCACCTGGAATTATCTATTGGGTGGCCAGATCTTAACAAATATAAAGACAGAACTCTAGAAAATTAAAATACGGGATGTCCAGTAACTTCACATAAATGGCAAATACTTTTGTTGTGGTTTGTTGTGCAAGCTTGGGGACCATACTCAGGATAGACAAGCACTCTGCTTCTGAGCTGCAATCAATCTCCAACAATAATTAATATATCTCCATGCAATCAATAGCTGGTGTTATACAACATCTAGGACATATTTAAACAACAACAACAACAACAACAAGACAAAGCTGGGCTGTGGTGACACACACCTTTAATCCCAGCACTCAGGAGACAGAGGCAGGCAGATCTCTGTGAGTTCGAGGCCAGCCTGGTCTATAAAGCAAGTTCCAGGACAGGCTCCAAAGCTACACAGAGAAATCCTGTCTCAAAAAACAAAAACAAAACAAAACAAAACAAAAAAACAAGACAATTATATATTTGAAATTTACATAAAATGAAGCATTGGAGATTTTACCTGGCAACTTCCATTATACAAGTTCTACAGGAAGAAGTAGAGTGATGGGCAGACAAGCCTCCAGAGGAAGAAGAAGAAAAGAAAAGAAGTTAGTCTGGATCTAAGCTCCTTCTGAACAACAGTGTAAATGGATCCTCTAAGTTCCATCGCTGTTGCAACCATTCTAAGTGAATTTACAAGCTGTAGCAAACCATTTCTATCAGCCAAAAGCATTGTCAGCAAATGTTGCAAAGAGCCATCAGTTCTTCCTAAAAATTACCTGTCTCCTAAAGCATCAGATGCTCTTCTCTTAGTCTTGGAGGAAGATACGCGAGCCAGCCCTAGTTATGCGCATTTAGACCTAACATTAGTTTTTTTTTGTTTTGTTTTGTTTTTGGTTTTTTTGTTTTTTGTTTTTTTCTGATGTGGAGCCAATGCTCAGGAGTGAAGTTGCAAGGCACACTGCTTTGTTCTGTCTACAACTTCCTCTTTCTGATGGCTTGCCATGTGTCAGAAACTGAGGGAGGCTCTAAAGACAGGGTAACATTGAGGACAGACATGGGCTCCTCTTGGGTCTTAGAGACTAAGCTATGGGAACTGTAAATTGGTGACATAGATATGGACTAGTTGGTGTACGTGGTAAAGCATTAGTTAGCTACAGTGGCTATCTGTTGTTTGTTGCCTAGTATCCCTTCTTTTGGGGAGCAATCCAAAATTCCTATTTACTCTCTGGTTTAGCTGGAATAGGTCTCAAGCTTATTGCCATGACAATGATTCAAGGATGATCACATGCTACAGTTGAGAGTGACAAGCCAAGATACTTTGGGGAAAAGTAAGCATTCACTTTTGCTGTGGAAAGTGACAAACCTTGGTAAGGGGTCACCGTATTGCTAACTTGAAGGAAGTCATTCAGATAGCAAGGGTGAAGCAGTAAGTACACGCCACCAGGAGGCATCACTCACACATGCAAAGCATGAAGTGAGCAGTCAGAAATAGCATCCCGGGGAATGGAGAGATGGCTCAGAAGTTAGGAGCACTGTCTGCTCTTCCAAATAGACCCGGGGTTCAATTCCCAGCACCCACATGGCGGTTCACAACTGTCTGCAACTCCAGTTCTAGGAGACCCAAAACTCTCACATAGACATACGTGCAGGCAAAACACCAATGCACATTAAAAAAAAAAAAAAATAGCATCCTGGTCACACTGAGGTGCCCCGATTCAGGACCAACTTGAAACTACCGGTAGATTTTTCAGTTAAATTGACCAATGGATGCGCCTGTTTGTTAGAGCAGGTGCGGTTCTGTCACGTGTACACTAGAGCTGTCAAAATCTAGGAAGACTTCCCATTCCCACCCTTGAGCTCCCGGCTCTAGAGCTCATCAGCTGTGCCTATTCCAGACACTGGCTTGGATATAAGACAGGCGCGCGTAATACAAGCCTTTAAACTTTTACGTAAATACGTGCATGTAAGTCACTCTTCTCATTACTGACAAATTCATGACAAAAGCCACTTAAGGCAGGAAGGGTTTGTTTTGACTCATAATTTAAGAAGGGCTGCAATCCATCATGGCAGGAAGGCGTGGCTGCGGGAGAGTGAGCCCACAGTGACTCGCCCCCTCCAGCTAGGCTCCGCCCCCTAAAGGTTCCACAGCCTTCAAAAATAGAGCCACGGCCAACACAAAATGAACTCAGTGATAGTTCTATTTATTTTAATTTGTCATTTGTTTGGCAGATTTGTTTTTTTGTTTTTGTCTTTTTTTTGTTGTTGGTCGTATTGGTCTTTTGCTTGTTTATTTTAATATTTGTTTTTGTGGGTTTTTTTTGGGGTATTTTTTTTTCTTTTGTTTTGTTTTTTTTTGGAAGAGAAAGAGAAAAGGAACACAAAATTGGGTGGGTGGGGAGGTTAGAGAGGATCTGAGAAGAATAAGGGAGGGAAAAACATGATAAAATGTGTAAATTTTTAAAAAAAAAATTTTTTTTTTGGTTTTTTCGAGACAGGGTTTCCCTGTGTAGCTTTGCGCCTTTCCTGGAACTCACTTGGTAGACCAGGCTGGTCTCGAACTCACAGAGATCCTCCTGGCTCTGCCTCCCGAGTGCTGGGATTAAAGGCATGCGCCACCACTGCCCAGCCCTGTAAAATTTTTTAAAAAGAATGTTTATATAAGGCTGGAAAGATGGCTAGATTAAGAAAAAAGTTACCGAACCAGCTGGGTCCAAGCATTCAGACACGTGAACCTACAGGGAACATACCCCATCCTAACCACAATAGTATACGTGCTTTTAAATTTTTATTAGAAGTGTGTGTGCGCCACGCACTTGTATGGAGGCCAGGAGACAGCATCTGTGGAGTTGCCTCTGGCTTTCCACCACGTGCCTCCTGGAGATCAAGCCTAGGTCATTTGTCAGGCTTGGTGGCAAGCATCTTTACCCTCTGAGCCATCTACCCAGTCCAGCCGTTTTCTTTTTTTCTTTTTAGAGAGTGGACTGTTACAAGTTCAACAGAAACTTCTTGTGTGTTTCTGATTTCATGCTTCTCCACCTTTCCCCAGAGGAAACCACCCTGCTGCAGCTGACGTGCCCGAGTGTTTGGAGATCATTTGTCTACCCGAAACCTTCCTCATATGCACTAAAATCTTGACTCTTTTCCTCTATCCTTCAGGGTAAAACGAGACAGGAAATAACAAAAGACTGAACACACAAACTGTAGCAATTGTCCTTAAACAAGTCACTTCAGGATCTGCAAGGATTTGTGTCAGACAGACTCATTTCACCACAAAGGTTCCCAGGAGAAGCTGTCCACAAGCGTGCCGGCCTCCTGATTAATGTTGCTAATAAAGGACAGAAGGGCCTGTCCATCAACCTTGTCTCTGTGAGGCTAGCAGTTTGTGATTAGAGGACATTGGTCTAACTTAGTTGAACCCCAGGAGAGGAAATAAGTTTTAGGCTCTAACATCTGTAATATAATATCTGGAAGTGGACAAGACTTGTTCTGCTTCCATGAAAGGAAAGGATGGTGGGAATGGGATGCTCCGGTCAGTTTAGGCTTAGAGGATGAAGGATCTGTCTAGCAAGCAAGGCAATGGAACCAATGAGAACATACCTGAACACTTTTCAATTTGTTTTGATTTGTCTTTTTAAACAAGGTTTCACTCTGCAGTCTGAGTTATCCTCAGACTCACTAGTTGCCCATGCTGGGGTTGAATTCACGGCAGGCCTCGTGGTTCTGCTTCCCCAGGGCTGGGGCATGAGACACCACAGCAGAGTTGAACATTTTTGAAGAAAGAATTACATTTTGCCTTTTTTTTTTTTTTTGGAATGAGTAAGCAGGGCCTGTGAGATGGCTAAGTGCTTAAAGGTGCTGAAACTAACCCTGGCACCTCAGTTTAACCTCTACACCCCACAGAGTGGAGGAAGAAAACCCACTTCTGCAAGCTGTCCTCTGACCTCCATACTTACTATGGTATGCGAACCTAGGGCCTCACAAGAGCCAGGTGATTCATTCTCTCACGGAACTACAGCCCTAGCCGGGATTTATTTTTAATTTTTAATTTTTTTCTCTGAGACAAGATGTCAAGTAACCGAGGCTGGTCTCAAATTCACTGTATAGCTGAGAATGACCTTAAACTTCCCACTCTTCTGCCGCAACCTCTCTTGAGCGGAGGTTACGGATATGCACCACCGCACAGATACGCACCACCCCACAGATACGCACCACCCCACAGATACGCACCACCCCACAGATACGCACCACCCCACAGATATGCACCACCCCACAGATATGCACTACCCCTCCTGGTTTATGTAGTATTGAGGTTCAAATCCAGAGCTTTGTGACTGCTGGACACACTACCAAGTGGTGCTCAGAAGATTTCTTTCTTATCGTTTTGATCTTTCTTGTCATATTCACTTTGAGTGAGAAGTGATTATTTCTTACAAACACAGTTTGTTTATTGCTCTTTTTAGGTCACAGTGGGGAAATTCGGAAAATGGTGCCCACCGACCAGAAGTCTGGTGATTTGATTCCATTACCCAGCGCCATACCTACCAGTCATGAAGAGAGGACAAAAGTGAAGTCAAATCAACTTCAGAAGATGTGTTTGGGGAACCTCTCAACCCTGGATGTCATCGCCAGCTGCTTTTCACCTGAAGCGTTTTCTCATTGCACAAAACCGAGCTACCGAATGCAGCCTTCCTGAGTGTCGGGTTAGGGTAACCGTTCACCTGTGGTAACTGTGGGTCCCAGGACTGATGTTTCTTTCCTCCTCTCCTCCTTTCTTTTCCTCATCAAGCCAATCCTGAGGATTCCGGCCACTGCCAGCTGTGCCATAGTTCAGGCTCACCGTTTTTACACTGTAAGTTTATCCATGGCATTCCACAGTGCCATGGCGTCCCAGCTACAAGTCAGTTACAATGCTAAACCTGTAGGACAACCAGACGTGACATCTGCTGAGTGGTATGTGTAGACAGGCAATACATTTATAAAGTGAGAGAGGAATGTAGCAGGTGTGGTGAATCAGAAGGCTTGATGTGGACTGAAAATGTGTTTGCTTCTTCAGAAACCAGGGATGTTTTTTTTTTTTTTTATTTTCATGTTCAACACTTTTCATAAAATGTATTACCTAAAAGAGTATGACTCCCAATCATAGTTCCCTGTACGGTCTCTGGATGTTGGATTATGGAGGTTGGATTATGTTCCTTCACCGCTGTATAAACCTAAATGGAATTTACCTCCAGGTGGGCATTCATCAGACTTCTGTGTGGAAACCTCCTTTGTGGTATACAATGAGTGATAACTGGTATATTAATATCTCCTTTTCTGTCTCCTACTAGAGAGCTGGTGGCTAATTCACTATCTTAAGGACACTCCTCTGCATTAAAATTATTAAAGAGTGAAAATATTTGCTAAGAGCATTAGCTGATCTGTCCTCTGCTGTGACATCTTTTATGTATGAAATGTAAATGCCAAAAGGAAATCGTAGGCCTCGGCACACGGCCTTTGGGAAGCCGAAAGCCATCCATGACAAAACTGATTTGACAATGGATGTGCTAACAGATTCTAAGCAGGAGTTAATGGCTCAGCTTTCTCAGCAGACACTCCATTGTGAAGGAAAAGGTGCATAGTACAACCCTGAGTCCTAAGAAAGGCAATTGCAATTAATTTAATGATAAATTTGCTTTTATCACTGTCTTCTGTGGTGTTGACAGAAATGTTGGTGGAACCCTTCTTTCTCATCTGGAACCCTTCTTGCACATCTAGAACTTGAGAGTCAGTCCTGGTTAGTAACACTTTTATGTGTAAACTCATAGCAGCTGGGGGCTGGTATAATTCCTATAGAGAAGCCTGTGCTACATTCATAATTCTGAATGAAAGCAATGACCATTAACCCACTTCCTGGTTCTTCTCTACGTATTCTCCAGTAAGCCATGGTGAGAATTTCAGAATAGAAGGACCCTAGATTTGGAGGTAGAGTGCCTAGATTTGAGTACAGCCTCCAACTAGCTGTGTGATCGCAGTTATGTAGTGTAATCATCTCTCTGTCTCTTAGGTCTTTGTCTGTAAATAGTCAGTCACCAAGTTGCCAAACAAGATATTAGGACAAAATGAGGTAGCTCATGGGGAAAGAAGCACAGAAAATCCTCTCAAAAACATTTGAGAATGAGTGTTTTGATGCAAGCCTGGAACCCCATCACTCTGGAGGCTGAGACAGAAAGAACGAGAGATGGAAGCCATCCTGGGCTGCTCAGGAGAACTTATCTCAACAAACAAAACAAAGAAAAACAAAACAAAAACGCCTTTTTAATCTGGGGCTATAGCGAAGATATAGTGTGCTTGTCAACATGCACAAGGCCCTGGGTTTGCTCTCTAGTCAAGTAAAACAAAACAAAACAAATAAAAACTTCAGTTGCTATATATTTCAACCATATTCTTCGAAAGAAAAGCAGGAGCTGGAGAGATGGCTCAACAGATAAGTACACTTGCTGTTCTTGCAAAGGACCAGAGCTCGGGTCCCAGCACCCACACTTGCCCGTAACACCAGCTCCAGCGGATCTGACGTCCTCTTCTGGCCTCTAAGGACATCTGCATGTGTATGTACACACTAACACACACACACACACACACACACACACACACACCACACACACACACACACACACACACACACACACACATAAATAAAATAAATCTTGGCCGGGTGTGGTGGTTCATACCTTTAATCTCAGCAACCTGAGGGAGGCAAAGGCAGGTGGCTCTCTGTGAGTTCAAGGCCAGCATGATCTATATAGAGATTTTCAATATGAAGAAGAAGAAGAAGAAGAAGACGACGACCACATTTCATGTGTCAACCAGACAGTGTCAACAATTATCTGCTCACAGCCAGTAACGTTGCATTCGCATTTCAAACCCATGTCCTCAGGATGAACAGCTAGTGCTCTGAACAACTGAGCTGTCTCCCCAGGGCCCCCGAAACCTCTTCTTGATAAAAGCAGTAGAAGAGAATCTTCTCAACCTAAAAAGGACACCTATGAAAAACCAACAGCCAGCTCATACGCCATAATAAAAGATTGTTTTCTGCCTAGAGTCGGGGATAAGACAAGAACAGCACCCCTCTTCCTCTCCCACTCCCCTTTTGTTTTTGAGATGGAAGTCTTGATGCTGCCCATGCTGGTGACCAACTCCTGGGCTCACTTCATGCTCCCACGTCAGCCTCCCAAGTAGCTGGAGCTATAGGCTTGGCCCCCCATGCCCAGATTATTCTCATCAACTCAAATGAACATTTCATTAGACATTCTTTCTAGGTAAATTGGGTAAGACATTTAAAAAATGATATCTGAATTAGAAAGAAAAAAATTAAAACTTTTAAATTAACATGATTTTACATGTGGGAATGGGGATACAGCTCAGTGATTACATGCACGAGGCCTTGGTTCAACCACCAACTGGCATCACATAAAATAAAAACAAAATCCTTATAAAAATATTATTCCTTGAATCTGTTAATATCAATCCTCTAATCCAACAGGTGTAAAGACACAAGAAGTGACTGATGAGGCCTTGAGTGTAGAGTTTGGAGAGGGTGGGTAGGGATGGAGGCATATGTGAGGGATATAACCTTTTCTACAATTGATTGTGGTGGCAATGGCCCAGCTTCTGTAACGCAGTCAGTCCCTTGTATCTGCAGGTTCCACATCTTCACAGTCAACCAGCTACAAACTGGGAGTAAAACTATGCATATGTGGGGTTGGGGATTTAGCTCAGTGGTAGAGCTCTTGCCTAGCAAGTGCAAGGCCCTGGGTTTGGTCCTCAGCTCTGGAAAAAAAAAAAAAGAAAAAAGAAAAAAAACTATACATATGTGTGCTGGACGCCATACCCAGGGCCTGTGCATGCTAAACATATGCTACACACCACTAAACAATACCCTCAGCTGCCTGAAAACATTCATTTTCTCTTACTAACCTTTTAGTGTACAAATGAGTTTCGTTATGACATTTCAGCACACATTTGTCAGTGTGCCTTGCTCATATTTGCCCCTCTTCTACCCTCCACGGTCCTTCTTCTCTGCTTCTCTGGCATCCTTTATCCAGAATTTATTTTTTCAATTGCTCCTGTTGTGGCTGGAGAGACGGCTCAGCAGTTAAGATCACTTGCTGATCTTGCAGAGGACTGGGTTTGGTTCCAGTCACTCACATGATGGCTCACATTTGTCTGTATCTCTAGTTCTGGGGATCTGATGCCTCTTTTGGACCCCATGGGCACCAGGCATGGACATGGTACACAGACGTACATGCAGAAAAACATTTATATATACAAAATAAAATAAATAAATCTTTAAGCTGGTTGTGGTGACGTACGCCGGTAGGATTTGCTGAAGGAGGCAGAGGCAGGAGAATCACGAGTTCAAGGCCAGCCTGGGCTAGAATAATTAAAAAAAAAAACAGATTAAAAAAAAAGAAAAGAAGAGAAATCTTTAAAACAATGCTTCTCCGCTAAAACGTTTAGATTTTCATGGTCTTGCCATTATCTTTTAAACAATATAGTATAACAACTAGTTGTGTGCTTTTTTTTTAATCATATGTTTTAAGTAATATGGAAGTGAGTCACAGTTACATGGGAGGATGGCTACAGATTATATACAGATACTATACCATTATATCCAAGGGATTTTACCACCTATAGATTTTGGTATCTGTGGAAAGACCTAGAACCAATGCTGTGGTGGCTTGAATGAAAATGGCCCCCATAGGCCCATAGGGAGTGGCACTATTAGGAGATGTGGCCTTGTTGGAGTAGGTGTGGCTTTGTTGGAGTAGGTGTGGCTTTGTTGGAGTAGGTGTGGCTTTGTTGGAGTAGGTGTGGCTTTGTTGGAGTAGGTGTGGCTTTGTTGGAGGAGGTGTGGCTTTGTTGGAGGAGATGTGGCTTTGTTGGAGTAGGTGTGGCTTTGTTGGAGAAGGTGTGGCTTTGTTGGAGTAGGTGTGGCTTTGTTGGAGTAGGTGTGGCTTTGTTGGAGTAGGTGTGGCTTTGTTGGAGTAGGTGTGGCTTTGTTGGAGGAGGTGTGGCTTTGTTGGAGGAGATGTGGCTTTGTTGGAGTAGGTGTGGCTTTGTTGGAGAAGGTGTGGCTTTGTTGGAGTAGGTGTGGCTTTGTTGGAGTAGGTGTGACTTTGTTGGAGGAGGTGTGGCTTTGTTGGAGTAGGTGTGGCTTTGTTGGAGGAGGTGTGGCTTTGTTGGAGGAGGTGTGGCTTTGTTGGAGGAGGTGTGGCTTTGTTGGAGGAGGTGTGGCTTTGTTGAAGGAGGTGTGTAACTAGGGAGTGGGCTTTGAGGTCTCAGAATCTCAAGCCTGGCCACTGTGTCACTGTCACTTCCTGCTGCCTGAGGATCCAGATGTAGAACTCTCAGCTACCTCTCCAGCACCATGTCTGTCTGTGTGATGCCATGCTTCCTGCCATGACGATAATGGACTAAAACTCTGAAACTATGCCAGCCCCAATTAAATGTTTTCCTTTGTAAGAGTTGCCCTGCCATGGTCATGGTGTCTCTTCACAGCAATAAAACCCTAAGACAAATACCTTGTGGATATTGATAAATGACAATATACTGTAATCAACTGAATTAATACTTTAAGCAGGGAAATTATATTTATTTTGTGTTAATTATATCTCAATAAAGCTATATTATCTTTTAAATATTTTTGTTAATCCTCTGAGAATTTCATACAATGTATTTTAATCATATTCACCTCTGTCTTTCAGCTCCTCTCAGATTCACCCCCACATCCTTATCCACCCACCTTCCTGTGCTCATCCCCCCTTCTTTCTCTCTGTTTCTCTCTCTCTCTCTCTCTCTCTCTCTCAATTTAAAACCATTGAGTCTAATTTGTGTAGCCCAGCTACTGTTTGGAGTGCGGCTCGCTCTGTAATGTGATCAACCTACCAGGGTCACATGATTAAAGAACATGAGCTCTCCCTCTCCCAGCACTATCAGATGTTAATAGCTCCTCAGCTCCTCGGGGGGTGGGACTGCATGCCCACCTTCCCCTTCCCTGCTGGGATTATGTCTGGCTTGAGCTTCCACCGGCCTTAGGCATGTTATCACAGGTACTGTGGGTTCATATGTGCTGCTGCCCTGTTGTGTCTGGAAGACACTTGGCCTGAAGTCGTCACCACCTCTGGCTCTCACAATCTTACAAGAAGCTCCCTGAGCCTCGGGGGTGGGGCATGACACAGACCTCTCATTTAGGGCTGAGCACTCCTTAGTCTCTGGTCCTTCCGACACTGGCCTGCGTCGGGTTTCTGCACTGATTGTCATCTACAGCAAGAAGCAGCTTCTCTGCTGTCTGTTGAGAGCCGCACTGATCTGGGCTTCCAGGTCAGGCTCCACCTCCATAAAGCTGTCCTTTTTGAGGAGGGACGTGAGTCTCTCCTGAGTTCAGTGACTGGAAAGCACAGCTGAGTTTGCCATTGCTCTCCTTTCCTCTTGGCTCTTCCTTCCTGAAGGCCCGTGGACAAGCTTCAGCTTGGTCCCATGGGGATGCAGCACATTCAAGATCTTGCCTTATCTGCTACCTGCTCTGTGGACTTCGGGCTTGCTTAACTAGCCCACAATCTCAGAAACCAATTCCTTATAGCACTGTAAGTATGCTCAGTTTCTTTGGTTGGAATCTGACTTTGAGAGATGCTGGTGGAGAAGAGTTTTTCTATAAATACTCATTGCAAGAACCTCGGCTGGACATTTGGTTGAGGATTAGGGGAGCCATGGAATCTGCCAAATAGCTAATCAACACCACTTCCCTTGGGAATGGCTATTGAGTAAGTTCTTTTCACCAGGGGTTGGAAAAGCAACCTTGTGAAGGATGGAGCAAATTGTGCAGATCCTGTCCTTATTGGAAGGGAACAGCTGTCTCTTTTCTTAACCATGGATATTCCTTTATAAGATCAATTTTACAAAACCTGGAGGACACTGTGGATGATGGAGACATGCCCATTAATTTAGCATTTCTTTAGCATGGTTCTATCTATTCCCTTACTCCACCCAAACAATTTGATCATCGGAGAAAATTTTGAACTTGCACAATACCCAGAGTAATAACTTGGACCTTTTAGACTGAGGGTGCTGTGGTTTGTATAAATGGTACCCCAAATCTAGGTTGTAGGCATGGTCTCCAGGCGATACTGTTAGGAAATGGTGGAGCCTTTAGGAAATGGTGTGGCTTTGTGGTCGTAATGGACTCATTCATCAAAGGCTCCAAACATCAGGCCCAGCTGGTCAGGAACTAGAACCCATGAAATTGTGCACCCTAAGAAATCTGTTCTATTCCTGTTAATTGCACTGAGTATCTTATTATGGTGATGAAAAGTCAGCAGGGAATCTAGATGAACCAACACTAGAGTCCATGTGGCTGCTAGATTCTAACCCACAAAAGTTAGTACTCATCCCAGATCCTCTAGACTTCTAGTGATAAGTTGGAAATAGTCTGTATTTTTTTTTTAGCCCACTGTACTTTCTAGCATACCTTGCCTCTTCCTTAATATGCTGAGACAAAAAAAAATAGAATGTTATGCTATTTTCCCCTCATTTTACATGCTTCCCTGGTGATCAGGATTTTGTCATTATTATAGATGAAGAAACATGTGCACTGTGGGATAGATAATTTTCTCATGGCCATAGTGCTTACCAGAGGTAGCACTGGAAACGAAATCTAGTACTCTAATTTTAGTCCCAGGCTGGAATCGTGAGATTATTTTTCTTGTCAAAATGCCAAACTAAACTGAAGAGAAGAGTAGAACCCTGTGTTGCTAGGACAGAGTGCCTGGCTGGTGTGTTAATTCAACTGCTCAACTCTGGCTCCTTTCCAGCATGATGTCACAGTATGTTGTGGAATTAAAATTTCCTCTCAAAGAATAGAAGGAAATAAGTAGAATGGGGTGTTACTGCCTAACTCCAAGCCTGTGATCTTAATTAACTCTGATGTGTTACTGCCTCCCCAGGAGTGTAAGGTGCAAACATAAATTTGTAGACAGCCGAAGGAAAGTTTCGCCAATTTTCCAGGAGCAATTAATTTATACATTATTCATTAAGTAATAGAACTTAGCACTTGTATATTCTAGGTTTCCTTAAATAATCCGCCCAGTGGTATCATTACAAGAAATCCAATAATGTGAAAGATACATATTAGGCCACTCGGTGGCCTGGAGTGGGGACGCTGGTGATTATTTTGCAGACTGCTATTTGTTAATGAGGCCATTGCTCTGGCTTTCTATGAAATTTACAAGTTCATTTAGATTTTCTGCAGAAAGTCTTTAACCACATACATACATCCGTTTCCTATGTTGAGCATTAAGTCACTCATCCTTCACTCTTCATCAGGTGCTGTTTTAGGGACTGGGAGTAGGGTGATGTATTGAATAGAGCTCCTGGTCTCTCTTTGCAGAAGGTATTATAAAACGATAGAGCTCATTTGCGATTAAGTTAGGCTTGCTGCCTGTTGATACGCTTGTGTCCTTGGGAAAGAAGAAAAAGATGCACAGGAGCTACAGCTCAGCAGGAAAGAGCCCTGGCTGCTCCCCTGAAGACCTGTGTTCACATCTCAGCACCTGTGTGGTGGCTCACACCATCAAGGCTGCCCACTCGCTCCATACCTATTCAATATGGTACTTGAAGTCTGAGCTAGAGCAATAAGACAACTGAAGGAGATCAAGGGGATACAAATAGGAAGAGAAGAAGTCAAGGTATCTTTATTTACAGAAGATATGATAGATATACATGTGTGACCCTAAAAATTCCACCCGGAAATTGCAACAGCTGAAAAACCTTTCAGCAAAGTGGCAGGCACAAAATTAACACACAAAAACCACTAGCCTTCCTATATACAAAACAACAAAAGGAAATCAGGAAAATAGCACCTTTCACAATAGCCTTAAAAAAATATAAAACATCTTGGAGTAATTCCACCAAGCAAGCAAAAGACTTGTATGATAAAAACTTTAAGACATTGGGCCAGGCGGTGGTGGTACACGCCTTTAGTCCCAGCTCTCCAGAGGCAGAGACAAGCGGACCTACAGAGCGAGATCCGGGACAGGCACCAAAACTACACAGAGAAACCCTGTCTTGAAACAACAACAACAAAACAAACAAACAAACATAAAACCTTTAAGACATTGAAGAAGATATCAGAAAATGGAAAGCTCTCCCATGCTCGTGGATAGGCAGGATTAATATGGTAAAAATGGCCGTCCTACCAAAAGCAATCTATAGATTCAATGCAATCACATTAAAATTCTAACACAGTTCTTCACAGATCTTGAAAGCACAATTTTCGGCTTCATACAGAAACACACACACACACACACACACACACACACACACAAAACCCAGGATAGACAAAACAACCCTCAATAATAGAAGAACTGCTGGAGGTATCACCATCCTGATCTCAAATTGTACTACAGAGCTATGGTAATTAAAACAGCATAGGTCTGAGGCTGGAGAGATGGCTCAGAGGTTAAGGGCACTGGCTGCTCTTCCAGAAGTCCTGGGTTCAAGTCCCAGCACACACATGATGACTCACAACTATCTCTAATGAGATCTGGTGACCCCTTCTGGCATGCAGGCAGAACACTGTGTACATAATAAATAATAAATAAATAAACAAATCTATTTAAAAAAAGGAAGAAAGAAAAGAAAACAGCATAGATCTTCCTATGAAGGGAAGATAGAATAGTAACGGATAAACTGGCGGGGGGTGGGGCTGTAACAGGAGGATCAGACAAGTAGGGGAAGGGAGTATGAGGAGGGGACAGCTAAAACTAAGGGCTATTGGAGGGGTCATATGGAAATCTAATACAGTAGAATCTTTCTAAAGTATATACATATAAGAAGATGATCTAAATGAAATCTCCAAATAATAAGGGAGACAGAGCCCTAGCTGAACATCTCACCAAATGAAGCTTCCAGTACCAGGAACTGGTTACATCTAATCTAGTTGTTGGCCAAAGGGGTCCCATGAGAACCCCCAAACAACCTAGGCGACTGCCAAGGCTGTTGGCTGCTCCCCACCAAGTGATGGTAAGGGCCTATTGCTGAAGACAACACCTTTACAACTCATTGAACACGGAGAAGTCAAGCTGGTGCCTACCTATGTAGCAGGGCAAAAGTTTCTCCATTTTGTCTCAGTTGAAGCCATCTTTGGTTTTTAGCCCCTGCCCTGAAAAGTCCCATGGGAAATCACCCTCCCCTGTTCTAGAAACTCGGGGTTGAAATGCCCCAGATAACTGCATGTTTTTTGTTTTTTGTTTTTTTTTGTTTTGTTTTGTTTTGTTTTTGAGACAGGGTTTCTCTGTGTAGCTCTGGGCCTTTCCTGGAACTCACTTGGTAGCCCAGGCTGGCCTCGAACTCACAGAGATTCGCCTGGCTCTGCGTCCCGAGTGCTGGGATTAAAGGCGTGAGCCACCACTGCCCAGCTTAACTGCGTGTTCTTGACTCTTGTTCAACTGCTTGCTGGTCAACTACAACCACCAGCCCGGATGTAGTTTTTTTTTTGCTGTGTTCTTTGTCTTTAAAAACTCCCTGCAATATGCATTTGGGGCTGCTCTGTGAGAAGTGTTTTTCTCCAGGCAGTCGCTGGCCAGCTGAATACAGACTCTAAATTTAAACCTGGGTTGTACTCAGTGGTCTTTGGGGTTTTTACCCCATCACACCTAGAGCCTTCACCCCTATGGACTAGTGTTCTTGGTACTGGAAGACACTCTGCATGCTACCAGAGCAGAAATGTAAACACCAACCCAGCCACAAACCCTTCCATCTATAATGGTCTATAACCTGCCTGCAAGATATGCTGATACAGTAAGTTGCACACACTTGTGGGAGTAACCAACCAATATTTGATTTGAGTTGGAGTCCACCCCATGGAATGGAACCCATACCCAGTGCCACTTGGGTGGTCCAGAATATAGACCAGATGGGCCAGGGACTGTTTACTGCTCTATGTCATGAACCTGGGAGAGCAGGGCCCCAAAATGAAGAGGACTAAAGTCTCGTGCAATAGTCAACTTTATTGAAAGCATCAGGCAGTTTATACCTTGAGTGTTAAGAAAGGTCACCCGAGTAAAATTCTCACGCTTTCAAGCTGTATACAGTCACAAGGACAAGTTACCTGTGGCAAAAACATGTTTTCCCATAGAGGCGCATGAATAACAACAGCTGAAGTCAACTCACTCTTTTTTTTTTTTCAAGACAGGGTTTCTCTTTGTAGTTTTGGTTCCTGTCCTGGAACTCAGTCTGTAGGCCAGGCTGGCCTCGAACTCACAGAGATCCACCTGGCTCTGCCTCCCGAGTGCTGGGATGAAAGGCGTGTGCCACCACCCACCGCCCAGCTGTTAACTCACTCCTATTTGTTACATCTGGGAGGAGCACGAAAACACATTCCAAGAACAAATTGGTGTTTTTGAGGAAACTGAGGTCACAAGATTCATGTCTTGTTTTCTTGGGGTTTTCTCACAAGCACTCAGAAATCTCCTCACACTACTCCATTCTTGGACCATGTTCCAACAAGGGACCTAGGGGAAAAACCAAATACTACTCTCCTGTTAAAGGAACTTGACAGTAAAATGACCCCTTAATGACGTTCTGCTGTACTTACAGATCAGTGCCTTGCTCAGCCATCATCAGAGAAGCTTCTTCCTGCAGCAGATGAGAACAAATACAGAGACCCACAGTCTGACAACATGCAGAGAGTGAGAGACCTTGGAACTCTCGGCCCTAAATGAGATGTCTCCATCAATTCTCTCCTCTCAGAGCTCAGGGAATTCTGCAGAAGTGGAGGTGGGGAGGATGTAAGAGCCAGAGGGAATAAAGGACACCAAGGAAACAAGGCCTTCTAAACAGAGCACTGCAGATGCACAGAGGAACTCACAGAGACTGTGGCAGCATGCAGAGAGCCTGCGTGGGTCTCCACCAAATGTGAGACTGTGGCAGCATGCAGGGAAGGCCTGCATGGGTCTCCACCAAATGTGAGACTGTGGCAGCATGCAGGGAAGGCCTGCATGGGTCTGCACCAAATGGTGGCAGCCTAGAGCTGAGAGGAGAGGTGAACACCCATACCCATCTCTAACCCAGATGACCATTTGCAAATGGAGAATTAGTTTTCTCCAAGGGAGTCTCACTGGGGAAACATGCCACTCTAAAGGGGAGGTCCTATGCCTGCCAATAGATGGCTAACACAAAGCGAACTCGGTGTTGTTTTTATGGGTTTTCTGTGCTTTAGAACATGTGTGTCTCTGTGTCTATATTACATTTGCTGTATTTTTTCTTAGGCTCTTTTTCTTATGTTTCTTTCATTTTATTTTGATTTGTTTGTTTTTGTTATGTATTATTTTATTTTATATTAGATGCCTGTTGTCTTTTAATGAGAGACAGATGAGGTATAGATCAAGATGGGAGGGGGAGTTGGTGAGGAAATGTGAGGAGCTGAGGGAGGAGAAACCATAATCAGAATATATTGTATGAAAAGAATCTATTTTCAATCAAAGAAAAGAATGGTAATAAAAGTAATTCCATACATACATTGAATATGTTTTGATCAAATCTACCCCCCAATTCCCTCCTCTTAAAACTTTTTACCCATTAAATTAAATAGAAATATACAACTAAACAGCACAAATATAGAGCTTTTGTGTTATAATAAGAAGACTACCTCTGTAACCTAGCTCCAAACTCAGATGTGACCCAGCATCCTCCGGAGTCCCTAGCTATTCACACCTGTTTCTCCTCCCCAGCTCCTCTCCTGGCTTTTGAACCAGACACTCTCTGGTGTCCTCTATGACTCCTTCCCTCCCATGTGTGTGCTTGTACACTAATTTACTATTGTCCAGAATCGTGCTTTTAAAAATTGACATGTAGCTCCTGTCTTTGGATTTGATGAACTTTAGATTTTGATAAAGATGGTTAAGGTAAGTGCATATCATGAATGATAGTACTGACCACATATGTGTCCTGAGTGTATTCTACCCCTGTCAGTGGTTAAAAAAGTAACAAATAATGAGCCAGGCATGGCACCAGGAGGCCTGGGCTCTTAGCATTAGTAGCACTGAGGCAGGAAAATCATTTGTGCCAAGTGAGACCCTTGTCTCAAAAACAAATGAATAAAATGCTAATGAACATTTTGAGATCTTTATTAGTATCAGCTTCACACAATCTCAGCAGATACCTGATGCTGGAGGGAAGCCCCCCAAACATTTGTTGTGTCTTTGGAGTCTCTTTCGGTCTCCAGGTTTCTCCTCCACTCCTTCCCTTATTGTTTTGTATTGTTTTGTTTACTGTGGAATGTAGTGTGTCTGACTTAGACCTCCTTACCGTCTCTATTTTGTTGACGACACACTCATTGCATTGTTCTTCTTGTTTGTCTGTCTTCTGTGTTTCTTAGAAATTGGCCCTAGGTCCAGAGGCATCATCAGACTCAGGTTCAATTCTTCTCATGCTCTTTATTTGTTTTTGTGTGCGTTTGAGATGGGGTCTAGGTATGTTAGACTTTAAACTTAGGATCCCTCTGCCTCAACCTTTCAAGTACTGGGATTACAATTGTATTCCACCATGATGATCCCTCGCCTCCTCCCTTGTTTTGACAGTCTTATTTGTATTTGCTGGGACAAGGGACAGGGGTGTCTGGTCTCCAAAGCTTGCTGTGTATATAATGGAGAAGAAGAAGTGTGTCTATCCAGATGCCCAGACAGTGCAAGCTCCTTCAGTAAGCCTTGCCCTCCGTACAGATTTCAACAGGAGTTAATCTGCTGCTATCACTATTCGACATCCAGACTGTCTCAGGTTTAGCTAATGGGAGACGTTCAAACTGGCTCTGATCCTTCTAGCGCTTACCCATCATTCTTTGAGTGCTTTGTTACTTTCTTGCTCAACAAGATGTTCCAGGAACACTTTGACTTACCCTGTCCCAGCAAGTCAACTGTTTATTTGTGGATTTTTGTATCTTCTTTGTGGAGAATGGAGCTCCCTTCCTGTATTAATTCTCTTCTTTGACAAAGATGGCTCCCATGATCACAATGCCCTCAGATAAGCTCCTTGTGTATAAAACATTTCCCCACCAATGACTACCTTGCAGACCAAGACATCACCTTCCCTATGGCTAACCCAGGAGAAGAAATAATGTCTCCATAGTGAGGCAACCCATCTGCTGTTCCTACTGTAACTTGTAAAATGCATGTTATCCAAAACATGAAACATTTTCTTTTTAAGTAATGCCTACTATGTGTGTAAAAGTTTATAGATGAACTTTGAACTCCATTTATTATAACCTTAAGAAATGTATTTCGCCGGGCGGTGGTGGCGCACGCCTTTAATCCCAGCATTTGGGAGGCAGAGCCAGGCGTATCTCTGTGAGTTCGAGGCCAGCATGGACTACCGAGTGAGTTTCAGGAAAGGTGCAAAGCTACACAGAGAAATCCTGTCTCGAAAAACCAAAAAAAAAAAAAAAAAAAAAAAAAGAAAGAAATGTATTTCACATTTATTTATTTTGACATTGATGGTATATATATATATAATAGCTGGAACCACCTTACTTGGTGCGTCTGCTCTGTTTACGGACTTACTGTACTTGAGAATGGTTGTTCAGCTTCTTTCTGGATATACAAACTTGATAAATGAGATCTGATCAGCGGGGGGAAAGGAGTGAGAAAAATTTAAATTCAATTAGCCACAGATACCAATCTTGAAGAGGTAATGAAAAAACTAAAATCTCACTCTTAACTCAATGAATGTGTTCCTAAAGTATTTGCTACATGGCTGTGAGCATGGCTGTTAATAAAGGTAGCTTTTATCTGCATGAGTGCCGTGGTTTACAAAGCATTTAAGAGCTAACATCCCCATTTCTTCTGGCTCTGTGGCATCACTGAGATCATCTTCACTTAATAGATACATCACAGGCTTGTTAAGAATGTAGCTTGTTAGCTGGGCAGTGATGGAGCACACATTTGATCACAACACAGGCGGATCTCTGTGAGTTCGAGGCCAGCCTGGTTTACAGAGCGAGATACAGGAAAGGCACCAAAGCTACACAGAGAAACCCTGTCTCGAAAAACCAAAAAAAAAAAAAAAAAAAAGCTGTCTCAACAAAATAAAAAAATAAATGAGGAAGAAAGGAAGGAAGGAGAATTTCACAGAATGAATTTCCACAAAGAGTAACCCCTGTCTGGCCAGGTGGTGGCTCACGCCTTTAATCCCAACAGTCAGGAGGCAGAGGCAGGTAGATCTCTGTCTGTTCAAGGACAGCATGGTCTATGGTCTATAAAGTGAGTCCCAGGATGGCCAGGACTAAGCTACACAGAAAGACACCGTCTTGAGGAAAAGAGGAAAAAAGAAAGGGAGGGAGGGAGAGAGAGGAAAGAGAGAAAGAGAGAGAGAGAGAGAGAGAGAGAGAGAGAAGAAAGAAAAGAAAGAAACCTCCACGTTTTGATTTTTTTTTTTCGTATTTTGAGACAAAGTCTTACTATGCGGTCTTTGTTGGACTGGAATTTGCTATATTAGACTAAGTTGGCCTCAAGTTGGCGTCTACCCTCTGTCTGCTCCCTGAGGGCTCAGATTACAAGAGTGTGCCATCATGCTAACTTCTTTATCTTTTTTTTTTTTTTAAGACAAAGTTTGTGTAGCCTAGGCTGACCTTGAACTTGCTATATAACCAAGAATGACCTTGAACCCAAGACTAGCCTCAAATTCTGGGCCTCAGGGGCTCCTCTGCCTTGGGAACTATAGGCCTGTGTCACTACACTCAGCTTGATGGGCATTACTGAACACTGATGTGACCCTGAAGTCACTGGAAGGTGTGATAGGAGATATGTTTTGTGCTAGTAACAGAAAACCCAAGTCAGCTGAGCTTAAAGAATCTTACTGGATATATGTTGGCATTTCATTTTCCTGAAATTACCACATGTTGGCTTTAGAATTAGTCCAATCTCAGAGAAATCACCCACAATTCCCTTGGATCTACATTTCTCCACCAACTGCGTTCTCTTTACCTTGGTTTCTGTACAGCTAGCGGCTTGCATGTTTGCCTGTGGAACTGCATTCTTTCTGAGGAGAAGGTGCCTCTACCAAACTTTCAATTATTTGTGTCAGCGGAACCAATCACTAGGAGCACAGAAGGGCGGCAGGCTGAGTGTCACTAATGAACTAACACTCATTATTGAGCCAATTCTTCACACCCTGTAGAAATGACCTGGAGTGGCCCTATTCCCAGGAGGGTAGACCTCTAGATGTAAAAGGTGTAATCAACATCATTTACCTGCTGCTCTGATTGATGATGACAGAAGGCAAGTTAATGCTGGGGAAATCAGTAGAGCCTACAGAAGGATAAATGTGTACATAGGGATGTGCCTGGGTAAGTCAGAATACCAATGGATCAAACAGAGTAGCTCTCTCTACTGACTAGCGTCTATAACGTGATAATACAGGGTTGAGCCATAGCTCTTTCCATTGTCCTTGGGACCCTGATCCTGATGGCATTCCTAGGATTCAACCTTCATTGTCGTAACCCTCAGCAGCAGGATGAAGAAGGTACAAGGAAGAAAAAGCATGGGACACCAGCAGCTGGGCCTTTATCCCGTGGCCACGCCTACCTTAGACGCACACTCGGAAGGGGACTTTACCTTGGGGTGGCCATTTTTCTGTAAACAGTCTATGACTAGGAAACAAGGGGAAATAAATTTTGGGAAAAATATGCATTTTCAGCTGCTCTAAAGAAATGGGATTAGGGCCGGGCAGTGGGATTAGGGCTGGGCAGTGGTGGTGCACTCCTTCAGTCCAGCACTCGGGAGGCTGAGGCAGGTGGATCTCTGTGAGTTCGAGATCAGCCTGGTCTACAGAGCGAGTTCCAGGATAGGCTCCAAAGCTACACAGAGAAACCCTGTCTCGAAAAACAAACAAACAAACAACAACAAAAAAAACAAAAACAAACAAAAAAGAAAAAGAAGAAGGAATTGAGATTAGTGCAGTTGATAGAACGACCTCAAGCCTCAAGCCTGGTGACACAGGAGTGACTTACTAATACTTGGGAAGGTGGTGATCCATTTCTAATCTAGCAAACAAGACAAGCAGGAGAAGAGAGGAAAAAATCCCAATTTAGAAAAATAAGTAATGAAAAGGGGCCAATAAGTTATGGGTTAAAAGAACTGTGTTTGGGTGCTGGAGGGATGGTTCAGCTCTGTCTAACAGAGGACCAGGGTTCAGTCACAGCACCCACATGGGAGCTAACAAGCATGTGTAACTCCAGATTCAGGGGTCTGCAGCCCTCTTCTGGCATCCTCAGGTACCAGGTACATATACGGTGCACAGACTCAAACACTCAGACACGTAAATAAAATAAAATAAAATACTTTAATACATATTTTAAAAAGAACTGTGTCTGGGTTCTAATTCTAATAGCTAAGTGACCAGTAACAAGCTACATTCTTTTTTTGTTTGTTTGTTTTTGTTTTTGTTGTTTTTTCGAGACAGTGTTTCTCTGTATAGCCCTGGCTATCCTGGAACTCACTCTGTAGACCAGGCTGGCCTTGAACTCAGAGATCTGCCTGCCTCTGCTTCCTGAGTGCTGGGATTAAAGACGTGCACCACCGCCCGGGTTTCTTACATTTCTTATGCTGTTCCATTTCTTTAGATTTTTTCCCCCATTTCTTGGATGTTGTCTGTAGTGAAACCTTCAAAAGCGATTTCTCTAAGTTTCAGAAAGATGGGCACATTCAATGTCTCAGTTTGTCATTAATTTAAATATTTCTCTTTTATTGACAAGTAAAAACATTTTTTTTTTTTTTGAGACAGGATTTCTCTGTGTAGCTTTGCGCCTTTCCTGGATCTCGCTCTGTAGACCAGGCTGGCCTCGAACTCACAAAGATCTGCCTGGCTCTGCCTCCCAAGTGCTGGGACTAAAGGCGTGCGCCACCACCGCCCGGTGTAAAAACATATTTTAAAGTATGAATACATTGTAAAATGGCTAAAATGAGATAACATTCTTTATTTCACACACTTTTTGTAGAGCACTGGTTTTCTTGCTAATTTTCAAGTATACAATACATTATTATTAACTATATCAACTCTCTTGGACTTATTCCTCCCATGTAACTACAATTGTGTCTTTGTTTTTTTTTTTTTTTAAAGATTCATTTATTTATTATGTATTCAGTGTTCTGCCTGCATGTATGTCTGCAGGCCAGAAGAGGGCACCAGATCTCATTACAGATGGTTGTGAGCCACCATGTGGTTGCTGGGAATTGAACTCAGGACCTCTGGAAGAACAGCCAGTGCTCTTAACCTCTGAGCCATCTCTCCAGCCCCAATTGTGTCTTTTGACCAACATCTTCCCGACCTCCTCCAGATCGGCCTCTGCTTTCAGATTACATTCATAAGCGAGATTTTAGGTCTTTCTGTGGTTGGTTTATTTCACGTCTTGTCCTCTAAGTCCATGGAATCACATGGCATGGCTTATTGTCCACCTGATTAATATGCAGCTTTCCCCGGAGAGCTGCTCGCTCACAGCGTAGGTCTCAGACTTCCTTGTGTTTCAGGCCCCAGTTCCACAGGCACCTCAAGCACACTAGCCCCCTAGCTGCACGAACCTCATCCTTCCCAAATGCCTTGCTCTGTAAAATTTCTCTGTTCTCACTTAAAACATTACTCTCACTCACCCTACATTCCCAAATTTGAAGTCAGCCTTATCTTCCAATTTCCCCTTTCAACTGTATTTAGCCATTACATGCAATTGTTTTCTTCCGCAATGAACTCAAGGACCACTACCTGACACAGCCCCGAACAATCAATCTCCCATCTAGATGTCTTTATTTTTCAGCTCGTCATACTCTTTCCCATCTATTATATGGAATTCTAAAATCCTGCTAAGAGTCTTTAAAGACTCCTTTAAAAACCCTTCTTATGGAATGTGTGACCTCCTACTTGTGTGTTGGTAGGGGGAAGATGGGGTCTCACTATGTACCCCAGGCTGGCCTGCCACTCAGTATGTAGACCTGGCTGGCTTAGAACTCCGATCCATCTGCCTCTACCTCCTGTATGCTGGGATTAAAGGTGTGTGCCACCATGCCTGGCTTTTTTTTTTCTTTAAGATAAAATCTTACTCTGTAGCCCAGGCTGGCTTGGAACTTACTATATAATCAAGGTCAACTTTAAAGTCATGGCAATCTGCCTGCCCTAGCCTCCCAAATGCTGGAATTACAGGTATGGGCTACCACATCAGACTCCCTTACTTCCTAACATCAAAGTGGCATGGTGATTTCTTGCCACATTTTCACACTCTTTGCTCACATCCTTGCCCATGTTCTGAAAGCCCTTTTTTCTTCTTAGAAGTGATTTAAGCTCACCTCTCCTTCAGTGCTATAGTCAAGATGGTTGTGATGTTTCTTGTGTGAAATCCCCGCAATTGTGAGGCTGACGCGGGGGATGTTGAGTATTCGAGGCCAGCTTAAGTTTCCGTGTGATGTCCTGTGTCATTCCCACCCTCAAAAGCTAAGTTTGGGTCCTCGTTCCTCAAAGAAGTCATCCCCTCTCTCCTCTCTCCTCCTAGAATCAGATGGATTCATTCCACAGAATTCACAGTGGAGCAGTCTGTCAGAGAGCATCTTTAGTGGACTCTCTAGCCTTCATAGGAAGCACTACCATGGTGCCCAACCTGACCTGTGGGACCTGGTGACCCTGTAGATTATACAACCTGAAGGCAGACAGACTTCTATAAGTCCTCCCCTGCCCTGCGTTTCCTCTTTCTGCTTTGATCTCCAGAATTAGAAATCCTAATGCCTTTTCAAAGAAGCAGACTAAATCAGAAGAGTGGTAGCTGACATAAAAAGCAAGTGGTCCTGGGACTCAGGTGAAGGGGAGATTTGAAAGAGAGAGAATGAATCTAGCACTAGGGAAGGAGGGGGCTGCACTGAGGAGTGGGGGCGGCGGCGGGGGGAGGGGAAGGCTGCGATCCGGCCCCGGTGAGGGAATTTAGGGTAGATACGGAAAGAAGCAGAGACATCCTTTATCTCCAGCGGCACAAAAAGCCTTTTTGTGCATTCGTCCAGACTGTGCGAACATGACCTGCTTGGTAAGGTCGAGCAGTAAGACTCTTTGGTAAGGAGAACAGAGTTATCTTCCTTCTGGAATATGAACATAATGCAACAGTGAGTCTCTGGCTGTCATGGATGATCCACTTACCAAGTTGTACTGAAAAGTTTAATGGAGACACTATTTTCAGAAGTACGGACCAGGTTAAGGGATCCAGCAAAGACTGGGGAAAGACCCGAGATTAACAACAGCTGGAATCTATTGCTACTGTAAACCTTAAGAGATCAGGGAGGGCCGGGCAGTGGTGGCGCACGCCTTTAATCCCAGCACTTGGGAGGCAGAGGCAGGTGGATATCTCTGTGAGTTCGAGGCCAGCCTGGTCTCCAAAGCGAGTTCCAGGAAAGGCGCAAAGCTACACAGAGAAACCCTGTCTCGAAAAAACAAAAAACAAACAACAACAACAACAACAAAAAAAAAGAGATCAGGGAGGGAGCAATATCTCTGAGACCTGGGAAGCTGGAGCTGTGGCCATAGAGTAGCACAGCCATGGCCAGAGGGACACGGGGTGTAGCTCCTTACTTTTCTCTAGTCCCCCATTTCGGGGGTGGGGTGGGGTGGGGAATGCTCCTTTTTAGTCCTTTCCTATGGAAAGTTATAGAAAAAGGGAGCCCAGGGTTTGAGGTCCTTGGACATCATCCTTCTAAGGCACAGAGGAGAGTGGAGAAAGAGCAGATAGATGGTGGATCAGAGATCAACCCAGAATGTGCATCACTCCGGAGTTCTAACAGCCACAGTTTGTACTCTAAAGGGGGCTGTACAGCACTTACTCTGCAACTCCATTGCAGTTTCCGACAAGCATGTCCTTAGCCTTCCCAGGAGCAAAAGGTGTTTGAACAGTGAACAAATAAACTAGATGGGGGTCCCTTTATGAACTTACATCCAGTGGGCAAGCTCTGGGCACTTAGAATTGTCCGTTCTGGGCCGCTTTTATCTTTTTTAGTGGGTTTTACTTTTTCCGAGTCCAAGAGCAGAGATGTATCCAGGTCATTTCATATGATGTGAGTTTTATGGTATATTCTGAAACAAACGAAAAACTCTAGAATCTTAGTACACATGCTGTGGAGAACCTAGAGAGTCCCCACGACTGCCTTGTAGATACGTGTCTGAATCAGATGATTGTGGCTCTCTGCTCTCCATTTCTAAGCTGTCTCCCACACTTTTTTGTTTGTTTCTTTTTTTGTGGTGTGTGCGTGCATGCATGTATGTGCGTGCATGTGTGTATGTGTGTAGTGTATGTATATGTGGTGTGTGTGTGTGTGTGTGTGTGTGTGTGTGCGCGTGTGATATGTGCAGGTGTTCATGCCTATCACAGATGTTAGGAGGCTAGAGGAGGAGATGAGGGGTCTTCCTCACAATATCCCAACCTTCTGGATGTATCAGAGTGGCTTACAGGTTGTGGTCTAATTCTTCTAACAACGGCTGTCTACCAGCATTGAAGGGACACTAGCCCACCTGAGCACGTGGCCCTGGCAGGCCTTGCGCTCCTACCCCCTCTGCCTTGCTAAAAATCATTAGATTACATTCCTAAAGTTAGCCATCAAGGTCTAGTCCATTATTTGGCCATTTCTTCCTTGTGGTGGTTTGAAAAACAAACAAACAAACAAAAAAAAAACAGCCCCCCAAAGGAAGCAGGAATATTAGGAGGTATGGCTTTGTTGGAGTAGATGTGGCCTTGTTGGAGGAAGTGTGTCACTGTGAAGGTAGGTTTTGAAGTCTCATATATTCAAGCACATCCACTATCTCAGACCGCTTTATGTTGCCTCTGAGTCAAGATGTAGGACACACGGCTGCTTCTCCAGCACCATGTCTGCCTGCACACTACCATGTTGCACCATGATCATAATAGACTGAACCTCTGAAAATGTAAGCCAGCCAAATTAAATGTTTTTTCTTTATAACAGTTGCTGTGGATGGTGTCTCTTCACAGCAATAGAAACCCTAACTAAAACACTCTTCCTGAGGCTGACTACCCAGGTGCAGCTATGAAAGTGTTGAAGTCCAGCAATCAAAATGCCCTTTGGCTCACCTAATTAACATGCCCAGTTAAATTTAAACACCTCGTCCTAACACAGGAATTCCCTGGTGTAACTTTATAAACTGCCATTTTCCTATGTTCCACGTCCATCTTCCCTCTATCCAGAGGCAGTCCTTTGTCTCCACTGCCCCTGGGACAAATATCTCTGCTTCTTTTCCTTGTCCTGTTGTTGTTTGTTTTTGCTCTTTGCGGGGCCTGCCACCCAGCTCCCAAATGATTCACACACAGAGGCTTATTCTTACTTATGAATGCCAAGCCTTAGCTTGGCTTGTTTCTTGCCAGCTTTCCTGAACTTAAATTGTCCCTCTATCTTTTGCCTCTGGGCTTTTTTGTTCTCTTACTTCTGTAAATCTTACTCTTACTCCATGGCTGGTTGTGTAGCTGGGTGGCTGGCCCCTGGAGTCCCCATTCTCTGGCCACTCCTTTCCTCCAAGATTTCTCCTTCTATTGATCCTCTCTGCCTGCCAGCCCTGCCTATGTCTCTCTCCTGCCTCACTCTTGGCCATTCGGCTCTTTATTAGACTATCAGGTGTTTTAGACAGGCAAAGGAACACAGCTTCACAGAGTTAAACAAATACAAGATAAACAAAAGTAACACACCTTAAAATAATATTCTGCATCATTGTTCCCTCCCCCTTCTCCCTGGTTCTCTATCTCCTGTCTTTGTCTTCTATTCCCTACTTTCTGTTCTGGGACAAATAAATCTCCTTTGTGCTTAGAATTTGGCCTTGAGGGTCTTGGGCCGATACTTTTCATTTCTAGCATAAAATCCAATGATCCAATAGTTGTTTGGTCCACAAGGCTAGACACCTCAGACACTCTTCAGAATATGCCGGAATCCTGAAGAAGTAGCTTCTAATGCCAGTGAAGGAATCAACTCGCCAATCTCTTTCCTCACCCTCCTCTGTCTTTGTCCAATGGGCCCATGACCAACGTGGCCAGGGTGGCAGAGATGAAGGTTATGCATGGGTCAACAACATGGACTTCCAGTCCCTAAAACTATCTAGCTACACCTGCTGCTGATGCCAGATTTGCCAATAGCAGAGGCCAACACTGAGGCCCAGATATGGCACCATTCTCCAGGTAACCAGCCAGCGACCTGATGGCAAGTTGACTATATTGGACCACTGTCTTCATGGAAGGGACAACGGTTTGTCCTTAACGTTGCAGATACTTATTCTGGTTATGGATTTGCCTTTCCTACAGGTAGTGCTTCTGCCAAAACTACCATTCATGAACTTACAGAATGCCTTATCATGGTATTCCACACAGTATTGCTTCTGACCAAGGAACTCACTTCACAGCCAGAGAAGAACAACAGTGGGCCCACGATCATGGACCCTATTGGTCTTAATCATGTTTCACAACATTCTGAAGCAGCTGGCCAGATAGAATGATGGGCTTTTGAAGACACAGTTACAGTGCCAATTAGGTGGCAGCTGCATGGAGGGCTGGAGCAGGGTTCTCCAGAAGTGGTACATGCTTTGAATCAGCATCCAGTGTATGGTACTGTGTCTCCCATAGCCAGGATATATGGGTTCATGAATCAAGGGGTGGAAAAAGTAATGTTTCCACTCTCCTGCCTAGTGACCCACTAGGAAAATTTTTGCTTCCTGTTCCCATGACCTTAGGTTCTGCTGGCCCAGAAGTTTTGGTTCCAGAATGGGGAGTGCCCCTGCCAGGAGACACAACAAACATTCCATTGAACTGGAAGCTCGGACTTCCCTCTTGCCACTTTGGGTTTCTCGTGCCCTTAATCCAACAGGCTAAGAAAGTAATAGTGTTAGGAGGGGAGATTGATCCAGATTACCAAGTGGAAACTGGATTGCTTCCCTACAATGGAAGAAATATAGAATGGGTAGTAGAGAAAGGTAGTTATAAATACCAACCAAGGCCACATGACCAGTTGCAAAAGCAAGGGTTATATAACTGACATGCATGTTTCTGTCATATTTTGTTAATAATGTGCTTGTGAAGATATTTGTGTGTTCTTTTCTCAATTCTATATTGTGTAACTTAATATCAATCGAGAGAATATCAGTGGTTGTCATATTTAAGTTTTGAGTCACTAAAAGAATGTCTGTCAAGGGACATGGCCACATATTCTAAAATTTATTATGCATTTGTGGTCATACGTGGAGTAGTTATATCACTGTAGGCACAATATGGCCTGGTTGTCATTTTCATTTTGAAATTAAGCATGACATAAAGAGATGTGATTGTGCATCAACTTGACAAGGAGTGGATTTGTGATGGCTAATCATGGTTGTCAATTTTACTACATCTGGAATTAACTAAAACCCAAGTAGCTTGTGCACTTGGGAGGGATTTTTATTAATTAAATCATTTTAAATAGGAAGACCCATCCTAAGTGCAAATCTTTTGAGGTGAGACGATCCACCTTAAGTCTGGGCCACACCTTCTGCCGCCTGTATAAAGGACATGGAAGAAGGACGCTCTTTGCTCTTTGCCTTTTTGCTAGCAACTTCATTTCTTCACTGGCACTAGAGGCTGAAGACCATTTGAGACATCCAGTTTTGTGGGCTGAGCAACTACTGGATTCTTAGACTTTCTGCTGAAAAACAGCCATTGTTGGATTAGCTGGACCACAACCTTTAAGCCACACTAACAAATTCCCTTTTAAATAGACATTCATTCTCTCAGTTCTTTCCCTCTAGAGAACCTTGATTAATACAAGAGGAATTCTTATTCTCACTTTTATGGACATCATAATGTTTTAAGGGCTTCAGAATAAAAAAAATTACAAGAGGAAAAGAGTCATTGGCCAATGTTTTACCAGCACTTTCTGTCACATCTACTGAGGTTTATACCTGGTGTCACTGTACTAATGGAGAGCTGGGTTCAATCCTTAGTACTGTAAAAAAAAAATAACTGAAGTTTTAAAAGAAATGACTACCTACTGAATTCCACTCTGGAAAAGGTTATGGAAACTAAAGAAATTATTGATCACCAGGGATATGTGTGGTAGGGAAGGATGAACAATCCAAGCATAGAAGGGCTTTGGGACAGTGAAGTTATTCTGTGCAATACCACAATGATGCATGCAATCACTACACATTGGACCAAACTTGGAGAATGTATGACATCAAGTGAGAACTCTGACATACACAATGAACTTTAGGTGAACATGATGTGCAAGTCTAGGCTCATCCCTGTAAGAAGCACACCACCACTGTGCTGTAAATGGTGGAAGATGCTGTGCACAGATGGGAACTCTGTACTTCCTACTTAATTGTATTAATGGACCTAAGAATTATTTTAAAAATATAGTTTATTAATTAAAAAAATCTAAAGTTTACAAGAAAGGTTATAAGGATAATACAGAAAACTTACCAAAAAAGTCTTAAGCCAGCCTGGCAAGGTGGCACCAATCTACAGTCTCAGAGTGAGACCCTGTCTGAAGAGGGGTGGGGTGGGGGAGACAAAGTCAAATAGATAAATAGATAAATAAATAAATAGTAAACTCTTGCACCATATAATCATCATCTCAGAGGCTAACATGGGTAAATATCGCTACTGATTCCTGAGCTGCCATTAGATCCAAACTCCATCAGGAGTTCTAATAATGAACTAGTGCTAATAAAATTCAGGTCCCCTTCAGAGGAGAAGGAAAGGGGACGAGGAAACTTTCATCAGTTTTAACGGAACTGACATTTGATAATGGCCTGGGCTTTGCCAGATCTTTCCTTGGGTTTGAAACCAGGAACTTAAGAAAGAAAAGATGCAAGCATTCAAAACAAATTGAATGTGATTGACAGCGTGAGGGTGATTTAGTCTTTAGAATGTGTGACAAAACACACAAGCCTGCTACCAAAACAGAATTCAGAGTGCCTGACAGAAATGCCAGCAATGTCAGAGGCACTGAAAGGAGTCTGGGTGAAAAGTCTGATTATCAAGAAAGCATAACACTGTGTTCACAAGGAGCTGAAGAACGGAACAGAAGACTGGAGGAATTCATCCCACAGAAAAGAAGTCTAGACTTGCTTAGGACATATGGAACTCGTTCTAAACAATTGGAGGGGGGGGAGGCAAGCGTACGGGCAAAAGTGGCCAAAAATGAGAAATTGGACTACATTGGAGAAAGATTGGAAGAAAACCACACAATGTGAGAAATTTGAAATTGGACGCCTGAACGGAGTGTGAAAAAAAAATATGGATTGTTACAGATGAGTTACTTGTGCAAAAGCTTTTGAAGAAAAAGTACAGATGGGAGAGAAGAAATTGGTGGCCATAGCAGACATTTCCAAACCAGTACCTGATTTACCACAATCATTATTTTTCAGCCTGCTGTATTTTGCTCTATTGATGTATCTTCTGCCTTCCTCCTATGACTTCAGCCCTTACATCTATATCCCAAGAAGGCAATAAAAGGACGGTTGTTGGGGTCTTGAGCACCTCAGGCAATTAGAGAGGGGATAGAAACCACAGCAATCATTGAGCATGACACAAATTGACAATCAAGAAATCTAAAGCAGAGTGGGCATGGAGGGCAAACAAGGGTGGGAAGGGCGTGAAAGAAG
This sequence comes from Peromyscus eremicus, assembly GCF_949786415.1. Classification (NCBI taxonomy): domain Eukaryota; kingdom Metazoa; phylum Chordata; class Mammalia; order Rodentia; family Cricetidae; genus Peromyscus; species Peromyscus eremicus. The sequence goes on along the minus strand of NC_081425.1, from coordinate 73,703,171 downwards.
AGGTACCCATTTTGTTATGAGGGCTGGAGACATAGCCTCAAACACTAAGGGGTATGTCAAGAAGAGGGGAGATGGTGTTAGAGCCTGAAGGGGATCTGGGGGTTAAGGAAGGGGTGTCTTTCTTTTTGTAGAATGGAACCTACCCCCAACCTCAGGACAACAGCTTCACAGATGGTAGAGACATTTTGATCCCTGTAGGCAAAGTGTAGAAAGACAAACAAAACTATGGAAAGAAGTCTTCCTGGAAGTCCTGGTGTAGCTGACCCATAGAGGCACTGTTGCTGGGGAATGCCATTGTTCATGAGAAAGAAAGACAAAAAAGACATCCTCAGCTCAGAGAGGAATTTGATTTCAGATCAAGAACTAGATGGATTAAACTTGAGAGCAGAAGGCGTCAGGTAGTTCTTTCACCTGGGTCTCCCATTCCAGTGTGGGACCTTTTCCTACTATCACCAGGACCTGGTCAGGTTATGTCCCTTGAATCTTGTCTTCAGAATGGTACTTTTTGACTAGATGGTCCTCTTTGTATTAGAACGTCATTCTTCCACAAATAGAACCAAAATGAACACAGAGCTCTCAGGAAGGGAGAGGCCAAGCTCTGGCAGAATGTCCAAGTTCTTTCAGAATAACTTCAAGGAAAAGAAATGAAATTTCATCAAAAAAAATTCAGAAGCAATTTCTCTATAGATAGGGATAGAAGCATAATGATAGAAAGATGTGAAGAGCTGAACAAAAAGTCAAAGCCAAAATTCCTTCCAAAGAGATAGAAAAGAATTGATGAGATATCACCAAAGCTAGTTTATTTCTTCATAAAAGGAAGACTCTTAACAACCAGTTGAGAGTTATGTAGGCTGGAGAAACTTTGATAGTTTAAGAAGAGAAAATGTGCCTTTAATCCCAGCACTTGGGAGGCAGAGGCAGGTGGATTTTTGTGAGTTCGAGGCCAGCCTGGTCTACAGAGCGAGATCCAGGAAAGGCAAAAAGCTACATAGAGAAACCCTGTCTCGAAAAAAACCAGAGAGAGAGAGAGAGAGAGAGAGAGAGAGAGAGAGAGAGAGAGAGACAGAGAGAGAGACAGAGAGAGAGAGAGACAGAGAGAGAGACAGAGAGAGACAGAGAGAGAGACAGAGAGACAGAGAGAGAGAGAGAGAGAGAGAGAGAGAGAGAGAGAGAGAGAGAGAGAGAGAGAGAGAGAGAGAGAATGAATGCATTTAGGTGCTTGGAAAACACTCTTAAGTTCCTAGCTTTCACATTGGTCAGAGATCCAAGACTAACCACTAAGGAAGCGATCCTCTTACCAATCATATCCACAAGGAAGGACTATCCAGCAATGTCGAGGAGACCAAGGGTCTGGAGACCTATTTGGATCATATGTTTCTCCCTAGGGTTGGAGGTCCCTCTGATAAAAGATTCTTCTCTTATGCCAACCCCATCTTAACTCCCATCTCCTAGAGAATCAAAAGACTTTATCCTAGTGTTCGTCATGCTGACAGGTGCTCAGAATTAGCTTTTGGTTCCGCTCTCCTCCTGAATTGGAGATGAGTGGTCTGAGTGGTCCTTCCCTTACCCTGCTGTCATGGATCTGATGTTACAGAGAAGCAGAAGAGCCTAAGGACATAAAACGTTATTTTCTAACTCTTTGCTGTAGCGTCCACATCAAAAGCTCCCATATCCCGGAGCTAGCACCAAGGAACTGCTGAGAGCCGACTCTGAACTTCCTTTCCCAACTCCAACACATCAGTAGCCTGAAACTGACCAGGGTGGGAGTATTTACACCGCTCCTCAGGCAAGTGCTGTGACCATCCAATTGGAGCTTTGCTGCAGAGCTCCCCCAGCCCACCTCCAAACCCTCTTTATCCACAGGTGTAGTGGTATTTGCTAAAAGGCTGATTCTGTGATTACACACCTATTAGAAGTTATGGTCATCATGGGAATACCTGTACAAATTAAGATTAACAATGTCCCAGTATATGTCTCAAATAAAATGAGACAATTTTTTGCTTATTACAATATAAAGCGTGTTACAGGTATACCACACAATCCCACAGGCCAAGCAGTCATAGAAAGATCCAATTGAACTTTAAAGGATATGCTAAATAAACAGCAACAGGTAACAATGACTCCTAGAAATAGATTGCATAATGCTCTATTAACCTTGAATTTTCTCAATGCTGATGAGAAAGGAACAACAGCTGTGGAGAGATATTGGCCAACAACAACAACAACAACAATTCCCAAGCTAAACTAACTGGTTTACTTCAAAGATGTGTTGGCCCCGGAATGGAAACCAGAATATATCCTACATTGGGGAAGGGGTTTTGCTTTTGTTTCTGCAGGAGAAGAAAAGCTATGGATACAAAATTAATAAAAATTCATTTTGAACAGGAAAAACCCCTTGATGAGGAGAAATAATAGCTCATCCACCAATGTGACATCTCTACAAGTAGTAAGAAAAATTCAACAAACAACGGTCGGGGCAGGGTTCTGTTTTTTGTCTTTACAGGATAATAGGAATTCCCATCTTCAAGAAATCACAAGTCCTTGGACACCCAGAGGTCTACAGCAGAAGGGAAGAGCCTATTGGTACTAATATACTCTACAGGGCAATATCTCACTGCCTAACATCAATATCTCTTTAACTCTAGAATAGCTGTGGTCCTGATTCAATTATAAATCAAGACGACTTTGGAGTTGGAATGTGCCTCTCTCTTCTAAACCCAAGCATGCTGTTAAAAGAAAAAAAAATTAAAGAGATTCTTTCTCATATCGGAAGAGCCAACTGGTGTGAGACAGAAGAAAACCAATAATCTAAGGACTGTTGTTATCAAGATTCTATTTCTTTCCATGCTATTATTGATTTCTCAGAATCCTTCCTCACATGTCATGTCATCTTTAGATCCAAACTTTCCATTTTGATATTAATAATGTTCAAGTTTTCCACAGTAGAAATAAGTCTTCCCAATACCAATCTCTGAAGTCTTTAGAAGGAAGATGGAGCCCCACAACAATGACTCTACTCAGTCCAGAAAGATGCCATGGTACCTAAGAACATTACTCAATGATCAGCTTTGGACTGAAAACTCTTCAGGACAGTTCTAAGATGAGTTAGTCCATCATACTACACTTCTAGCCAGAATACCAGACAATCTTATCCATTATTGAGACTGGCTGCAGATTCTACTGCTAGCCCTACTGAGATCTAAGCTTTCTTATAGGACCCCACAGTAATACCATCGCCCCCTAAACAACAGGAAGTAATTCTAAGAAAATGAAGCCCCTCTCCCAAATGTTTCATTAGTCTCAGGGTTATGGATGGATGGTTGTAGGGTTGGGGGTGGAACAATATTCACTCAGTATTCTCCTTTAGAAAAGAAAAAGGGGAATGGATAGGTATAGGACATTAGGGTAGATTATTGTATTTACTAGTAAACTAACTAATTCAGTAAGTATCAGCCTAAAGTAATTTGCACTGATATGGATTCTTGTATATTGATACAAATGTAAACTATTCTTACACTCCTATTTAAGATAATTTGTATATTGATACAAATACAAAACTATATTTGTTGTATTATACACATATTCTTACTTATGTTTGAAATATTTTGTATATTGATACAAATGTAATATTATATTTGTCATACTGTATGTATGTTCTACCTCTGTTTAGGATATTTTGTATATTGATACATATTTAGGATTATTGTCACATTACATATTGCACTATACATTCCTACCTCTGTTTAAGCTATTTTGTATATTGTCACAATTTTTAGGTCATTGTCCTTATATGGTACATCTGCTTACAGACTGTTTATCTTAATATGAAGCCATAGTCCTTAAGTTATTTAAGTAGAGAAGACTTACTGATTTATAATCATTCATGCTTGTTATTTCTATAGTTGTGTTAGTTAGGTTCTCCAGATTTACAGAAACATATGTCAGATGGATAGGTAATCTTCAAACACTTCATAGACCTAGAGAATATGGCATTTAAATGTTTTTAGAATTCTGTTGGTGTGAGACATCATTGCTCCTGGCAGCACTGATCTGACCCCGAGAGAATGTTGGGCTTCTGAGACATTTCTGTTTGGAAGTTTGTCTTCTTCTTGGCACATAATGGCCTGGTGGGCAAAGAACTCCCCTCGCCTTGACTGCTGACAGTATGAATGCTGTCCTTTCTGGACAAGCGGGACACAAGGAAAAGTGACTTCTGAACTCTGCCAAGACAGGGTAAGATGGTCTTTTAAAATTCTTGCTTCTGAAAATGGTCTGTCAGATATTCTAGGCCTATAGCCAAATTGGTTGCCCCAATGATGCTGAGAAACTTTAGGTGACTGTCCAAGCTGCCAGCTGTCTCTGTCTATTCTCGAAAGAATTTTGGAAATTGTTTGCATTTTCCACTTACTCAGGTATTATTATGTTTTTTTTCCCTCAGGTCTTTGATGGAGTTGAAGACTAGATAGTTACAGTTACAATCTTCTCATATTTTAGCTAGAACATACTAATATTAGAGTTAGAATCTTCAAGACAGAACAGCTATGGGAGTAATCTTGGTAAATATGCCATTTACCAGTGTTCTGGACATTTAGCATGCCTTTCTTATTTGTTGTTTTCTTGTTGGTTGTAGTTCCATTTTTGTTTATGTTATTACCCCTTGTTTTTCCTGGACAATACTTGATAATTATTCTTATTGTATAAGTTTATATTAAGATTAGAACCTTCTTATTTAGACAAAAAAGGGAAATGTAGGGGTATTTGCTCTGCCCATGACCTTGAGCTATAGGGCCCAAAGGAGGCGGTGCTTCCTGCCATTGTACATGACCTCTTATAAGGAATTAGAGAAGGGTCACATGCCCCTTCTCCCTGCTCCTACCTGCAAGGTGGATTCGCTCATGGTCAGATCAGAGGACGACTTCTGCTGTATTTGTGAGTGTATTTCCTCAATTTATATCTTCATAAATTCTGTTACCCATTTAATAGACTCACGTGGATTGATGGTAATACACAGGTCCCTGGCCCCTTGGCAACAATTCTTCCTTGTTCTTCAGTCACTGATGTGCGGGCATCTCCTAGAGCTCCCCAGTCAGATGGTCAGGGGCAATGTTTCTGCAACCCACTTCTCCTCTCCTGGGCCCTGGAGGTAAGTAAAGAACAACATGAAACTGGACCAGACTGCCTGCTGTGCTGGCCCAGCCTTTTCTCAAGTGGTAATCACTCGGCTGCCATTCACTCCCCTTCTTACGCAGTATTCAACATGGTAGGAGAATGTCTTCTTTATGCTGAATGCTGCCTTTGGCATAGGTCTCAGTTACAAATTCATTTTAATTTTCATCACAGTTATTCTCTTGGGCTGTGTGTGTGTGTGTGTGTGTGTTTGTGTGCGCATGCTTTTTGAAAAGTGTTGTTGGTGTTTTCACGCAAGACTTGGCAATAGAAGCATCATTATGGCTGCTAAGAAAATGTCAGCAAACTAAGAAACTGTACCAGAAGTTGCTGGCTTTTTCAAAGAACTCAATTCTGAGTAAAATTCATTCCCTGGGCCATTTTAGCAAGCTATGTAACTAGGTTATTTGAGCCAGACAGTTCCTCCTTGATGCAGCAGGTGCCTGCTAATTAGGTGTCCAAGCGCTTAACAGGAGCAAGGGCAGGCTGGCTGGTCTTACGCACATGCTGAAGGTTCATCCAATTAAACTGCAGTCATTAGGAAATGCCATCTTCTTAAAGATTTCAAAATGGCACATGAGATCCTCATGGTTTATTTAGAGAACACTGCCTTAAGCATTAATAGAAAAAAAATTCTCCCTATCACTGATTTTTATTAGCCTCTGATATAACTAATTCAAAAATACCCTGGAAGCACAAAAATAAAAATTATTTTATTATTAGCCAGCTACCAAGCTTGTTTCCAGAAGAATAGGCCAGAGTCTTTCTCCCCTTATTTTGTTTTCTATTCAACATATTAGACAAAATAAAAATATACAATGTATACGCTAGGATGTTTTCAGCCACAGAGTTTTTTAAGCCCTATAAATTCCTTAATAATAATGGGACATATGACCTCATCTGACAAGAAGTCTCAAGGGTTGGTTAATCAGTTTCATGGATACCATGAAGGATGCAGGGAACTTCCATTCTTCGGCTTTGCTATCCTATAATTTGCTTCTGCTAACTGCTCCAAGGTCCAACATTCCAGACAGGCACTGTTCTAGACACCACCACCTCAAACAGGCATCTCACAGCGGGATTGCAACCTAAATCTTATGTCCTACCTCTCTTCCCTTCTACCCCTCCCCCCTCTCCCTCCAAGTAGGAAAGTGTGTGATGCATTTTTGCCCGTCTTCTTTAAGGTTAAGAAAGGTCATTTCACCTCAGCATGGAGGTGTGCACCTGTTAGGAGGCTGAGCCAGAAGGATTGCTGGGAATCTGTGGATAGACTGAGCTACATGGTGATACCAGGCCAGTCAGGGCTACACTGTAAGATGCCCTGTGAACAAAACAAAACAAAACAATAACCCCCTTTCCAACAATATCTCAGCAAACTTCCCTTTGTATTTTATTGCCAAGATTTGAGTCTCACTCACTGGAGCCAATCATTTACAGGGAGGATGGCCAACACTGTTTTGCTCAGGACAGGGTTTCTCAAGTTTGGGATTATTGGTGTTTTGGGTGTGATCGTGTGTCGGGAACTGTACTCCCTGATGCAGAATGTGGAGCATTTATTGGACACCTACAGTGTCTCCCCTTAAGTGGTGACATTGGCCTCTGGAAATGGCCAAATGTCTTTTGGAAGTGAAATCAATCTTCCCGTGAAAGGAAAGTGATTGACTTAAATCAATGGTTATTCACTCCACAGGTGCAGACCCACTGCCTCTGGAGCACAGAAAGGCTAGCAGAGATCAGTTATGTATGATTTCTCAATTAATGCTAGTCTATCTATATCAGTGGTTCTCAACTTTCCTAATGCTGTGACCCTTTAATACAGTTCCTCATGTTGTGGTGACCCCCAACCATAAAAAGATTTTCGTTGTTACTTCATAATTGTAATTTTGTTATTGTTATGAATTATAATATAAATATCTGTTTTTTGATGGTCTTAGGTGACTCTTGTTAAAGGATCATTCTGACCACAAAGGGGTCGAGACGCACAGGTCAAGAACCACTTATCTTACTGCTCAGTGACCAGTATACATAGTTTTGTGATCAGTTGGTGATGGAGAATATTTGATCAAGTGTAGCTCCTGAGCCAGGCATGGTGGCACATACCTTTAATTCCAGCACTCAGTAGCCAGAAGCAGGAGGATCTCTGTGAGTTCGAGGCCAGCCTGGTCTACAAAGCAAGTTCCAGGATAGCCAGGATTCTGTTACATGGAGAAACCCTATTTAAAAAATACCAAAAAAAAAAAAAAAAAAGTGCAGCTCATATCAAAACAACAGCATTACTTCGGGGTGCCCTGCTGTTTCTAGGAGACTCAGGTGTCCCCATGATCAGTGTGTCTCTGCAGTAATTCAGGATCTTTCTGACGGCTACAACTCTCTACTCTTGTCACTTTTATCAGTCATTTGATGGGAGTTAGCACTTATGTCCTAGATTCAACTATTTCTTAATGACAAAAACTATGAACAGTTCTATTAATTCAACAACTATATATTGGGACCTGTTATGACCGGGGATGTGTATTAATAAAGGAAAATGGCTGGGCTGAATAACTAGACTTGACAGTTAGGGAAAGCTCTCGGAGGAGAGACATTTTAGCTAAGACAGGGGAAGTGGGAGAATGAACGAGGATGAGGGCCTACCTGACAATGATGGATCCCACTTCTGAGAGCAGACTGAAGAGTCACAGAGCTTGGAGGCAGCGTGGCGGTGATAATGGTGATGTTGACGCCAATGGCGACTGTGTGCGTGATGAACTTTGTCCTCGGAACGAAGCTGGCTTTAATTCCTTGTGTGCTACAATAACTCAGGATACAAAGGTTGCGTTCTCTCTCTGTGATTTTTATTCTAACTCTGAAGTCTCCATTGTCATCTCAGCTCTTGGTTTTCTCCTAGGTCATTTGCTTTAAAAAGTCCCAACTTCTGTGTTTCTGTTTGATCAGCTTCAAACCTCAGAGTCTATGGCTTCAGACACTTTCTCTTTTCATTCGATTTCCCTGGCTAAGGGCCTCTGGGGAAGTTTCAGAAAGAGTCTTGGGATCAAGACATTTCTCTTCTTCCCATTTATTTTTCAGCTGCTCCCACTGCTCATAACTACAGGGGCTAGATGCTTCTTAATACAGTTGTTCTTATGGAAAAACCCTTAAAGCACTCCTTCGACCATTGTTTACCGAATAAGAATCACAATTGAGGTTAGCTGCTTGATAGATTGATGACTATAACTCAGTTCCCCATCTCTTCAGAGCAGTTGTGCCACAGGAAAAGGTACATCAAAGTGAGTGGCATTTGTGCTATGAAAGAATTACATGGTTTTTCGAAAGAACATACTTTTTCGGAGACTAGGTAGGATGGCAAAGGAAGTTTAGCTGTGACTCCACACCTCCTAAAAGGACAGGCAAAATCTCCACACAAGACACACTTGCTCAGTAAATGTACCAAGTCAACCCCCATCCTAATACATAGATAATGGCATCTTTAGTGCTCTTAGGGGATCCTTAAGCCAACACCCAAGCTAGGGTTGTGGCTAACCAGTTACAGAGAGGGAACTTCCAGACTAAGGGATAAGAACAGGTTTTGAAAGTGAGCAGAGATTGCTCAACTCGGAAAAGGCTCTAACAAAATGACATCATTGATTTGTGCTCCGTATACTTACTTAAACTCTGCTAGAGAAGACAATTCATTCATATGTTTAGAGACAGGGTCTCGTGTATCCCAGACTGGTCTTGAATTCATTAGGGGCTGAGCACAGGGTCACACACCGTAACCCCAGGATGTGGTAGGATGAGGCAGGACGGTCTTGTGTTTCCAGGCTATTCAACAAACAAGTAAACAGGGAGATGAGGCAGGAGGATTGGTAATTGAAGGCCATGAGAACAGCGGGTGAAGCTTGTTGCTCGAGCCCAGAATTCTAGTAGAAAGTCCAATATGAAGGGGTGGGATTGGAAAGCACTGTATCCTGTTATCAGAACCTGCCCTGGTGCTAATTTCCATGATAGAAATGGGGAGTCTCTGGCCGGAAGAAGGAATCAATCACTTCTTCCATGTTTCCAGGAAGTGAGATATCTACTGAAGTTGCCACAGCCCACAGTGGCAGAGGTATAAAAGCCATCTTCTGAAAGTTGCTGAAAGACCAAGGACACTGTTGACAATGAGATCTTCTGAGGGTGATGTCATAGGCATACAGAGACCCAGGGCCTTACCTAGGTTTGCTATGATGTTGTCAATCATCAGCCCTTATGTTCTTTATGAAAGTGAAATGAACTAAAGTAAATTGACCTAAAGAACTTTAAAAAACAATTAAAAAATTATAACTCTCCTTTTTGAGATAGACTCTCATGTAGCCTAGGTTGATCCATTACTTGTAATACTCCTGCCCTCTGCCTCCTGAGTGCTTGACCACAGATGTCTGCCACCATGCCAGGTCAGTTTTAAACCTCGTGTGTGTCCATCATCAAGTGTGTGTGTGTGTGTGTGTGTGTGTGTGTGTGTGCATGCACATGTGAGCACATGTCATGTATCTTCCTCAGTCATCCTTTACCTTAGTTACTTGCTTACATTTTAAAAATTCAACTTGTTCATTTTACTTTATGTGTGAATTTTTTGACTGCATGTATGTATGTACACCACGTGCATGCCTGGTGCCCTCAGAGGTCAGAAGATGGCACTGGGTTTCCTGCAATGGATTATGGATGGTTTCAAATCACCGTGTGAATGCTAAGACTCAACAAGTGCTCTTAACTGCTCAGCCATCTCTCCATTCCTTACTTAAATATTTTTTAACGTGTGTGTGTGTGTGTGTGTGTGTGTGTGTGTGTGTGTGTGAGCTCACGCATGTGCGAATGCACATGCCATGATAGGTGTGTGGAGGTCAGAAGACAGCTTGGGGGAGTCAGTTCTCCATTTTCCACATGTGCGTCCTGGGCATCAATCTCAGATCACCAGACTTGGCAGCCGACGCCTTTACCAGTTGAACCGCCTCTTTGGTTCCGCTTATTTATTCATTGACTTAAGATATTTTTTATTTCATTTATTTACTTATTGCGTGTGTTTGTGCATGCATGCCACAAGACATAGGCAGGTCAGAGGACAACTTATGGGAGTCAGTTCTCTCTTTCTACCATGTGGTACCCAGGAAATGAACTCGTGTCATCAGGCTTGGCGGCAAACACCTTTGCCCGCTGAGCCATCTCCCTGCTCCTATTCACTCATTTTTGAGTCAGGGTCTCACGCAGCCAGATTGGGCTGAAACTTACTACGTAGCTGAGGCTGGCCTTGAACTCCTGATCCTCCTGCCTCCACCTCAAGAATGGTAGGGCTACTGTTGAGCCCCACCATGCTCAGTTTATATGGTGCTAGAGGTTGGTGGAGCCCAGGCCTTTATGGACATTAGACACACATTTTACCAAACTGAAATACGTCTACAGCTTCCTCCCCATTTTATTTTTCGGGGCCTCATGAACATGGAACTGAGTGATCTGACTAGACGGGCCAACAAGGTCTCCGGTTCCTCATGTCTTGATTCCCCCCCAACTGGGACTACAAGCTTGTGATGTCAGGCTTCCATCTTTCACATGGGTGCTGGAGTAGAGCTCAGGTCTCCCTGCTCACTGGGGAAGCACAGTACTGGCTGAACCATCTCTCTGGCCCTGAGTTTAGACTTTAGAAAAAGCACTTTTGCCCTTCTTTTTTTTTTTTTTTTTTTTTTTTTTTTTTTTTTTTTTTTTTTTTTTTGGTTTTTCGAGACAGGGTTTCTCTGTAGCTTTGGAGCCTGTCCTGGACTAGCTCTGTAGATCAGGCTGGCCTCGAACTCACAGAGATCCACCTGCCTGTGCCTCCCGAGTGCTGGGATTACAGGCGTGTGCCACCACCACCCAGCCACATTTGCCCTTCTTACTGGATCTTCACAACAGCACAATCCAAGTAGACAGGAGCGGCCTGTGTTCTTGCAGCAAAGATGGGCCTTGATGCAAAGAGTCTGCCTTCTGTTTCTTGGTTTCCTTCCCCTGAGATAGGGGAAGTGAGTGCTGTAAGCATTAAGGGTTTGAGGAAGAAGCTAAAGATGGAATGGGTTGGGGGTGGGGTGGTGTTTTGCCTCCTTTGGAGACAGGAATATGGTTATTAAACAGGAAGTGGTAGGGTCTTAGCTTTTTTCTTAGTTGATGTTGTGTTCCACCCCCACCTCCAGCACACAACAGCAATGAAACAGAAGCTTATGCAAGACAAAAGCCACTGTACTGGTATTAGTTTAAGGCAGTGTTTGCTGGCTTGAGAGAAGTCATTTCTAGTCATTGATATGGTAACCAAAATTGTGTATGATATATTTAGACCTTTTCTGCTGCTGGGCCACCTTGGCCTCTTCCAGTTCCTGTAGGTTTCTCTGCATCATTGTAACTGATGCCCCCGACCCCACCACCACCACCACCGTGCACACCGGGAGCACCGTGTACTGAGTGTCCGTTACAGGGCTTGTGGTGTTTTGTATTGCTTTGGCTCTCTGGCCCTTTTTCTTGCTGTTATACAAATGGAGAAAGTCAAGGGAACATCCTCCTAATGTGGCTTCACAGCTTTACACTTTAGACCAGTTCTGCTCAGGGAGGTCCAATGGCTGGTCTGTGACAATTAAGTGTTTAAAACTATATTGGCTGGCAACTAGGCCGAATAATTTTATACATGTTCTGTGTACTCATATGTGTGTATGTTTATGTGGACACACAGGCATGTGGAGGTCAGACAGACAGGTTTTGTTTCTCAGACACTGTTCACTGTCTTTTTTTTTTTTTTTTGGAACTTGCCGAGTATGCTAGACTGGCTGGCCAGCAAACCCCGGGGATCTGGCTGTCTCGGTCTCCTCAGTGCTGGGATTATAGCCCAGGCTACCACACTTTACTATTCTTTTGATATGATTTCTGGGGATTGAGCTCAGTTTCTCAAAGCCCCATTGTATGTTTCAGACAGAATCTTGCTGTGTAGACAAGACTGGCCTGCAACTTGCATCAGTCCGGAACCTTTTCCTTCTTGGTGCTAGAGCAGGCATGCATGTCTAGCATTGCAGCTGGTTAACAGCCAACGTTCATTGCATGTGTACCTGGATATTATGTTATGGACATTTACATATAGTTTAGTTGCTTGATTTGGTTTGTGGTTTGGGGGAGAAGGTTTCACTATATAGTCCAGGTTCACCTGGAACTCATGGCAGTCCCTCAGTTGCACAAGTGCAAATATTTTATGGGCATGGGCCACCACTTACCACCTTACTTACTCTGCTGTTACTGGGAGTTTCATGAGTTAAAGAACCGACCCTGCAAAGCATAACACAGATAGCATTGTACTGAGGGGCTTGCGCATCGATAGCCTATCATTATCCAAAGTTCTTCCTGATTTCCTGCGCTCCAGTGCAGTATCTGTTGGGAAAAAAATAGGGCTTTGTTTTTGTTTTAAACATTTAACACTGCATCCAGGGAGATGGCTAAGTGGATAGAAGATCTTGCTGCGAAAGCCTTACGGCCTGAGTTCCATCCCTGGAACCTACACACACACATCCATACAAAGCCTTGCGCTGCTCAGCAACTGAAAGGACCAAAGATACTGCCTCAACAAGGTGAGAAAGACTCCTCCTAAATGTGGGCAGCACCGCTGGATGGGCTGGGGCTCTGGACTGACTATAAACAAGATGCTGAGTACCATCACTCACCTCTGTCTACTTCCTGACTGTGGACGCCATGTGACCAGCTACCTCATTAATGCCACCGTACCTTCTCTGCTTCAAATTGTGAGCAACAGAAACCCTTCTCTCTATGTAATTGAAAAAAAAAACCTTTAGGTTTATTAATTTTACTTCATATTTATGAGTTTTGCCTGCATCTGTGTCTGAGCATCCTGTGTGCCCGGTGCCCTTGGAGGTCAGAAGAAGACATTAGAGCCCCTGAACTTGTGGTTACAGCAGGTTGTGAGCTGCCATTCGGGTGCTAGGAATCAAACCTAGGTCCTCTGTAAGAGCAGCAAGAGCTCTTAACCACTGAGAAATCTCTCTAGCCCCACAAAATAAGCCCTTCATTTCTTTAGTTGTTTTTGTCAAGTATTTTGATCACAGCAAAGAAAAAGTGACTGATATAGCCGGTATGCCTGGTACTGATACAGCCCTGTAGGCCCGGTACACACTATAGAGCCCAGAATGGCCTCAAACTGCTAACCACCCCCTGTCTCAGCCCCCAAATTTGGGGATTACAGATGTGTGCCACATGCTTGGCTTATTTTTACATTTAAAAATTACAGTGTATGTGTGTGTGTGTGTGTGTGTGTGGACATCCATGGTACACATGTCGAGGTCAGAGGACAACTTTTGGGAGTCAGTTCTTTCCTCCCATCAGGTGGGTCCTGAGGATTGAACTCAGGGTGTCAGGCTTGAGGTTAGGTTCCTTTATCTGCTGAGCCATCTCACTGGCCCTATTTTGACACTTAAGACTTCACATGCCTGTCATACATACATGTTTTAGAAGAGATTTTTTTCTCCAGTTTGAGTAAGGTGTTTTAAAAATTGTTTTATGTGTATGGGTGTTTTGTCTGCGCATGTATGTGCACCCAGTGTGTGTCTGGTGCCCAAGAGGGTGTCAGATCCCCTGGGACTGAAGTTACAGGTGGTTGTGAGCCACCACGTGGGTGCTGAGAATCACACCTGGGTCCCTGGAAAGAGCAGCCAGTGCTCCTAACTGCTGTGCCATCTCTCAAGACCCTCGAGTCAGGGTTTTACTGTGGTACACTGTACAAGCTGGTCTTGAATACTGTGATACCTCCCGCCTGAGACTCCCAACAAGCATTCCTAAGAGTAGTGTTACATTAAGGGAACTGGCTAGAACTAACTTTTTAAAAAATGTGTGTGCGACATGAGTTTATGTGCACTACGTGCATGCAGATACCTGCAGAGGCCAGAAGAAGGCGTCAACTCTCTGGGGACTGGAGTTCCAGGTGGTTGTGAGCCACCTAATGTGGGTGATCAGAGTCAAATTCAAGTCCCATGCAAGAATAGGTAGGTGATCTTAACTGCAGAACCATCTCTCCAGCCCCTACTTTCTTAAAGGGCTGGATAAAACCAGAATTTCCTGATTTTGGTGCTAGGATTTGAACCCAGGCCCTTTCAGACACTAACTTGTGCCCAATCCCTGGGCTAACCTCCAGAAGGCTCACAACCACCTGTAACTTCAGATCCAGGAAATTGACCCCTTCCTCCGGTTACTTCAGGAACCCACACAAGTGGCATACACAGACCTGGAGGCAGGAGCTGATGCAGAGGCCATGGAGGGGTGCTGCTTGCTGGCTTGCTCCCCGTGGCTTGCTCAGCCTGCTTTCTTACACAACCCAGGACCGCCAGCCCAGGGATGTCACTACCCACAATAGGTTGGGACTCCCACATCAATTACTAATTAAGAAAACGCCTTACAGGCTTGCCTATAGCCTGATCTTATAGGAGGCATTTTCTTATTCGAGGCTCCCTCCTCTCAGATGACTCTAGCTTGTGTAAAGGTGACATAAAATTAGCCAGCACACTGTCCAATGTGGTTAAAATTATTCAATGGAAACAATAATTTTAAAGATTATTAAAAGGTGTTTTATTGATTCTCTGACTTGAATATAAATATTAAAAGCCTATTTTTTTTAATTCATTGACAAGCCTGTAGGTTGCTGTAGACTAGCAGTTCAACCTCAAAGTTATGTACTTTCTGGTAGGTACTTCTGTCATAATTTCATGTAAAATATAATTTTTTGTAAATTAAAATTTTATCTGCATGATGTTTTGCCTGCATATGTCTGTGCACCACGTGCACGTATTGTCTATGGAGGCCAGAAAAGAGCGTCTAATTCCTTGGGACTGGAGTTACAGACAGTTGTGAACCACCTCGTGGTACTGGGAATTGAACTGAGTTCCTCTGGAAGAGCAGTCCAGACTGATCTCAAATTTGTGTTGTTATTGAGGATGACCTTGAACTTCTGGTCCATCTGCAGCCACTTCCCAAATTCTGGGATTACAGATGTGAAGCAGCGTGCCCAGTGTATACGATGCTAGGGATCAAACAAACCTAGGGCTTTGGGTTTGCTGAGTGGTTGGTTTTACACACTTGAACTCGGAAATAAAAACCGTGTAAGCTCGTGGCGGACCCGAGGTTAGGACCCAGGTATGTTGGCTATCTAACAGTGTCAAGCATATGACTTCTGGACCACCTGGGAGCGCTAATCAACTTGTCACTCTAGCCTTGCTCTAGGGTTAGGGTCCTTGCCCCGCGGTCGCACTGGAGCTTCCCCCCATCTCCACCACTTGGGGGGGCTCGCAGGCGCTTCTTCCCGGCGCCTTCCACCTCTCTCCGCAGCGCTCGCGGCCCCCGGCAGGGGGCGCCGGCGCACGCAGGCTCCGCGGCCCCGCCCCCGGGCAACCGTCGATTGGGCCGGCGCGTGATGTCACGCCGGTTTAGCCAAACAAATGGGTTTCGGGGCGAGCGTTGGGCTCCGCCGCACCGCGCTGAGCTCCTGGTCCGCCTCAGTCTTGGGGAGCGAGTCAGGCCTGCCGCCGCCGCCGCATCGGGCTGCCGCAGCCCCGGGCCAGGCCCCGGCCGGGCAGAAGCACAGGTGGGCCGGGCGGGGAGGCAGGGGCGCGAGGCGGGCGGACACCGTGGCGGCTCCCGCTGCTCCCCGCGGCGGGGCCGGGCCTTGGGGGCGGGGACCCGCGGGTCGCCGCGCTCGGGGTGCTGCCGCCGCCGCCGCCGCCGCGTCCTCCCGGGCGCCGTCCTCGCGGCCTGGCCCGGAGGTCGTGCGCCCGGTGGGTCCCTGGGCCCCCGAGGCGGAGGACCCGAGCTAGGCCGCCTCCGGTGAGCGGTGTGCGGGGCGCGGGGTCTGGGCGGGGGTAGGGGGGGGCGATCCCAGCGCAGGTGAGCGGCGCGTCTCCTCCACCCTCCCCCGGGGGCCCTGGCGTGTGAGCCTGCGGCGGTGAGGTCACAGTGCCCAGGCTCCGGGGTGCCTGTGATGTCAAGGCTCTACCCAGAGAGACCGTGATGTCACAGCAGGCCCCGAGTGGCGACCTTGGCGCGCGGAAGGGCTGGGAGGACCCGCGGGGAGAAAAAGGAAGTTCAGTCCCTAGCAGATTTGAACCGAAATCGTGGGATCTCGGCTTCGTTCAGTTTGAATGTAATAATTGTCAGGTGCTTAAACTTCATTTTCAGAAAGCATCGTTAGGACGCTTTGAGGACGTTTTTGGTTTGGAAATAGAGAAGTCATGGGGGATCTTGGGGGGTGGGGAGGGTGAGGAAGGGGTATTGGGGTATTCACTTTCAGGAAGCTAAACTCAGTTTGATGGGTTGATAACAGCAGTGGCAGGGGAGGGGTGCGCGGGGGCAGAACCAACTGGAGTGCTGATAATTCAGTTGGCTTTATTTACCTTTTTTTTTTTGGCCAGTCATCTGCTTGTTAGCCTTTTTATTAGCGAATGGCCATGGCCAGCAGATCTTAAACGAACTTTGTCTTGTAAGGAGGGAGAAGCTTGAATTAATCCAACATTCTTTTTAAATAATAATCGCCCGAGGATTTAATATATCCAGGTGTTTTTTGCACCACCCCTCCTCCGCCGTTCATCAAGGATAATTGGAGGTTTTCTGTGGTTATAGCTCAGCAACAAGGCTTTTTGCTTTTTTTTTTTTAAACCATGACTGGGCTGTAACTTAATATAATAACACATCGGAAGCCTGCTTTTCGGGACAGGTAGCTGAAATTTGGTAGGTAGTGCTTTTGAATGTGAAATTATAAATTTTAGCAGGTGATTTTGTGAATGTTGTTTTTCCTCAGGCTTTCAAAAGATAGATCTGCGTAGAAGCTGGCGTGCTCAACTAACCTGCTTGGGATATTCCAGGGAATCAGTCTTTTCATCCTTTCTTCCCTCTAGAATCTGGTTCAAAAGGTAGCGGACTCAAAACTGAAGCATAATTACGATTAGGATTTTCAGCAGGAAGCCTTCCTAGGAGCTGTCCGTGCGTCCTCAGGGACAGTTACTTGTACTAGTAGGGTCCCCTCCCCCCAATACTTCCTGCTTCCCATTTGTTCTTCAAATATTTGCATATTTAATAACTTCTTTTTTGACTGGGTCTCACTCTGGCTCTGAGTGGCGCAGTACTTGGCTGTGCGGCCCAGGGTGGCCCTGAACCCTCATCAGATACCCCTGTCTCTGGTGTGCTGGGAGTGCCTGTGTGTGCTATCACACCTGGCTCCTTGAAGAGTTTTAATGTCTTTTCGGATTTTTGCATCGATATGCAGATGAAATGCCAATTAACACAGGAAATGAAAGCAAAAATAATCTCTGTTAATATTGGATTTTGGTGTGTGTGTGTCCAGAGATTCAAGTCCAGGGTCTCCTACACGAATATTGGCACTGAGCTACATTCCCAGGTCCTTACTGTTGGATTTGACTCGAAGTTCCCAAAACAAGACTTCTCATAAATCTTAATTTATTCTCACCAAACCTTGGTAATTAAGTAACCATTCTGTGTATTGTTGAACAGAATTTTTCCCTTTAAAGAAATTGGAAATTGGGGCTGGAGAGATGCCTTAGCAGTTAAGAGCACTGACTGCTTTTCCAGAGGACCCAGGTTCAATTCCCATCACTCACGTGGCAGCTCACATGTAACTCCAGTTCCAGAGGACCCTCACACAGACATAGACACAGGCAAAACACCAATGCACATAAAATAAATAAATGATTAAAAGAAGGAAATTAGAAATTGTATACTAATAATGTCCAGGTAAAGCTTTTACTAAAATTTGAGCCTTTGGAACACCTAGCATGTGTTATCCACATGAAACTGCTGATATGGGGGTGGGGCAGGTGGGTGTTAATCTACCTACTATTTAAGGTCAAAGAATGGTCTCACAGGGGATATGTTCCAGAGTTGACCGTGATACTTAAAAAGGACACCTACAGGAGCCATTGTTAAGTAGGCTCCTTCCTGGCTCTGTCAGTGGCTCTCAACCTTCCTAATGCTGCGACCCTTTAATACAGTTCCTCATGGTGTCGTGACCTCCAACCATAAAATTATTTCTTTGCTCCTTCATAACTGTAATTTTTTGTTTTTGTTTTTGTTTTTTGTTTTTCCAAGACAGGGTTTCTCTGTGTAGCTTTGTGCCTTTCCTGGATCTCGCTCAGTAGACCAGGCTGGCCTCGAACTCACAGAGATCCGCCTGCCTCTGCCTCCTGAGTGCTGGGATTAAAGGTGTGCGCCACCACCGCCCGGCCTCATAACTGTAATTTTGCTGCTGTTATGAATTGTAGTATCTGATATGCGACCCCTGTGGGAGGGGTCACGACCCACAGGTTGAGGGCCCCTGCTCTATGTAAATTGACTGTGCTGATGTAAATGGGAAGGGATGGAAGTCAATCTGAATGGGAATTGCAGACCCTGGGGTTGATGGCTGTGCTTGGCAGTGCTTGTCTGCCTCATTGCCTACCTTGCTTGGGTGTTAGTTTTTATTTTGACATGGAGAAAGAAGAGTTAATAGGTGGAGAATGAAAGTCTTAGTGGGTTCTGATGTTATTAAGAGACACTGGTGGGCATAGAGAAAGCCTCCTTAATGTGTATCGTTGCATAACAAGCCATAACTATGGAACATTTGTATAATAACCTGCTTCTACTTTGGATGCTTCTCACCCACGCCTTGCAGATTTGGGTTCTAGGAAGCAGCTTTTACTTCTTAAATGGCTTTATGGAAATTGGAGGTTAAGCTTATTTTAAGATGTTTTGTCATTGAATTCACTTCCAGAACTCGAAGGGACTGAAGCAGTCATTAGTGATGTGGCATCTTTCTAATGGGTATGGAAAACACTGTGATGAGGTGTAGTGTTAGAATTCTCTCGGATAGGCTTATTGGGCCAGTTGTTTTACTAACATGCAGAATTTAAAATCCTATAAACATTTTCTAAACTTTGTTTATGCTCACCGAGTGTAATTTCTCCAGTATTGAAATGTCAGTGGACTTTACTCTTGTCTTAATGCTTGTTGGTA